>NC_137772.1:135254538-135778553 GCF_963455305.1 Plecotus auritus | reverse complement strand
CTTTATGCCTATGATCCACTCTCTCGTTTTCTTCTTTTTAAAACAGTCTCTTTAAGATTTCTTCCATTGCTGGTTTGGTGGTAATGAGCTTCTTTAACATTTTTTTTTATCTGGAAAGCTTTTTATACACCTTCAATTTTAAATGATAGCCTTGCTGGATGCAGTAGTCTTGGATTCAGACCCTTGCTTTTTATTACTTTGAATACCCCATGCCATTCCCTTCTGGCTTGATGTGTTTCTATTGAGAGGTCAACTGACATTCTAATGGAAACTCTTTTAAAATATACACATATATTTTATTGATTTCAGAGGGGGAGAGGGAAAGAAAGATAGAAACATCAGTGATGAGAGAGAATCATTGATTGGCTGCCTCCTGCATGCCCCACACTGGGGACTGAGCCTGCAAGCCAACCATGTGCCCAGACCAGGAATTGAACTGTGACCTCCTGGTTCATAGGTTGACAATCAACCACTGAACCACACAGGATGGGTGGGAACTCTTTTGTAAGTAATTTTCTGTCTCTCACTCACTGCCTTTAAGATTCTTTGTTGTTCATGTTTGCCATTTTAATTACGATGTGTCTAGGTGTGGATCTCTTTGAGTTCATCTTATATGGGACTCTATGCCTCCTAAACTTGTGTGAGTTTTTCTTTACCAGGTTGGGGACGTTTTCTATCATTATTTCTTCAAACAGGTTTTCTGTTCCTTGCTCATATTCTTCTCCTTCTGAAATTCCTATGATGCAGATGTTACGTGTTATGTTGTCCCAGAGCTTCCTTAAGCTATCCTTGTGCTTTTAAATTATTTTCTCTATTTGCTGCTCTAATTGGGTATTTCTTTCTTTTTTAAAAATATATATTTTTATTGGTTTCAGAGAGGACGGGAGAAGGAGAGAGAAAAACATCAAACAAGTTCAGGAGGCACAGAGTCCCATATAAGATGAGAGAGAATAATGGATTGGCTGCCTCCTGCACGCCCCACACTGGGGATCGAGCCTGCAGCCTGGGCATGTGCCCTTGACTGGAATCGAACCCAGGACCCTTCAGTCCACAGGCTGGCATTCTATCCACTGAGCCAAACCAGCTAGGGCTGGGTTTTTATTTCTACTTTGTATTCCAAATTGCTGATTCGATCCTATGCTTTATCTAGTCTACTTTTAATTCTTTCCCATGTGTTCTTTATGTCAGAGACATTATTCTTCATTTCTCTCTGGTTCTTGTTTATGGTTTCTTTTCCTTTTTCATGCTGTTGTAATTTTCACTAAGTTCCTTAAACATCTGTATATTCATTACTTTGAACTCTATGTCTGAGAGGTTGTGTGCCTCCATTTCATTTAATTCTTTCTCTAGGGACTCCTCCTTTTCTTTCATTTGTGGGTTATTTCTTCGTCTCCCCATTTTATTTTTTATTTATTTTTTATTTTTTTAATATATTTTTTATTAAGGTATTATATGTGTACATATCTTACCATTGCCCCCCCCCACTCCCATACATGCCCTCACCCCCCAATGTTTTGCATCCGTTGGTTATTCTTATATGCATGCATATAAGTCCTTCGGTTGATCTCTTATTTCCCCCACCTCTCCCTAACCTTCCCGCTGTAATTTGACAGTCTGTTTGATGCTTTACTGCCTCTGTATCTATCTTTTTGTTCATCAGTTTATAATGTTTTTTATTATCCACAAATGAGTGAGATCATGTGGTATTTTTCTTTCATTGACTGGTTTATTTCACTTAGCATAATGTTCTCTAATTCCATCCAGGTTCCTACAAATGCTAATAATTCCTTCTTTTTTATGGCAGCATAGTATTCCATTGTGTAGATGTACCATAGTTTTCTGATCCAGTCATCTGCTGACGGGCACCTAGGCTATTTCCAAATCTCAGCTATTATAAATTGTGCTGCTATGAACATAGGGGTACATATATCCTTTTGATTAGTGTTTCTAGTTTCTTAGGATATATTCCTAGGAGTGGGATTACTGGGTCAAATGGGAGTTCCATTTTCAGTTTTTTGAGGAAACTCCATACTGTTCTCCACAGTGGCTGCACCAGTCTGCATTCCCACCAGCAGTGCACGAGGGTTCCTTTTTCTCCGCATCCTCGCCAACACTTGTCGTTTGTTGATTTGTTGATGATAGCCATTCTGACAGGTGTGAGATGGTATCGCATTGTCGTTTTGATTTGCATCTCTCAGATAATTAGTGACTTTGAGCATGTTTCATGTGTCTCTTGGCCTTCTTTCTGTCTTCTTCTGAAAAGATTCTATTTAGGTCTGTTGCCCATTTTTTTATTGGATCATTTATCTTCCTTTTATTAAGTTGTATAAGCTGCCTGTAGATGTTGGAGATTAAACCTTTATCAGTGATAACATTTGCAAATATGTTCTCCTATACAGTGGGGTTTCTTGTTGTTTTGTTGATGGTTTCTTTTGCTGTGCAAAAGCTTTTTATTTTGATGTAGTCCCATTTGTTTAGTTTCTCTTTGGCTTCCATTGCCCTAGGGGCAGTATCAGTGAAGAAGTTCTTTCGGCATATGTCTGAGATTTTGCTGCCTGTGGATTCCTCTAGTATTTTTATGGTTTCCGTCTTATATTTAAGTCCTGTATCCATTTTGAGTTTATTTTTGTGTATGGTATAAGTTGGTGATCTAGTTTCATTTTTTTGCATGTATCTGTCCAATTTTCCCAACACCATTTATTGAAGAGACTGTCTTGACTCCATTGTATGTTCATGCCTTCTTTGTCAAATATTGATTGCGTATAGTGGTTTGGGTCGATATCTGGATTCTCTATTCTATTCCATTGGTCTATATGTCTGTTCTTGTGCCAGTACCAGGCTGTTTTGAGAAGAGTGGCTTTGTAATACAGCTTGAGATCTGTTATTGAGATCCCTCCTAATTTATTCTTCTTTCTCGGGATTGCTGTGGCTATTCGGGGTCTTTTTTTATTCCAGATGAATTTTTGGAGAGTTCTTTCTAGGTCTGTGAAATATGCCGTTGGTATTTTATTGGGGAGTGCATTGAATCTATAGATTGCTTTGGGTAGTATGGACATTTTAAAGATGTTGATTCTACCAATCCATGAACATGGTATGTTCTTCCATCTGTTTACATCTTCCTCTACCTCTTTTTTCAGTGTCCTGTAGTTTTCCGCATATAGGTCTTTTACCTCCTTGGTTAAGTTTATTCCTAGGTATCTTAATTTTTTTGGTATGATGGTGAATGGGATTGCTTTTTTAGTCTCTCTTTCTGTAAGTTCACTATTGGTGTATAGAAATGCCATAGATTTCTTGGCATTAATTTTGTATCCTGCTACACTGCTGAATTCATTTATTAAGTCTGTTAGTTTTTTGATGGAGTCTTTCAGGTTTTTTATGTACAATATCATGTCATCTGCAAATAAGGACAGCTTTACTTCTTCTTTTCCAATTTGGATGCCTTTTATTTCTTCTTCTTGTCTAATTGCAATGGCTAATACTTCCAGTACTATGTCAAACAGGAGTGGTGAGAGTGGGCATCCCTGTCTTGTTCCTGTTCTTAGGGGAAATGGTTTTAGTTTTTCCCCATTGAGTATGATGTTGGCTGTGGGTTTGTCATACATGGCTTTTATTATGTTGAGGTATGATCCTTCTATTCCCACCTTGTTGAGAGTTTTTATCAAGAAAGGGTGTGGGATTTTGTCAAATGCTTTTTCTGCATCAATTGATACGACTATGTGATTTTTATCTCTCAATTTGTTTATGTGATGTATCACGTTAATTGATTTGCGGATATTGTACCATCCTTGCATTCCTGGGATAAATCCTACTTGGTCATGGTGTATGATCTTTCTGATGTACTGCTGGATCCGATTTGCTAGAATTTTGTTGAGGATTTTGGCATCTACGTTCATGATGGATATTGGCCTATAATTCTCTTTCATTGTGTTGTCTTTATCTGGTTTTGGTATTAGGGTGATGCTGGCTTCATAGAAGGAGCTTGGAAGTGTTCCTTCCTCTTGAATTTTTTGGAATAGTCTGAGGAGGATAGGTTTTAGTTCTTCCTTGAATGTTTGGTAAAACTCTCCTGTGAAGCCGTCTGGCCCCGGGCTTTTGTTTGCCGGAAGCTTTTTTATGACTGCTTCAATTTCTTCCATAGTTACTGGCATATTGAGCTGTTTAGATTCTTCCTGATTGAGTTTTGGAAGGTTACATTTTTCTAGGAATATGTCCATTTTCTCCAGGTTGTCCAGTTTGTTGGAATAGAGTTGTTCATAGTATTTTTTAACAATCCTTTGTATTTAGGCGGGATCTGTTGTTATTTCACCTCTTTCATTTCTGATTTTGTTTATTTGGGTCCTCTCTCTTTGCTTCTTGGTGAGCCTGGCTAGAGGTTCATCAATCTTGTTTATCCTTTCAAAGAACCAGCTCTTGGTTTTGTTGATCTTTTGTGTTGTTTCCTTGGTCTCTATGTCGTTTATCTCCACTCTGATCTTTATTATTTCCTTCCTTCTGCTTACACTGGGCTTTTCTTGTTGCTCTTTTTCTAACTCTTTGAGTTGTAGGGTTAGGTAATTTATTACCATTGTTTCTTGTTTTTTGCAGTAGGCTTGTAGAGCTATGAACTTCCCTCTCAAGACTGCTTTCGCTGTGTCCCATAGATTTTGGATTGTTGTGTTTTCATTGTCATTTGTTGCCATGATGTTTTTTATTTCTTCCTTGATCTCTCTGGTAACCCAGTCATTGTTTAATAGCATGCTGTTTAGTCTCCATGTGTTTGATTTTTTTGGATTGTTTTTATTGTAGTTGATTTCCAGTTTTATGCCACTGTGGTCTGAGAAGATGCTTGATATGATATCTATCTTCCTGAATTTGAAGAGACTTTACCTATGTCCCAACATATGGTCTATCTTTGAAAATGACCCATGTGCACTTGAGAAGAATGTATATTCTGTGGCTTTGGGGTGAAATGTCAATTGATTCCATCTGGTCTAGTGAGTCATTTAGGATTGATGTTTCTTTGCTGATTTTTTGTTTAGAGGATTTGTCCAATGGTGATAGTGGGGTATTAAAGTCTCCTACTATGATTGTATTGCCGTCAATCTCTCCCTTGATATCCTCCAGGAGATTTTTTATGTATTTGGGTGCTCCTGTATTGGGTGCGTATATGTTTACCAGAGTTATTTCTTCTTCTTGGATTGCTCCCTTTAGTATTATGAAGTGGCCTTCCTTAGCTCTTGTTATGTCCTTCACTTTGAGATCGAATTTGTCAGATTTAAGTATTGCTACCCCAGCTTTTTTTTCATTTCCATTCGCCTGGAAGACCTTTTTCCATCCCTTCACCCTCAGCCTGTGTGCGTCTTTTTTTTCTGAGGTGGGTTTCTTGTAGACAGCAGATATATGGGTCTTGTTTTCTTATCCAATTCGTTACCCTATGTCTTTTGATTGGGGCATTTAATCCATTTACATTTAAAGTTATTATTGATAGGTACTTATTTGTCGCCATTTTTATTCTTTACCTCTGTGTTCCTTCTTCGCTTCCTATTTCTTTTTTTTACAGCAGACCCTTTAGCAGTTCTTGTATTGCTGGTTTGGTGGTAATAAATTCCCTTAGTCCTTTTTTGTCTGTGAAGCTCCTGATTTCACCTTCAATTTTGATTGATAGCCTTGCTGGGTACAGTATTCTTGGATTCAGACCCTTCCTTTGCATGACTTTATATATTTCATTCCATTCCCTTCTGGCCTAATGAGTTTTGGTTGAGAACTCAGTTGCTAGTCTGATGGGGGTTCCTTTGTATGTAAATTTCTGTCTCTCTCTTGCTGCTTTTAAGATTCTTATCTTGTCATTGGTGTTTGCCAATTTAATTATGTGCCTTGGCGTCAGTCTTTTGGGGTTCATTTTGCTTGGGACTCTGAGCTTCTTGGATTTGTGTGGGTTTTTTCTTCCCTATATCAGGGAAGGTTTCTGTCATTATTTCTTCAAACAGGTTTTCTATTCCTTGCTCAGCTTCCTTTCCTTCTGGAACCCCTATTATGCGGATGTTGTTTTGTTTTGTGTTATCCCAAACTTCCCTTAGGCTCTCCTCCTGTTTTTTAATTTTTTTTTCCAGAAGCTGCTCTACTTGGGTATTTTTTCCCATCTTTTCTTCTAGCTCACTGATGTGGTCCTCTGCTTCTTCTAGTCTACTCTTGATGCTTTATATTGAGTTCTTTACAGCAGCGATGTCATTTTTCATTTCTTCTTGGTTCTTCTTCATTTCCTCTTGGTTCTTACTCATATTGTCGAATTTGTCTTCCATTCTTTTCAGCCACCTTATGACCATTTCTCTGAATTCTTTCTCTGGCAGGTTGATTGCCTCCATTTCATTTACTTCCTTTTCTGGTGATGCCTGCTTTTCTTTCATATGCAGGCTGTGTCTTTGTCTCTCCATGGTCTCTCTTCTCTGGATGTCTGGTTATGTAGTTCTCTCTCTCCTGCATTGATTTAAAGGCACAAAATACAACACAACCAGGTACAACTCACAAGGCACTGAACAGAAATGTATTCACGATATTAATAACCTCCAATAAAGGTGACCACCAGAGAAAGGCAAATTAGCGGATAGGAGAGAAAGAGGAAGAGGAAAAAGAAAGAAAGTAAGAAAAAAAAAGCAGTGTCAAAATGAAATTGGAAAAAGGAAAAAAACAAGTAAGAGAGACAAGAAAGAGACTAAGAGCAAAAGGGGAACAAACTATATATATGGGGAGAAAACTCCAATAGAACAACCACTAATCCCAGCAAATGCCAGCAACAAGTACCTGGGGATTAATACAAACTACAACACCAACTAATATCAAGTGAGGCAAGGGAAAACAGAAGCAAAAAACAAACAAAAACAAAGCAAACAAATAAACAAAAAAGAATAAGCAAAACTATATCACAAAAAAGCATAAAAATTCGATATAGTCAACATTCAAGCAAACAACAACAAAAGGACAGAGAGAAAAACAATTTTTTTGCATAGTTAAGACAGCAAAGAGAGAGGTGTGTATGGACTTGGAGCAGGGGATTGTAGATTAGATATGTAAGTAGGATGAAATTTTATCAGGGGGTAAACAGAAAGAATAGGGAAAATCTAAAGCAGGAAAGGGGTAAGATAAACAGGACACCAAAGGGGAAATGTTAGGAAGAGAGTGATGGCATAAAGGTAGAGTTGAGACAGAGTAAAATGATGCTAAAGGAAAGATGAGGAGAAACCAAGATGGCAGCATAGGTAAACACCTAAACTGCTGCCTCGCACAACAATTTCAAAACTACAACTAAAAGAACGGACACCATCCAGAACCACAGGAAAGCTGGCTGAGTGAAAATTCTGCAACTAGAAGGAAAGAGAAAAGCTCACAGAGAATTGGAGGTACGGCAAAGGGTCTTTGTGCATGCAGAGGGAAGGGTGGCTGAGAGCCTGGCTGACTTTCTCTGGCAGAAGGAGGAAGGAAGCCCCTGACCGCACTGAACCCCAGTTCTTACTGCACTGAACCCCAGTTCCTGGCAAGCCCCTGGGGACCCATGCTCTTACGGGGGGAGTCTGGACTCTCGGGCGGAGACTCGGGAGCTGGGGAAGGCAGAGGTCTGAAGGTGCGCGCGTGCCAGTGCGTACAAAGGCTGCGGAGGTTGCCACAGGCTTTCCCTAGTGGAAGGGAGTCGGAGGCTCCTGACTGCACTGATCCCCAGTTCTGACTGCACTGGACCCCAGTTCCAGGCGAGCCCCTGGGGACCCACGCTCTTGTGGGGGGAATCTGGACTCTCGGTCAGAGACTCGGGAGCCAGGGAAGGCAGAGGTCTGAAGGCGTGCACGTGCCAGTGTGCACAAAGGCTGCGGAGGTTGCCACAGGCTTTCCCTAGTGGAAGGGAGTCAGAGGCTCCTGACTGCACTGAGCCCCAGTTCTGACTGCAGTCAACCCCAGTTCCAGGCGAGCCCCTGGGGACCCACGCTCTTGTGGGGGGAGTCTGGACTCTCGGGCGGAGACTCGGGAGCCGGGGAAGGCAGAAGTCTGAAGGCGCGCGCGTGCACGCAAGGGCAAGGCTGACGGGAAGCCAAGACTGTCTGCTCCGCCCTGAGACTCCACCCCATCCAAGCTGAGCACAGAAGCTATTGCAGTTTGGCAAGTCTAATCCTATAAGGCTGTCTCAAGCACCGAGCTTCTCCCAGCATAGACACAGCTGATCCTTACACCAACTGGCCCGGAGGTCAATTCCTCCCAGTGATACCAACAACAATCAAGACTTAATTACAACAAGGCTGTACACACAGTCCACAAAGGGGTGCACCAAGAGTGTCCACCTCAGGTTAACTGGGGAGGCCGAACCACTGGGCCATATAGGAAACCTAGCACACAAATCTACCCTACCAACTCAGGGAAGCAGTGAAAATGCGGCGTCAACGAAACAGATCACAAATGAAAGAAATGGAGGAAAACAAACGACTGGATATAGAATTCAAAACCACGGTTATAAGGCTTTTCAAGAATATCCTAGAAAAGGCTGATAAATATAACGAGACCCTCGAAGATATGAAAAAGGACCAACTAGAAATCAAACATACACTGACTGAAATAAAAAATATTATACAGAGACCCAAAAACAGACTAGAGGAACACAAGAATCAAGTCAAAGAATTGAAATACAAAGAAGCAAAAAACACTCAACCGAAAAAGCAAAAAAAAAAATCCAAAAAGTTGAAGATAGTGTAAGAAGACTTTGGGACAACTTCAAGCATACCAACATCAGAATTATGGGGGTGCCAGAAGAAGAGAGAGAGCAAGATACTGAAAACATATTTGAAGAAATAATGACCGAAAACTTCCCCACCTGGTAAAAGAAATAGACTTACAAGTCTAGGAAGTGCAGAGAACCCCAAACAAAAGGAATCCAAAGAGGACCACAGCAGGACACATCATAATTAAAATGCCAAGAGCAAAAGACAAAGAGAGAATATTAAAAGCAGCAAGAGAAAAACAGTTAATTACCTACAAGAGAGCACCCATACGACTGTCAGCTGATTTCTCAACAGAAACTATGCAGGCCAGACGGGAGTGGCAAGAAATTTTCAAAGTGATGAATAGCAAGAACCTACAACCAAGATTACTCTACCCAGCAAAGCTATCATTCAGAATTGAAGGGCAGATAAAGAGTTTCACAGACAAGAAAAAGCTAAAGGAGTTCATCACCACTGAACCAGTATTATATGAAATGCTGAAAGGTATTCTTAAAGAAGAGGAAGAAGAAAAAAGTAAAGATAAAAATTATGAACAACAAATACATATCTACCAACAAGTGAACCTAAAAATCAAGTGAATTAAAAACCTGAGGAACAGGATAATCTGGTGAATATAATAAAATCAGGGGCATAGAAAGGGAATGGAATGATAATTCTCAGGGGGAAAGGGGTATGAGGGGTTCATGAAGAGACTGGACAAAAATCATACACCTATGGATGAGGACAGTGAGGGGGAGGTAAGGGCAGAAGGTGGGGTGGGAACTGGGTGGAGGGGAGCTATGGGGGAAAAAGGAGAAACAATTGTAATAATCTGAATAAAGATTCATTTTAAAAAAAAAAAAAGGAAAGATGAGACTAGAATGTAGAACACTAATCCCAAAGGAATATAAAGAGAAAATAAAATTATACTTAAAAAAAAAAAAGGTAAAATAGTAGTAGTAATGATACTGATTGAAAATAAAAATTTAATAATTAAAAAGGTAAAATCAAGTAAGGAAAAAAGAAAAAATATTAGTTTCTTGAGTAAAAGATGCAAAAAATGAAAATAAAATTATAAAAATAAAAATAAAAAAATAAAATGTGCAGTAGTGAAGGACATTCACTTCCTCTATTGTTCTGTTTGGCACGCCTGTTTCTCAGTCCAGACAATATTGCAGTTCCCTGCGTTCCACTGGTCCTCAGTGTTGTAAGCCAGTCCCGATTTTTAAGTAGGCGGTGTGTCTTAATTTCTCGTATTCCTTTATTTTTGATTACACAAGAGTCAATTTGTGATTCAGCCCCTGGGTGTCAGTGTTTCTGGATTCACTTCCGGATCTCTTTGGCCTCTCTAGCCTGTATTGACATCCTTCTTTCCCTGTGGCACTCAATACCGGTTTGTGGAAGTGGGCTGCCTCAGAGCTGGCTCTCCGATGGTCACTCCCTGCTCTGATCCTCAGGTTCCAGAAAAACACTTTTCCCTGCAGTCTCCCAGGGTGTCCCCAACTGGGTGATCCTATGTATTGGGCTTAGTAATCAGAAGCAAGGATTTGAAGAGGAAAAAGCCCATGTGTGCGAACAATGGTCCTGCGCGCAAGTCTAAGCAGCCGGCACACCTTTGAAATTCTTAGGCTGTCCCTGCACGTCAGATCAAAATGGGTTGGTTTTTAGAGATCCCTTCTGTTAGCAGCTCTGAGGACCCCCTTCCACATTCACGGATCCTGCCAGCCCCAACAGCCACGGATTTTTCTAGGCACATACTTCCCTGGTCCTCCAGCTCCCGCAAAACGCGCGTTCCTCTCTCCCGCCGGGACCAGAGACCTCACCTTATCCCAGGCGAAATCTGACCTTTCCATGATGGAGTGTAGCGCTCCTCTGAATCCGCGTGTTTGCACCAATTGGGGACCGGTGTTCTGGGGCTCGCAGCTGTTCCGTGGGTGCCACAGTTGTGGATTTTCAGTCTTCTGATAAGCTCCACTTTCCCTTTCAAGATGGCGCAGTCTCCGCGTCTGAGCCTGTAGCTCCGGGAGGGCACCCAGCCACAGTGGGGGCTGCCGGGTCAGGGGAACCCTGTCTAGCAGTCCCTCACCTTCTCCTGGAGTTTAGCTGTCCCTTAACTTGCCAACAAACACTCCTCGTGCGACCCTCAGCTGTTCTTTCTTTCTGCTCCGGGACAAGGCTCGGAACACATCTGTCTATTCCGCTGCCATTTTTTCCCCCTTTTTTAAATTTTTTTTAAAAATATTTTTTTGTTGATTTCAGAGAGGAAGGGAGAGGGATAGAGAGATAGAAACATCAATGATGAGAGAGAATCATTGATCTGCTGCCTCCTGCATGCCCCCTACTGGGGATTGAGCCTGCAACCCAGGCACATAACCTTGGCCAGAATCAAACCCGGGACCCTTCAGTCTGCAGGCCAATGCTCTATCCACTGAGCCAAACTGGCTAGGGCCATCTCCCCATTTTAGCTGTCTCTTTGTATTTGTTTCCATGTATTAGATAGAATTGTTATGTCTCCTAGTTTTTGTGGGATGGCCTTATGGAGAAAGTGTTTTGAGGGTTCCAGTGGTACAGTCTCTGATATCCTGAGCTGGATGCTATAGGATTGCCCCTTCTGTGCATTATTTGTACTCTCCTGTTGTAATGGGTACTTTATTATTGACTGGGAGCCCAGTGCACAAAATCGCACAGCTCTGCCCACCCATCCGCTGCCCTGCCTTGACACCCAAACCTCTCCACGCAGAACTCCAGTGCACCTGGCCCAGCCCCCAACCCCTCTGGCCTTCTCTGACCGCTTCAAGCCCTGCCCTCAGTCCCTCGAGTCGCCTTGGGCTAGTCCTATGTTATCTGGGCGCCTCCCCACTTCCGCCCCATCTCCGGAGCAATGCGGTGGCTCCGCCCCGTCATGGTGTCAGAGGAGAGCATGGAAGCCTCCCACCTGCTGCGCTGTGCCCCTTCCCCTGGCAGGTGGGCAGTGGAGCGCTCTGAGTGCGAGCAGTGGGTGGCAAAGGACTGGTGAGAGGGGTGCTATAGGCTCTCACCCCCGCCCTCCCTGGCATGGGATGGTCCCGCCTCCTCTGGGTGCCTCCCCGCTTCCACCCTGTCTCTGGATGTCCCATGGTGTGTGCAGGCAGCCTCCTGTTGATAGGAGCTAATAAAGAGCTAATATGCTAATGGTCCAGTCGTTATGCATTACGGCATCCCAACCGTTAGCATATTAGCTCTTTATTAGTATAGATGTCTATTCATGGGAGGGATCGACCCTCTGACTTGCTGACAGTGAGGTTTAACCCCAATGTCATTGAGCCAGCTGTTATATCTGTGCTGACAGAACAGAACAAGACACTATAGAACTGAACCAAATATGCCATGGATATAGACAAGAATATATTACAAGGATGGTCACTGCTGCATTATATACAACAGGAAGAAATTGGAAATGGTCTAAATGTTTAACAAAAAGAGAATGACTAAGTGAATTATTAGGCTGCTTATAAAATATGATAAAAATTTCTAGTGAAAGAAGCACCTAGAATAGGGTCTGAAATATTGTAAGCACTCAGTAAAATATTTGTTCAATCAATACATGAATGAATTACTTTTATAACCAGAAAAAAATGATTTAAATATCTGCCAGAAAAATGAAGGGTAACATTTAACAACAACAACAACAACAAAAGGGTTAATACTTCTGGAAAAGCATTTTACAAGGGGAAAAGAAGAAAATAATTATCCCCCCCCAAAAAAAGACCCCAAAAACTTGATCTTTAAAATAGGCCAGTGGAATGCCTCTTTTCTAGGATATTTTAGATGAAAACAGTATCCAACAGTGGGGTGCTTTCCTCTAAAATGAGATTCTATTCACTTAATAGTTCTTGAGCACTGTTTTTGTGTGCTAAAATTTTTGCTGAGATGTTGGTTTGAGGAATTTTTCTAATTTAAAAGAATTTTTTCCTTTTACTCTTTTGTTAGGTGAAGAGTTGGAAATATTTCTACCTCATTAAACACCACAGTTCCAAAGACCCAGACAGAGCACCTGCCACACGAGCCTGATTCCTACTTTTGTTCTCTAAAGACTGGCAGCTGTGGGCATTCTTGAAAGTGTTTGCCTGGTACATTGATAACTGGCTTTTTATCAATCTGCACTTCAGCTTCTTATTCTTAAACTAGAGGCCTGGTGCATGGATTCGTGCACCAGTGGGGTCCCTCAGCCTGGCCTGCGGGGATTGGCCGAAACCAGCAGTCCTACATCCCCCAAGGGATGTAGTAGTGTGGGAAGTGGCAGGCGACTGGGGTGGAGCTCGAGCCTGGGCTGGGCGCCATGCCACTCCTGCTCATCCCGGCCCCGCTGCGCCTGCTCGGTAGGCTCGATGCTGCTCGCTGCAGTCTCTGTGCGCCCGTCTTAGGGCGATACTGGCTGCCCATGACTGCAGGCTCATGCCCAGTCAGTCCCGATGCCAGTCCCGATCCCGGTCCTGGTCCAGATGGGGGAGGGGCATGCAGGGGGAGTGTCCGTGGGAGAGGCTCACGCCAGTGCAGCTGCGCTCGCCAGCCATGAGCCTGGCATCTGATGCCCATTGGTCAGCTGAGCGATGCTCCCACTGTAGGAGTGCACTGACCACCAGGGAGCAGCTCCTGCATTGAGTGTCTGCCCCCTGGTGGTCAATGTGCATCATAGCTACAGGTTGAGCAGTTGAGCGGTCAAGTGGTCAAACTGTTGCTTAGGCTTTTATATATATAGATATAAAATTCAACCAAACCAGATATAGGGCAAAGAGAGAGAGAGAGAAGAGGAGTGATGTAGAGAGAGAGAAGGGGAATGGTGGGAAGAGGTGCAGAAAGAAAACCAACAAAAAGATATGGGTTGGAAGCCATACTCTGAGCCAAGGGCTACACTTGGTAAGTGGAAATTAGGAGTCCACCTGCTATAGGAGTGTTTCAAAATTAAGATCCAGACAGAGCCACAAGGTCCAGTCAGCCCTTGGGATGTGTGGGTTCTGAAGCAAACTACACTGTGCTTCACTGTGTGGGAAGACAGAGCTTCAGGAGTTGAAGGGAAGCATTATACTTTTGGAAAGTAATAATTTTAGGATAAAAGTATTATAACAAGAAGACATGATAGTGCTTACAAAACATTAAAATGTCTTAATTGTGCAAATTTAACAAAAACATGTACTCTTGTGAACAAATTGTTAGGACTTCTCCTAGGGACTTTACCAGATAGAGGCCTTGAAACTTACGCTTCATTATCTCTGAGATAACCCCACTCAGACCATGCCTACCCCTAGCATTTTTCTGCAGGTTAAATCAAACTAAAGTTAAAGGCAGCCAGTGGGATGAGTAGAAGGCAGAAACTATAGAAAGGTCACAGTGGGGACTCATCACACACATTCCTATTCCTTTTGTGAATGTTGAACTCTTGAGCTGGGAGATGACCTAGGACATGTTTGGTCTTCTGGAGAATACATAAAGGAGTTTTGGGCTAAAGATCAGGCCTTCATATGTGAGCATTTGCACAAACTGGGAACCCAGTGGAGAAGAGAATGTGACTTAGGAGGGCAGAGGAGTTACTTGGAGGGGAGAGAGCTGGAAGATAGTGCCGTGCCCAGGCACCTAAGTTTGGGATCTCAAGGACTACTGTCAACCAGGCACTCATTGCTAGCTTTACAATTCCTTCCAGCTGGCAAATGGGGAACTTTTACCATGTTTCTCAGTAGAGAGGATTACACACATGAAAAAAAAAACAAAAAACCAAGTTGCCTTTTGGATGGTCTAATGAACCTTAAGTACTGGGGCAAGCCATATGATTGGGAGTGAGTGGTTGATGGAGGGTTGGTAGAGAACACTCCTGCTGCTCCAGAAACTCCCCAAGGTGGGAACAACAGAAACAGTGAGAGCATTAAGTGGGTGCTATCCCTGGATGGGTAAAGTGGGGAGGCAGGGAGAACCCTTGAATGAACTATAAGATCAAAACATTTAGGTAAATTAAACACACAGACTTATCAAATAATGCATATTGTATAAGAATACACAGTAACAAAAGGAGACATTAAATACATTCGAAGGGCCCAGCCAGCGTGGTTCAGTGTTTGAGCATCAACCTATGAACCAGGAGGTCACGGTTTGATTCCAGGTCAGGGCACATGCCTAGGTTGTGGCCTCGATCCCCAGTGGGGGTGTACAGGAAACAGCCGATCAATGATTCTCAGAATTGGTCTCTCTCTCTCTCTCTCTCTCTCTCTCTTCCTCTCTGAAAAAAAAAATCTATTAAATACATTAGAAGGGCTGCATATGAGAGAACGTTGGTTAGGACTAAGAATGAAGGTTGAAAAGAAACATGCTACTCAATGACTCAGTCCATAATAAACAATCAAACAAACAAAAACTCCAACAGCGATGGGAGAATGTCAACTTTTTGTAAAGTGTGAGATTCCCAGTAATAGCACTGGGTGTGATCTGCAAAAGCAGTCTCAGACTCCCAAGGTTGTGGGCTTTAGGAAACAAGGGCTGCCCATGTATGAGAATAGAAAGGATAGGTTTAAAAATGGCTTCATAGTTTTTTGGGAAAAAGATTCTGTTTTTGTTTTCTTAAAAAATGCAAACAACATAGATTATTAAATGAATCTAATCCATGCAAAGTACTTAAAAGAATACTTGACACATAACAAGCCCTCAATAAATGTAACCAAAAGAACCAGAAATCCTACCACCCAGAGATAACCACAATTATGATTTTGGTAAATGTGCTTTCTAGGAAATATATCAATTTACTTATTCAATTGTATATCAAATTTTACATAATGTTCTGAAACCTGCTTTCTTCATACAACATGATACTGTAAAGACCAGTTCATTTCTAGGAATATAAACATCTCACTCTAAAGTCTAGAATGTATTCCATTGTATAGATAGATGTATAGACATACCTTATTTTATTACACTCCCTTTATTGTACTGCACAATGTTGTGTTTTTCACAAATTGAAGGCAAGAACCTCTACCAGCAAAAGGATTATGACTTAAGGCTTTATTGCAATACTTGCTTTATTGTAATGGTCTGCAACCAACCCCACAGTATCCCTGAGATGTGCCTTATTTAAATGTGTCCCCAACTGCTGGACATTGAAGCTGCTTCCAATTTTTATTATCTATAACATTGCTGGAGCACCCACAAATAACTGTAGTTTCATACCTGTTTGAATATCCCCTTATGGTAAGTTATTGAAAGGGAATTGTGGGGTCAAAGAGTATACACATTGGATATTTTGATACTGCCAAGCTGCTCTATAGAAAAGTATTTGGTGTCTGTGCCCCATCAAAGGTATATGAGTGTTATGTTATCTCTCAACAAAGCGGGGTGTAGTTCTTTTCAATCTTTGCACAACTGCTGGGTGAAAAATGGCTTATTGTCAATTATATTTACTTTTTAAAAATTAGTATGATGGCTAATTTTATGTGTCAACTTGGCTAGTCTGTGGTGCCCAACTTTTGGTCAAACAGGGGTCTAGATGCTGCTGTGAAGATATTTTTTAGATGAGAGTAACATTTAAATCAGTATATTTTGAGTAAAACAGATTACCTTCCATAATGTGGGTGGGCCTCATCCAATCAGTTGAAGAAGGCCTTAAGAGAAAAGACTGAGGTCAGTTTTCCCTGGGTCTCTAGCCTGCTCACCTCCTCTGCATATTTTGGACTTACCTGCCCCCACAACGCATGATCTAATTCCCTAAAATAAAGCCCAATCTCTATATACACATACAACCTGATGGTTTTGCTTCTGTGGAAAAACCTGACTAATATAATTAGTGAGATTGCCCAGCTCAAATATTTATTGGCCATCTGTATTCCTTTTCTCTCCTTTTCTTTTTCTTTCTTTTTTTTTTTCTTCCTAAAAATTATCTCCTTACCAGGGCCTGAGTCTTTTTTTAGCCCCTTTGCTCATGCCTGATGTGCGGTAATGTGACCAGGGGACTTCCAAAGTGAGGAAGTCTGGTTTATATTCCCCAATTGTTTGACTAGGTTATGGGAATAAATAGACTGAATAAATAAATAAATAAATAAAGCCAACTAATTGAGAATGCTGCTTAACTAAGGGAACTTATTTTAAAGACCAGTTCCTCCTTCATTTATCAGTTTACAGCTGAATACAGAATTTCCTGTTGTTTCTTTTTTCCTCTCCCAGCAGTTGATGTCATCATGGCCATCCAGGAGAACAATTTCCTACAGTGATGGAAGTTTGCGATGTCATTGGGATTACAAAAGCTGGCAAGGAAATTTGCTATCAGCACTTATTACCAGAAATTACAAAGGAAATTAATGTTAAGCTTTCTGGGAAAGATGAAACTTAAAATTTTTCTTATTATACAAAGAAATGTCCTCTGTCTACCAGAGAGAGAACAACCTACAGCTTCAAGGTATAATTAATGAGGGCTGCTGGAAGAGATGGAGGGTCCTATTTTGGTGAGCTAAGTATCTGTGCCAATATGGTAATTATCTTATTCTGGAGATTGGTGACTGTAATACTGTTGTAATTAACCTAGTTATTAATACCTGGAAAGGAGCAAAGGGAGAAGACAGCCATTATAGGCCTGTCATTTGGACAGCTTTACTAGGGAGCTGCAAATTTACACTCCCCAGGGTCCAATGAAGGGGAGATAGACACATGCCCAGGAAAGTTGGGGTGACAGAGGAAGGTGCTTGTTGTTAGTAACTCTTAAGAACAAATGTCTTTGACTAAAATGGGTGTGGCCACTGCAAGGGCACGAAATTTGGGATATTTAATCTCGTGAACAAAGGAGTTCTCTCTCTGGTGCTCTTGTGCTCTTACTGCTCTTGGGACTCTTATATATTAGAGTGCGCTCTCCTGAATTTGCCCAAATGGCCCATAGCCATGTGAACCCCACACACAATGGACTGATGCACTGCAGCTAGCCTGATGCTGTACTGGACTTGGCTCCTCCACTGAAACCCCACTTACACTTCTTCCAGGACTGGATTAAGGGAAATAGGACTTTGGAAACCCAGAAGTTTAATTCCACACACACACACAAAATCACCCTCTCTCCTATGTGAGTCTCAGAAAATTCTTTTTCTTGAGATCTTGTAAGGACTCCACCCCCAGCAGTACCCAATGGGGAAGGGTGTCCTGAAGAAGCTATGAAATTTCCTACTTTCTATATCTAGGTCAGATCTCCTAAGCAGAATTTACTAGCCCCCACCCATTGGAATGAAGCAGGATGTATTAGTGTTCAGTGGATGCTAACAAATTACCACAAGCTGGGTGTCTTAAAACAACCGAAATTTATTTTCTTACAGTTCTGGAGGCCAGAGATCCAAAATCAAGAAAGTCAGCAGAGTTGGATTGGAAATCACATCCTAACTACATTGAGTTACTGCAAATAAAAGCAATACTGTTTCCAGATGGAGGGGAGCCATGCAGCTGGGCAGACTCAACACCAGATAAGGACTGCAGGGGAAAGATGGTGAGTTCCATTTAGACATGCTGAGATATGACATAGATGTTGACATATCCAAGTTGTGATACCCCCTGTCCATTAAATTTGGCAGCAGGTTTATAATTTCTAACTTCAACAAATATACTTTTAGTGGAGTGTGGAGCAGAAGGACTATTGAGGGAATTGAAAATTGAATGGGAATTGAGGAAAGTTGTGATGGTGATGGCAGAAGCCAAAGAGAATTAACCCAGTGACTCTAAATGACTCACTAGATCAGATGGATTTAATTAACATTTACAGAACATTTCACCCCAAAGCTGCAGAATGTACATTCTTCTCAAGTGCATGTGGGACATTTTCAAAGATTGACCACATGTTAGAACACAAAACAAGTCTCTACAAATTCAAGAAAATTGAAATCATATCAACAGTCCTCTCAGATTACAATGGGATGAAATTAGAAATCAACTACAATAAAGGCACTAAAAACATTCAAACACATGGAGGCTAAATAGCATGTTATTAAACAATGAATAGGTTACCAATGAGATCAAGGAAGAAATAAAAAGCTTCCTGTAAACAAATGAAAATGTACACAGAAGAATCCTAAATCTATGGGACACAGCAAAAGCAGTCCTGAGAGGAAAGTTCATAACACTACAAGTCTACCTAAAACAAAACAAAACAAAACAAAAACATCCACAAGAACAATTAATAATAAACTATTTAAACCTACAATTTAAAGAATTAGAGAACAACAAGAAAAGTAGAAGGAAGGAAATAATAAAGATTAGAGCAGACATAAATTATATAGAGACTAAAAAAATACTAAAAAAAAAAAATCAATGAAACCAAGAGCTGTTTCATTGAAAAGATAAATAAGATTGATGAATCTTTAGCCGGACTCATCAAGAAACAAAGAGAGAGGACCCAAACAAATAAAATCAGAAACAAAAATGGTAAAGTAACAACTGATACCACAGAAATACAAATGATTATAAGAAATTACTAAGAACAACTATATGCCAACAAACTGGAAAACCTGGATGAAATGGACAAATTCCTAGAAACATGAAACCTTACAAAACTGAATCAGGAGGATTCAGAAAACCTGAATAGACCAATAACAACTGATGAAATAGAAGCAGTAATCAAAAAACTCCCAGCAAACTAAAGCCCTGGCCTGGACAGCTTCACAGGGGATTTTTACCAAACATTCAAAGAAGAACTAACACCCATCCTTGAACGATCCCAAAAAATCCAAGAGGAAGGAACACTTCCAAGCTCTTTTTATGGAGCCAGCATTATCCCATTCCAAAACCAGATAAAGAAACTACAAAGAAAGAGAATTATAGACCAATATCCCTGATGAACATACATGCTAAGTCCTCAACAAAATATTAGCAAATCAGATCCAGCAATATATTTAAAAGATCACACATCATGACCAAGAGGGATTTATTCCAGGGATGCAAGGCTCATACAATATAAGCAAATCAATAAATGTGATACATCACATAAACAAACAGAATGACAAAAATCATATGATTATATCAATAGATGCAGAAAAAAAGCATTCGACAAAATCCAACAGCAATTTTTAAAAACATGTTTTTATTGATTTCAGAGAGAGGAAGGAAGAGGGAGAGAGAGATAGAAACACTGATGTTGAGAATCATCAATCAGCTGCCTCCTGCACACCCCCTACTGGGGATTGAGCCCACAATCCGGGCATGTGATATCACTGGGAATTGAACCTCAATCTCCTGGTTCATGAGTGGATGCTCAACCACTGAACCACACTGGCTGGACCCAACACACATATTTGATAAAAACTCTCAGCAAAGTGCAGATAGAAGGATCAGACCTCAACATAATAAAGGCCATATATAACACACCTACAGCCAACATCATACTCAATGGGAAAAACCTAAAACCATTTCCCCTAAGAACAGGAACAAGACATGGTTGTCTGCTTTCACAAGTTTTACTCAACATAGTACTGGAGGTCCTACCTGCAGTGATCAGACAAGAAGAAAAAATAAAAGGCATCCAAATTGGAAAGAAGGATGTAAAACTCTCATTATTCACAGATGACATGATATTGTACATAGAAATCCCTAAAGACTCCACCAAAAAACTACTAGATTTAATAAATGAATTTGGCAATGTAGCAGGGTACAAAATTAACACCTAGAAATCGATGCATTTAAAAAATATATTTTTATTGATTTTTCTAGAGAGAGAGGAAGGGAGAGGGAGAGAGAGATAGAAACATCAGTGATGAGAGAGAATCATTGATCATCTGCCTCACACATGCCCCTATTGTGGACCAAGCCCCCATACTGGGTAAGTGACCTGACCGGAAATCCAATCAGTGACCTCTTGATGCATGGGAAACGTTCAAATAACTGAGCAACACTGGCTAGGCTATATGGCATTTTTATATACCAATAATGAACTCTCAGAAAGAGAAACTAAAAACAAACAAAACAACCCAAAAACCAATCCCATTTACCATTGCAACAAAAAATTTAAGGTAAAATTAGGAATAAACTTAATCAAGGAGGTAAAAGACCTGTACTCTGAAAACTACAGGACATTGAAAAAAGAGAGGAAGATATAAACAAGTGGAAGAATATACCATATTCATGGACTGGTAGAATTAACATCATTAAAATGTTCATACTACCCAAAGAAACTCAATGCAATTCCTATTAAAATACTAATGGCATATTTCACAGAGTTAGAACAAACACTCCAAAAATTTATATGAAATAAAAAAAGACCCCACATAGCCAAAGCAATCTTGAGAAAGAACAAAGTTGGAGGGATCACAATACCAGATATCAAGCTATACTACAAAACCACAGTAATCAAAATAGGCTGGTACTGGCACTACAACAGGCATATAGATCAATGGAACAGAACAGAAAACCCAGAAATCGACCCAAGCCATTTTGCTCAATTAATATTTGACAAAGGAGGCTAGAGCATACAATGAAATAAAGAGAGTCTCTTCAATAAATATTGTTGGGAAAATTGGACAGGTACACGAGAAAAAAAAAGAAAGAAAAGAAACTAGACCACCATCTTAAACCATACATGAGAATAAACTCAAAATGGATAAAATACTTAAATGTAAGTCGCAAAACCATAAAAATCCTAGAAGAAAATATAGGCAGTAAAATTTCTGACATCTCTTGTAGCAATATCTTTACTGATACTTCTTCTAGGACAGTGGTCGGCAAACCGCAGCTCGTGAGCCACATGCGGCTCACGAGCCGCGGTTTGCCGCTCTGTTGACTAATGAGTTTGCCGACCACTGTCCTAGGACAATGGAAACTAAGCAGAAAATAAACAAATGGGACTACATCAAAATAAAAAATGTTTGCACAGCAAAATAAACCATTAACAAAATAACAAGAGAACCCATTGTATGGCAGAACATATTTGTCAATGATACATCTGATAAGGGGTTAATCTCCAAAATATATAGGAACTCATACAACTTAACAAAAGGACATACAGAAGGCTAAGAGACATATGAAAAACTGCTCAAAGTCACTAATCATCCGAGAGATGCAAATCAAAACCACAGTGAGCCACCACCTCACACCTGTCAGATGGCTATCATCAACAGTCAACAAACTGAGCCACACCAGCTGGGCTCTTTATTGATTTTAGAGAGAAGGGAGAGAGAGAAACATCAATGTCAGGAAGAAACTTTGATTGGTTGCCTCCCGTATGCAACCCGACCAAGGATCGAACCCACAACCTTGTGGTGTACAGAATGGCCCTCCAACCAACTGAGCTACTTGGCCAGGGCAATTTGTGTTGTTTTAAACCCCTAAGTTTATGAGCATTTGTTATGACAATGATAGAAAACTAATATATTTCCCCAAAAGGAAACTTGAGTGCTCTTATCAAAACAAGGAGGAAAACTCTGGGCAGGCAAACAAATAGATCAGAACAGATGTGTAGGGAAGACTAGGTCTGTGGGACCTCTTATTCCATAACTTCCTGGATATTCTCTCAGGGACATGGAATTTACAAAGTGTGGTTGATGGCACTGTGCACCTGTCCCACAGCCAAAGCTTACCTGCGAGCAAGAGCAGAAAGGCCTAAGAGTGCTGCCTCCGAAGGCACTCCAAACAGACTGGAAACCTGGTTCCTTTACTCACCAGCTGAGTAACACTGGGCAAGTTACTTAACGTCTCAGTGCCGCAGTAAAACAAGGATGGTAAATATCTATCTGATGGAGTTTTTAATGAGAATTAATAATGTTAACACATATAACTAAGAATCATTGCTGGCATATAGTTAAGATTCAATAAATGTTACTCTAATGTTAACAGTTGTTATGACTAATACTACTGGGCAATATCTGTAGTGTTAAGTAAGCCTAGGTCTAGAGCCAGACTATGCCGGGTCAAAGCCAGCTCTGTCACTTAGAACTTTTATGCTTGGGCAAGTTATTTAACATTTATGAGGCCCAGTTTTTCATGCGTAAAGTGGGGCTGTTAAAGTTACCTACCTCATAGAGTTGTGATGGGGGATTAATCAATTAATACTTGTAAAGTACTAGAACAATGTCTGATACATCCAATCAATGTCATTTATCATCATTACCATTACTAGTAGTATGGGGTCACCATCACTCTGGATGATTTATAACTAAACAAGCAACACCATGAATTCAATGGCATCTTGTGATCATGAGGACCTAATTTTAGTCTAGGAAGAACCGTAATTGCCTGCTGAAGGAGTCACAGGGAGGTGTACCATCTTTCCTCTATCAGGAAATTAAATCATGCTAGCACCTGGTGTGATGCATATATAATATATGAAAAGAAAGTGGGAGAATTAGTTATCAGAAACATACAATAAGGAGAGACTCCTAAAAGGGATGCAGAGAGCCCACCTGCTTCTCTTTTATCTCTACTCTGCAATGATGTGGGGTTGTTCTAGCCTTTGCCTTTTTTAAAAAATATATATATTTTATTGATTTTTTACAGAGAAGAAGGGAGAGGGGGAGAGAGTTACAAACATCGATCAGCTGCCTCCTGCACACCCCCTACTGGGGATGTGCCCGCAACCAAGGTACATGCCCTTGACCGGAATCGAACCGGGGACCCTTGAGTCTGCAGGCCGACGCTCTATCCACTGAGCCAAACTGGTTAGGGCTGCCTTTGCTTTTGATGCAGTGTTTTCACACTTTGTAATGTAGTAAGAACATTAGGTTAAACTACCTTGCCATTTTCCTATTCAGAGCAGTCCTCTCAGCAATACCAAGAATCCCCACTTTGGTAGATGACAAGAAATACAACAGCTCGTTAGTAAACAAGCAAATCATTTCATGGCAATAGTTGATTTAATCAAAACATTCTGGTTCTCCCTCATCTGACCTACAAAAGGAATGGACCAATCCAATTGGAAAAAAATATTTGTTTTATCTTTGCCACGTTTATTTACTCTTAGGGACTGTTTAACTTGATCGAACAGCAAAGTTGGAAAGAACAGAGATACTCAGGCACTAACCAGATTTCTTTATCTCTGGCACCAGGCGGACATGGCCTATTGTTGAGCAGTTTCTTGAAATCCTTTGCCCTCGTCTTCAGCGGGGAGGATTAAACTGTCCATGTGCCAAGTTTTGGGGGTGGAATGCAGAATGGGAATGAGGAAAAATAAGCCAGTCATTTAACAATCCTCCCCAGTCATGTAATAATTTCAAAATATGAAATACTCATTCCACAAAATTTACTGACCATTTTATATGTGCAAGGCATCGTGTAGGTGTTATAGGAAGGCAAAGATTAACTAGATATGGATTAAACCTCCAGGAGCTCTCAAAGGGGTCACATGAAAGACACACAAACACATGTGGGAGGAGAAAGCTACAGGTGTGTTAGGCTAAATTCTCCAAAAGCAGAGCATGCAGAGGATGTGTGTGCAAGTTTGAGGATATGAGTGAGGCAGGACAGGGCAGGGAGAAGCTAGCAAAGGGATGGATGTAGCCTGATCCCACAAGGAGCTTTGAAGGATGATGTGTACCTGTGCTATAATAAAAAAGTATGTATCTGGTCTTTGTCCCTGAATCCTGGCACAGAGCTCCCCAAACCCTTAGAAAAGATCTTTTGTATACCAATGAGTGAGACCTGTGGGGCCCTAGGTAGCTTCAGGATGGGGGCTGATTAGTGGAAAAAGCAACTGCATGATAAGAGGCTTAGAACTTTCAGCCCCACACCTCCACCTCTGGGGAAAGCAGAGGGGCTGGAGATTGAGGTCAATCGCCAATGGTCAGTTATTTAACCAATTATGCCCGTGTAAGGAAACCTCCATAAAACCCCTAAAAGACAGAATTCGGGAAGCTTCTGGGTTGGTGAACACATCCATGTGCCGGGAGGAAGGTGGCACACCCCAACTCCACAGGGACAGAAGCCCCTGCTCTGGGGACCCTTCTAACCCTGCATATCTTTTCATCTGGCTGTTCATTTGTATCCTTTGTAATGAACTATAATAGTAAGCATGGGAACTCTTGAATTTGTGTTGGTCAGGTGGAAGTGTGGGTCACGTGGGGTCCCCATTTGAGGCTGGCATCTGAAGTGGGGACAATATTGTGGGATAGAGCCCTTTACCTGTGTGATCTGACCTAACTAACTCCAGGTAGTGTTAGAACTGAACGGCTGAACACCCAGCTGGTACTGAAGAATTAGTTGGAAAAACTACACATTTGGTGTCAGAAGTGATGTCAGAACACACCAAAGTACAATACTGCAAAGTTGCTCCAACCCCATATCAGCTAGCCATTGGATGTGGCTGCCCTTGGGACCGAATAACATTTCTGAGCAAAGAGGCTTCATGGGTCAAAGGCAACTGTCCAGATAAGGTGCGGCTGTGAGCCCGAAGCAGCCAGGGAATGGCCACACTGCCCGGTAAAGGGAATCTGGGCTGGACACAACCGCAGTGTTTACAAAGTGGCATTCAGAGGAGGCTAGGGAGGGTCTGAAAATTCCCGTAAGATGTGAACTGATCCATTGAAATCAGCAGGAGGCTGAGAGGTCATTCAAACGCTAGTTCTTCCAAAAGAAGTGAAAGAGATGCCTCAGATCCAGGAAGCTCCTGCCTAAAGAATCCAAAAAGATGTAAAGTGATTGCGTTAGCAGGGGTTTCCAGAGAAACGGTACCAATAGGAGTCTCACTAGCTGCTGTCTGCAGGCTGGAGAACCAGGAAAGCCACTGGGGTAATTCAGTCCAAGCCCAAAGGCCTGAGGAAGGGCGAACGAGGGGCAGTATGATATCAGTCCCAGTCTGGGTCTGGAGGTCCAAGAACCAAGAGTGCTAATGTCTGAGGTCAGAAGATGGATGTCCGTGCACACAGAGAACAGATTCACTTTTCCTCTGCTTTTTCCTTCTATTCAGGCCCTCAGTGGGTTAGACTACGCCTATCCACTTTGGTGTAGGTGGTTTTCTTTCCTCAGTCTACCTATACTAACCTCTTCCAAACACACCTTCACAGGCACACCTGTGAAGAAATAACGTTCACCAGCTGTCTGGGCATCGCTCAGCCCAGTCAAGTTGACACATAAAATTAGCCCTCACAGTGAGGCGATGGAAATGTGTTTAGGGCAGAATCGGAGTGATGGGGTATTTAAACATGACACCGAGGAGTACCTGGGGAAGAGCATCTGGAGGCGCCTAGAATTTAAAATAAAGCCAAAAATGAAGTTTAAAATGAAGTCCCAGTTTTGGGGAAAGATTGTGTGTGCGATCCTGCTGCTTTTCAGAAAACGAAGACAAAAACAAAAACACACCCACTTATGGAGTGCTTGCCATTTGTCAGCACTGTGCTCCTTAACATTGCTCTACAAGCTTTACAACATCTAATGCACCTTTACAGAGACAGAGAGTGAAGTAACTCACAGTCACTCTGCAAACGAGAGGGATGTGAGCCCCAGGTGTCTGACTCCCAGGCTGCTGCTCTCCTCTCCACTGTGCTGTATCAACTCCTCCTTCAAGCTTTCTCCTTGCTTCCCTGTAACTCAATGGCTCGCAAACTTCCGTGTGCATCTAATTCTCCTGCACATGGCTGGGCCGGCCACGAGAGTGTTCATTCAGGTGGTCTGGGCGCCCCAGAGATAGGGTTGCTACGTAATCGCAGGCTCTGGTGCAAAAGGAAAATGTGGGGCCCTGCATAGGGTGGGGAGTCAATCTCCCCTTCCCACAGGCCCGTGGCCCCTGGCACCTTGAGGAAATGCAACCTCCATGCCAGGACACGCTTGGTGCCTGGATCAGGGAGGTCAGAGGCCCCTGAAAAGTCGCCTGCTGTAATGCTGCCAGCCTAGGGTGGGGACAGCTGCCACCTTGCCCTGGCCTGAGCACTGAGGGGTGTGCATCCAACCTTTGCCTCCCACACTTGTGTGCAAGCCAGAGGCAGAGGACAAAGGCACACACAAGCCCCCTCATCAAGGCAATCTGGCTGCCTCTCAGGTGGAGGGTGACAGGGGTCCTGGGCAGGGAGGGTGGGGACTAGATGGCTTAGAACTCTTCCCAGGAAGCAATGGGAGGCAGGACTGTGTGTGAGCCTAGACTCAAAGCCCTCCCTCCACCAGCTTGCTACAATCAGACTTCACTTAGGAAACATTCATCCTATCTAATAAAGAGGGAATATGCTAATTGACCATCACACCCTCACAAAGATGGTGGCCCCACAGCCAATAAGGAGGGTATATGCTAATTGACTGCTACGCCCTCAAAGGTGGCGGCACCCATAGCCACAAGATGGCGGCGCCCAGTCCCCTCAGTCCCGCCAGGGCGGGGTCTGGCCACTCCGTATGCCTGCCTCTGGAGTCTCCCAGTCCCCTCAGCCCCCCAGCCGCCCAGGGCCAGTCTGGAGCACAGGCAAGCCTCAGATGGCAGCTTCCCAGCTGCCCAGGCTTAGGTAACCAGGGCTGGCCGAGGCTTGTGCTGCTGGCAGTGGCAGCAGCAGAGGTGTGATGGGGGTGTCGCCTTCCCCTGATCGCCAGGTCACCCCCCACTCCTGAGGGCTCCTGGACTGTGAGAGGGGGCAGGCTGGGCTGAGGGACCCCCCCCTCCAGTGCATGAATTTTCATGCACCGGGCCTCTAGTCCTATCTAATAAAAGAGTAATATGCAAATTGACCATCACTCCAAGACACAAGATGGCCGCTCCCATGTGGTCAAAGATGGCTGCCCCCATGTGAACATAAGATGACTGCCACAAGATGGCCAGCAGGGGAGGGCAGTTGTGGGAAGTTAGGGGTGACTAGGCCAGCAGAGGAAGCAGTTGGGGGTGACCAGGCTGGCAGAGGAGGGCAGTTGGGGGAGACCAGGCCAGCAAAGGAGGGCAGTTGGGGCGGACCCAGGCCTTCAGGGTAGGGCAGTTGCGGGGGGACCAGGCCAGCAGGGGAGGGCAGTTGGGGGGAACCGGGCCTGCAGTGAGGGCAGTTGTGGGCAATCAGGCCAGCAGGGAGGGCAGTTAGGGGTGACCGGGCCAGCAAAGGAGGGCAGTTGGGGGGGGGACCAGGCCTGCAGGGGAGGACAGTTGGGGGGGACCAGGTCAGTAGGGGAGGGCAGTTAGGGGTAATTGGGCTGGCAGGGGATCAGTTAAGTGTCAATCAGGCTGGCAGGGGAGTGGTTAGGGGGTGATCAGGCTGGCAGGCAGAAGCGGTTAGGGGCAATCAGGCAGGCAGGCAGGCAGGTGAGCAGTTGAGAGCCAGCAGTCCTGGATTGGGATAGGGATGTCCAACTGCCCGTTTAGGCCCGATCCGGGATCGGGTCTAAACAGGCAGTTGGACATCCCTCAAGGGGTCCCAGATTGGAGAGGGTGCAGGCTGGGCTGAGGGACAACCCCTACCCCCGTGCACGAATTTCGTGCACCCGGCCTCTAGCTTAAAGACAAAGTTAAACTCCAACTGTGGGCTCTGTGTGAAAACACTGGTTGTGTGCCCATGAATTTGCCTCTGGCCAGAGAATATTTTCATTTTTAGTAAGTTCTAGGTGATTCTGAAAACCACTAATCTTTCTTTTTTCTTTTCTTTTTTTTTTTTTTTTTTAAATATATTTTATTGATATTTCACAGAGAGGAAGGGAGAGGGATAGAGAGCTAGAAACATCGATGAGAGAGAAACATCGATCAGCTGCCTCCTGCACACCTCCCACTGGGGATGTGCCCGCAACCAAGGTACATGCCCTTGACCGGAATCGATCCCGGGACCTTTCAGTCCGCAGGCCGACGCTCTATCCACTGAGCCAAACCGGTTTCGGCTTTTCTTTTCTTTTTTAAATATATTTTTATTGATTTTAGAGAGGAAGGGAGAGGGAGAGAGAGATAGAAACATCAATGATGAGAGAGAATCATCGATCGGCTGCTTCCTGCATGCCCCCCACTGGTGATCGAGCCCGCAACCCAGGCATGTGCCCTTGACCAGGACCCTTCAGTCTGCAGGCTGACGCTCTGTTCGCTGAGCCAAACCAGCCAGGGCTAATCTTTCTTTTAAAAAGAGTCAAAGCATTGCTTTACTGTGTGGCTTTCCCTTTCTTCTCTGTAAATGGTGGTATTTCCTGCCTCAGAGGATTGGGTGAGAGAGAAAAATGCCAGATGCCTGGAGAGTGCTTAGCACACAGTGCTGAGAACATGGGCCATACTCAATAAATGTTAGCCACAATACTACTAGTGGTGATAATACTAGTGATAACAACTCCTCTATTTTTGTGCAGGCTATTGTGTCTGATGCCTTTATCTATTGTTTCCTGCCTATTTCTGTGGGGAAGCACGGGACTTGGTTGGAATGTCTATAAGGAGGATTCTCTGAAAGGTCGGGGGCCTCTGAGGGGACCTTGCGGAAGGCGGCAGCCCCACCTTGACTTTTCCAAACAAGTCCGATCCCCCCGGGTGTTTTGCTAAAATCTCTATGTTTAGTCTTTTAAACCAGACCTTGTAGAAGCATGTGCTTTGTCAAGGATGCTTACCCTGCTGATTGTATCTAGAGGTTAATTTTAGTTCAAGCTGTTATGACAATAAAAGCTAAAGGAGGCAGGCGAATAGGGCTACTTGGTGGCGATAGCCAAGTAGTTCCTTAGCCCTCTCTTTCACAGAAACGTGTGTGAGAGCAATCTGTTCTTCTGTCGCTCAGGGTCTGCCAGTCAGCCCCGGCATATTTCCTCTCTGCTGTTAACTCAATTTGGAGAAGGAACCAGAGAAGTATAGGGGCAGGGCGGGGGTGGGGAGAGATACCTCAGATCAAAGACCACTATTGCTAAAAGCCAGATCAAGAGATTTGTAAGGACAGTGTCATTTGCCTTAACAAACACACAACTTGGATCCTCTGAAATTGGCACTGGAGAATCTGAGTGTAAGGAAGGGGTGGGTAGATCACTGCACCCCATATTCCCTTGGGGTTTGAGCTTCTAGTCTGCAAAGGACATATAGATATCTCTTACGGAGTAGGAATCTCCAGGTGTTATTCAGAAAAGGACAGATGCAGCCCTGAGGACAGAGATCCAATTCTCACTGCCATCCTGTTCCTTCAGGAGACAGTAGAGAGATACACTTTCTCTTCAGAATTGAGACCAACCAGGTAATGATGTCCAGAAGCACAAGCCTACAGCATGGCCAGCCACAAAGGGCTGGCTCATTTCCACAAGGCTTTCTTAAAGTCAGGCCTACCTGGCCTTGCTTGCTCTCCAGGGCTCACCTGGAAAGCATACACTGTTCTAAAACTAGTGCAGGGATACAAAGGCAGAGAGAGGGAGATGGAGTTCCTCTGCAGTGGGTCTCAGCCAGTGAACTCCCTGGGAACTTAAAAGCACCAGTGCCTGGGGCCCAACCCCAGGGATCCAGATTAATTAATTTGAGGGGGCACTCTAGGCATCGGCATCTAAAAATACCGTAAGGTATTGCCACTGTGCAGCCCAGGCTGAGGAGCACTGCTGCCCAGCTCCCTCAATCCTGAGTAGCTCCTTGGGGACTCTTCCAATGCAGAGTGAACAGCCTCATCAGGCCACCTCCATTATTCACAGTGGTTTGTCTTTGCCTTAGTAGCTATCCATAAAAATTGTCAGGGTACACAACATGCACACAGGAGAGAGTCACTGTAAGTCAGGGTGAGAATGGGATGTGGAGTCATTTTAGAAGGAAGCAGGAGGGTCCCCAGGTCACAAATCTGCAAGGGTTTGATAAAGGAATCAGGAAGAGGGAGCTAGGGCCTCAGAGCAACATGTGGAGAGTGTTTTCGCCCGTGTCCCAGCACCCAGCCTGCTGTGGGTGCTGGGTGTTTATGTGAGCTTTGCCTGGTCTGCCCTCTCTTTTCTGCTCGACATAAGCTGCCAGCTCAAGTGTAACCTTCTCACCTCAAATCAATTCTGCAAACACTGATGAAACATCATTTCTCTGATGGGCATATAAACTAGGAACTAGAGAGAACACAGCAGATAGCTGTTGTTGTTTATAAGTACTCTTCTTAGAAGTTGACCTCAAGCAAGCTACTTGCCCCTTGGTATTCTAGTTTCATAAGCTGTAAAATCTATAATAATAAAAGCATAATATGCTAATTAGACCGGACAGCTGAACGACCTTCCGGACGTCATTCCAGATGTCCTTCTGGATGAAGCCACAGTGGCAGGGGCCGAGTCATAAGCGGTTAGGGGCGATCAGGTAGACAGGCAAGTGGTTAGGGGCGATCAGGAAGGCAGGCGAGCAGTTAGGGGTGATCAGGCAGGCAGAATGGTTAGGGCAATCAGACAGGCAGGCATGCAGTTAGGGGCAATCAGGCAGGCAGGCAGGTAAGTGGATAGGAAGCAGTGGTCCCAGATTGCAAGAGGGATGTCCGACTGCCGGTTTAGGCCAGATCCCTGCTCAGGCCTAAACCAGCAGTCGGACATCCCTGAGGGGTCCCAGATTGTGAGAGGGTGCAGGCCAGGCTGAGGGACCATCCCTCCCTCCCACTCCCCCGTGCAGGAATTTCATTCCTGGGCCTCTAGTGTGATAATAATAGGGCCTACCTTGAAGGGTTGCTATAAAGTCTGAGTTAATACATCAAAACACTGAGAAGAAAAAAAGAAAAAACAGAAAAAAAACAAAAACACCAAGAAGGATGCCTGGTATATAGTAAGTACCTAATAAACATTAGCCAATACTATTATTATTATTAACGTTATTAACAACATAATATATCATAGTATTACATTATATATTATTACTAGTGGCCCGGTGCACGAAATTTGTGAACAGGGGGCGGGGGGGGGGGGGGTGTCCCTCAGCCCGGCCTGCACCCTCTCCAATCTGGGACCCCTCAAAGGATGTCCTACTGCCGGTTTACAGGGATCGGGCCTAAACCAGAAGTCGGACATCCCTCTCGCAATCTGGGACTGCTGGCTCCTAACGGCTCACCTGCCTGCCTGCCTGATTGCCCCTAACCACTCTGCCTGATGGCCTGCTCACCCCCAACTGCCCCCTGCTGCCAGCCTGCTCGCCCCCAAATGCCCCCCCTGCCAGCCTGATCACCCCCAACTGCCCCCCGTGCCAGCGTGCTTGCCCCCAACTGCCCTCCCCACTGGCCTACTTGCCCTCAACTGCCCCCCTGCTGGCCTGCTCACCCCAAACTGACCCCCACTGATGGCCTGCTTTCCTCCAACTGCCCCCCCTGCTGGTCTGCTCACTCCCAACTGCTCCCACCTTGCTGGCCTGATCACCCCCAATACCCCCCCCCCCCCCCCACTGGCCTGATCACCCACAATTGCCATCCCATCCTGGCCTGATCACCCACAACTGCCCTCCCCTCTTGGCCTCTAACTGCCTCTACCTCAGCCCTGCCACCATGGCTTTGTCCAGACGAATGTCTGAAAGGTCTCCTGGAAGGTCTCCCAGTCTAATTAGCATATTACCCTTTTATTAGTATAGATAGAGGCTTGGTGCATGGGTGGGGGCCAGCTGGTTTGCCCTGAAGGGTGTCCCAGATCAGGGTGGGGGTTCCCTTGGGGTGTGGGGCAGCCTGGGCAAGGGGCCTGTGGTGGTTTGCAGGCCAATTACGCCCTCATGGGGTGAGGGTCCCCTCTGGGGGGTATGGCCAGCCTGGGGGCCGTTTTCAGGCTGGCCACACCCCTTTCAGGGTGGGAGGTCCTGCTGGGGTGCCTGGCCAGCCTAGGTAAGGGGCTGATGGCTATTTGCTGGCTGGCCAAGCCCCCCAGCGGGAACCCTTACCCCATGGGGTGTGGCCTGCCTGGGCAAGGGATTGAGGGCCATTTTCAGGCTGGCCATGCCTCCTGGTGACCCAGGCTCCCAGCCTCTCCTTGAGCGGAGGACAGGGCAGGTGGGAAGCTTGGCTTCCTCCTTCACTGGGGGCAACCCAAGCCTCCTGCTCACTCCAGCTCCATGGCTGCCACCATCTTTGTTGGGTTAATTTGCATACTCACTCCTGATTGGCTGGTGGGCATAGCAGAGGGACGGTCAATTTGTATGTTTCTCTTTTATTAGTGTAGATGTTATAATATGTATTATACAATGTTTTGATATAATAATAATACTATAGCTACTCTAGTGAATAAGACAGATATAGTCTTTGATCTTATGGAATGTATAGGCTAATGGGGAAAACAAACAATTATGATAGGTTGGTATTATGGTAGAGGTGTGTGGGAACATTCAGGAGGGTCCCCCCCTACCAGGCTTGGGGGGTTATTGGAGATTTCCTAAGGGAAATGATGGCTTAGCTGAGACCTAAAAAGTAAGAGATTTTCAGGTATGGGAGGGATTTTGGGGAGGAATAACATTTCAGGTGGAGAGACTAACAATATGAAGTCAGGAGGTGAGAGAAGAGGGGCTTAGTGGAGAGGAGGGGGACACAGGAGTGAGGTTGTACAGGCCTGGTAAGCCATCATAAAAAGTTTGGATTTGATAAAAAATGGAGAAGACACAGGTCCTGCCCTTGGTAGCTCTTAGTTAAGTGGGAGAGATGGACATGAAATAGGTACTTTATTATTATTATTATTGAATTTATGGAGGTGCCATTGGTTAATAAAATTATATAGATTTCAGGTGTACAATTCTATAATACATGACCTGTATATATGATTGTGTGTTCACCACCCCAAGTCGTCTCCTTTATTATTTTTATTAACTATCCTATCTAATAAAAGAGAAACATGAAAATTGACCGTACCTCAGCTACGCCCACCAGCCACACCCACCAGCCAATCAGGAGTGAGTATGCAAATTAACCCAACAAAGATGGAGGTTAATTTGCATACGTAGGCGCCAAGTGGCCTGGGTCCCAGGAACATACTTGGGACCCAGGCCGCTCCTAGCCTGTAGGCCCGCACTTAGGCCCTGAGCGGCAGGGGTCCCAGAACACCCCTGGCCACTCCGGGACTGTGTGTGCAGCTGCTTGTGCGTGCTCTGGTGCCAAGTGGCGGTTCAGATCCACGCCCCCAACCCAGCACCCACGAATGGGCTGGCTGCTGGCCTCCGGGGCATTCAGAGACAGGGATGTTCCCGCCCCTCCCCCAGCTGCTTGCGTGTGCTCAGGCACCAAGCGGCGGTTCTGCTCCACGCCCCTAGCCCAGTGCCCACTATGCGGGGGCTGGCTGCTGGCCTCTGGGGCGTACAAAGACCCTGGCAGCCGCTGCTGCACGCAGCCCAGGGGTCCCCGCATGCCCCCAGCCCAGCGCCCATGACAGGGGGCTGGCTGCCAGTCTCTGGGGTATGCGGAGACCCTGGTGGCCACCACTGGGTGGCAGGGACACCCCCCTAGCCCAGTGGATACAACACAGGGGCTGCATGAGCTGCAGAGGAAACACCATTTTTAAAAAATATGTATGTTTTATTGATTTTTTTTTTATAGAGAAGAGGGGAGAGGGATAGACAGTTAGAAACATCAATGAGAGAGAAACATCGATTAGCTGCCTCCTACACACTTTCCACTGGGGATGTTCCTTCAACCAAGGTACATGCCCTTAACAGGAATCAAACCTGGGACCCTTCAGTCTGCAGGCCATCGGTCTATCAACTGAGCCAAACCAGTTCCAGCATAAACACCTTTTCTGACCGCTCATTGGCTAAGCTCCTGTATGCCACCACTTGCAGTGTTCTTGGTAACTTGGGTTATAAGAATTCAAGAAGGTGATCTAGGGTTTTTCCACCACACTCCTGGAGGAAAAAATGAAAGGGCTAAGAAATGTCATATCCTGCCCTAGCTGGTTTGGCTCAGTGGATAGAGCCTCAGCCTGCTGACTGCAGAGTCTGGGTTCGATTCTGATCAAGGGCATGTACCTAGGTTACAGGCTTCTCCCTGGCTGGGGCCCAGGTCAGGGCTCATGCAGGAGGCAACCAATCAAAGTGTCCCTCTCGCATTGATGTTTCTGTCTCTCCCTCTCTCTTCCACACTCTCTAAAAATCAATGGAAACATATCCTCAGGTGAGGATAAAAAAAAAGAAATGTCATATCCTATGAAAGACACATCTTGAAAATGCCTAAAGAAAGTTGTCATTTTTTCACAGTGAAGGGACTAGAGTCCGTGTTGATGAAAACACCTTGGTGGCTGCAGTGGCTGGCAGTGGCTGCAGCAGTGGGGTAATGGGGCTGGCGCCTTCCCTTGATCAGCCTGGTCACCTCCCACAGAGGGTGGCCAGACTGCCATGAGGAGTGGGCCTCAGCCGTCAGTAGGACATCTCCTGAGGGCTCCCAGTCTGTGAAAGGGGGCAGGCTGGGCTGAGGGAACCCCCCACCGTGCACGAATTTCATGCACCGGGTCACTAGTCCTACCTAATAAAGAGGGAATATGCTAATTGACCCTCACACTGTTGCAAAGATGGCGGCGCCCACAGCCAATAAGAAGGGAATATGCTAATTGACTGCCCTGTCCTCAAAGATGGCAGCGCCCATAGCCACAAGATGGCAGTGCCCAGCCCCCTTAGCCCCGCCGGGGCAGCAGGCACGTGGCAAGGCCGGGCCTGCCAGCTCCGCACACCTGCCTCCAGAGTCCCCCAGTCCCCTTAGCCCCCCAGCTACCCAGGGCTGGCCCAAGGTGCAGGCAAGCCTCAATGGTGGCTGCCCAGCTGCCCAGGGCCACCTGAGGCTCAGGTAACCAGGGCTGGCTGAGGCTTGTGCTGCCAGCAGTGGCAGCAGCAGAGGTGTGATGGGGCATTGCCTTCCCCTGATCGCTGGGTTGCCTCCTGACCCTGAGGGCTCCCGGACTGTGAGAGGGGGCAGGCTGGGCTGAAGGACCCCCCTTCCAGTGCATGAATTTTCATGCACTGGGCCTCTAGTCTATATATATATAAAAGGCTAATGCAAAGTGTCCCTGCAGGAGTTCAACTGGGAGACCAGGAGTTCTATCACTTGCTATGACATGCGCTGACAACCAGTGGGCAGCACGGAACGAAGGAAGGCCCTGGCTGGCAGCCAGAAGGAAGACCCTGGCTGAAGGCTGGAAGGCCTGGATGGGTCCTGATCACTGGCCAGGCCTAGGGACTCTACCCATACATGAATTTCATGCACTGGGCCTCTAGTTTAATATAATGTAAGAATAGAGAGGAAGGGCCCTCAATCCTACCTGTGGCAGAGAAGAAAGAGCTTATGGAAAAGGCCAAGGTGAAATGCACAGAGAACATGGACAAGAGTCACACAGGAACACTTCCTCTTTCCAAGAATTCCCTCTTGCCTTTCTTCGCAGGTTCCTTTAGTGTAACAACACTCCTCACCAAGTTAGAAGAAACTCTAACCCCACTTTTTCTCTCACCTCTCATGTTCAACCAATGGCCAGGTCCCACTGAGTTGCCACCTCTGATTCTATTACCTCTAGTTGCCTTTTATCATAATTTGTCAAGGGATAATTCCAACAACAATGTCTATCTCAGTTTACCCTGATCGAATTCACTTTTCTCATCATGACTGCCAGAGAGATCTCTCCAATATGTAAATCCAGCCATGTCTCTCTCCAGGTTGAAACTGTTCAGTCCACAGCACCTTGCTCTTTCTGCATTTCTATCCACTGACAGAGCTACCATGAGCTAATAATGAATGTGTGTAAATTACCTTCAGCCCCTCTGGGGAAATGGAGCAGTGCTATTTTATTATTTATTTATTTATGCATTTTTATTTTTAGTTTTTTTTATTGAAATACAATTGACACACCACATTGTGTACATTTAAGGTGTATAATGTGTTAATTTTATACATTACATGTATATTGCAACATGATTATCACCATAGCTTTAGCTAACAGCTCTGTCAGATCACATAACTATCGTTTATTTCTTGTGGTGAGAACATTTATGATCTAGTAAGAGTGTTATTTTAAACCTGTTTTTAATACTAAGGTAAGTTAGTAACTTCCTATCTGTAATTTCACTAAACCTGAACTATTCTTTTTTCTTGAATAACTTTAATTAAGATGGGGAGGTATGCCTAGACCTTTTAGCTGTAGGGATTTTTTTTTAAATCACCATTACCTCCCTTTTCTGTCTTCCCAGAGTGAGCACCATACAAATGCCAAAATATAGGTTAGCGGGAAGGAAAGTCATTCAGTGGTAGAGTCTTCCATATACACTGACTTCTTAGCTTTCCCCCCTTCTATGTCCTTTTCCAAGATAGTTTTTTTCTAGTTTTACTTTTTATAGAGTCAGGTTTATTGGAGAATAATTTACATAAATAAAATTTACCCTTTCAAAGTGTCTAATTCAATGTTTTGTTGATTGTATACAGTCATGTAACTGCTACCTTAATCAAGTTATAAAACATTTTTTATCAACTCCAAGAATCCCATCATGCTCCTTTGCAGCTTTTCTCCTCCCCCTCCCCCATTTCCTGGCACCTGATTTGTTTTCCAGAATGTCACATAAATGGAATTCTACTAGTATAATGTGTAGCCTTTTGTGTCTGGCTTCTCATACTTCACATATTGCTTTTAAGACTAATTCATATTGTTGCATGTGTCAGTAGTTCTTTTTTTTTTTTTTTTTTTGCTGAGTATTATTCCATGGTCTGGATGTAGCATAATTTGTTTATCTGTTCACCTATTGGTGAACATTTGGGCTGTTTCCAATTCTTAGTTATCTTATATAATAAAGAGGTAATACGCAAATTGACCCTCATGCCCTCGCGTCACAAGATGACCACCCCATGTTGTCACAAGATGGCTGCCCCCACATCATCACAAGATGGCCGCCCCCACATCATCACAAGATGGCCGCCCCCACATTGTCATAAGATGGCCGGCAGGGGAGGGCAGTTGGGGGTGACCAGGCCTGCAGGGGAGGGCAGTTGGGGGGCAACCAGGCCTGCAGGGGAGGGCAGTTGGGAGTGATCGGGCCAGCAGGGGAGCAGTTAGATGTCAATCAGGCCAGCAGGGGAGCAGTTAGAGGCAATCAGGCAGGCTAGTGGTTAGGAGCCAGCAGTCCCAGATTGTGAGAGGGATCCCAGATTGGAGAGGGTACAGGCTGGGCTGAGGGACCCCCCCCACCCCCCAGTGCATGATTTTTGTGCACCAGGCCTCTAGTTTTAAATAAAATGTTTGTAAACATTCATGTACAGGTCTTTGTGTGTAGATATATAAGTTCATCTCTTTTACACAAATACCAGGAGTGTTATTGCTGGATCATATAATAAGTGTATGTTTACCTTGATAAGAAACTGCCAAGCTGTTTTAAAGTGCTTTTACCATTTTCCATTCTCACCGGCAACCTGGGAATTTTTGTTGATCCAATGTTTGGTAATGTCAGTCTTTTCAGTTTCAGATATTTTAGTGGGTGTGCAATGTTATCTTCTCGTTTTAACTTATATTTTCCTAAATTCAAATTAGCATATTTTAATGGATTTTTTTTGCTGTACATATATATATACTTCAGTGGAAGTATCTGTTTAAATATTTTGACCTTTTTTTAAGTTGGATTTTTAAAATAATCTTATTGAACTGTAAATGTTCTTTATAAGTATTCTGAATACAAGTTTCTTATTAGATATAGAATTTTTTAATTTTCCAAGTCTGTGACTCCTCCCCCCATTTTCTTAACATTATCTTTTTAAATAACAACTTTATTTATCTTTTGAAGAGCAGAAACTTTTAATTTTGATAAAGTCCAATATATCAGCATTTTCTTTTATGGTTTGTGATGTTTGTGTCCTATAAGAAATCTTTGCCTAACCCAAGTTAGATTTCTCCCATGTTTTCTTAGAAGTTTTATAGTTTTGTCTCTTATATTTAGGTCCACTGTCCATTTCAAGTTAATTTTTGTGTATGGTATGAAGTAAGGGCCAAGATTCACTTTTTTGTTATGGATGTAAAATTGTTCAAGAACCATTTGTTGAAAAACTATCCGTTATCCAGTAAATTACCTGAGCACTTTTGTTGAAAATCAGTTGATTATATTTTGGTGGAGCTATTTTTAGATTCCCTAGTCTGTTTCCTTAATCTATATGTTTATCTTTAGACCAGTATTACATTGTCTTTATTACTGTCACTTTAGAATAAATATTAAAATCAGGTAGAGTGAATCTTGCAAGTTTGTTATTCTTTTTAAAAAATCATTTCTAGGTAGGTTCTTTGCATTTCCAAATAATTTTAGGACCAGTTTGTCAGTTTCTACAACAAAAATAAAAGGCTACTCAAGTTTTATTTCAGACTGTGTTGAATCTGCCCAACTGGTGTGGCTCAGTGGTTGAGTGTCAACCTATGAACCAGGAGGTCACAGATTGATTCCTGGTTGGGGGCACATGCCTGGGTTTTGGGCTTGATCCCCAGTAGGGTGCCTGCAGGGGATCACTGATTCACTCTCATCATTAATGTTTCAATCTCTCTCCCTCTCCCTTCTTCATTGAAATCAATAAAAATGTATTTTAAAAAAGACATCTTAACAATATTGATTCTTCCCATCCATCAGCATGATTTGTCTCTTTGTTTGGTTCTTCCTTGATTTCTCTAGGAAGCCACAGCAGCAGGGGCTGAGGCAGAGTGGTTAGGGGCAATCAGTCAGATAGGCAGAGTGGTTAGGGGCAATCTGGCAAGCAGGCGAGCAGTTAGGGATGATCAGGCAGGCAAGCAGAGGGGTTATGGGTGATGAGGCAGGCAGACAGAGGTGGTTAGGAGTGATCAAGCAGGCAGGCAAGTGGTTAGGGGTGATCAGGCAGGCGAGTGGTTAGGGGTGATCAGGCAGGCAGGCAGAGGGGTTAGGGACGATGAGGCAGACAGGCAGAGTGGTTAGGGGTGATGAGGCAGGCAGGCGAGTGGTTAGGGGCAATCAGGCAGACAAGCAGGTGAGCGGTTAAGAGCCAGCGGTCCCAGATTGTGAGAGGGATGTCCGGCTGCCAGTTTAGGCCCGATCCCGCAGCAGTTGGACATCCCCTGAGGGGTCCTGGATTGCGAGAGGGTGTAGGCCAGGCTGAGGGACCACCCTCTCTGTGCATGAATTTCGTGCACCGGGCCTCTACTATATATGTGTGAGTGTATATATATATATATATATATATATATATATATATATATTCATTTTTTTTAATCTTATTGCACTGGATAGGACCTCCAAAACAATGTTGAAAAGAAATTGTAAAAGTGGACATTTTTGCTTTGTTCCAAAACTTAAGGGGAAAATATTCAATCTTTACTCTTAAGAATGATATTAGCTGTTGGTTTTTGTTGATAAGGTTTCTCAAATTGAGGAAGTTTTCTTATGTCCCTGGTTTGCTGACATTGTTTATGATGGGTGGATGTTGAATTTTATAAATGTTTTTTTTTAACATTAGTATTGAGATATTTATATGATTTTACTATTTTAGTCTATTGAGATTGTGAATTTTATTGATTGATTTTGAAAGTTGAGCCATCTTGGCTTTCTTGAAATTAACCCAAGTGGGTCATGATATATCATCCTTTTTATATATATCTGAATTCAGTTTACTAGTATTCTGTGACTATGTTCATGAGATCTATCCTATATAATAAAAGGCTAATATGCAAATAGACCAAACTGCGAAATGACGTGTCTCTATGACAGCCATGGGCAAACTACGGCCCGCGGGCCGGATCCGGCACGTTTGGCTGTTCTATCCGGCCCGTGGAGCCGAAAGAGCGGAGGGTTCTCTTGCTCTTCCCTCCGCTCCTTTACTTTGAATTTATATTAGTTCACACAAACACTCCATCCATGCTTTTGTTCCGGCCCTCCGGTCCAGTTTAAGAACCCATTGTGGCCCTCGAGTCAAAAAGTTTGCCCACCCTTGCTCTATGATGTGCAGTGACCACTAGGGGGCAGACACTCAATTCAGGAGCTGCCCCTTGGTGGTCAGTGCACTCCCACAGGGGGAGCTCCACTTAGCCAGGCTCACGGCTGGGGAGCACAGCGGCGGTGGCGGGAGCCTCTCCTGCCTCCGCGGCAGTGCTAGAAGTGGGCCTAAGCCAGCAGTTGGACATCCCCCAAGGGCTCCTGGACTGCAAGAGGGCATAGGCCAGGCTGAGGGACCCCCCTCCCCCCAGTGCACAAATTTCGTGCACCGGGCCTCTAGTTGGTCTATAGTTTCTGTCTTATCTGGTTTTGCTATCGAGATAATGTTGGCCTTTAAAATGAGTTGCAAAAGGTTTCCACTTCTTCTATTTCTTTGGAAAAGTTTATGTAAAATAGGTGTTATTTGTTAATTGTTTGCAAAAATTAATCAGTGAAGCCTTCTGAATCTGGAGTCTATTTATTTAATAGAAAAATGTATATACAAATTGTCCAATTTTTCTTGAGTGAGCTTTGATACCTGGTGATTTGTTCTTTTGTGGTGGTCTTTGTGTGAGATGTTGGCATGTTACAACTGTCTTCTGATTTCCCATGTGCTATCAGGGATATTTTATTATTTATTTATACCATTTTAATTTATTATGCCATCTTTTAATGCCCATTTAATGGCTGCAATCAACAGATTACATTTAATTTGGTTGACAATGAACATGTGGCAGGGGAAACTTGGTGGTTGTGGCAGAATGGAAGGTATTGTACACCTTGTGCTAAAAAATATTTTGTTCGGAAAGACAGGATTTCCTGGTGACTTTGTTAGACAAATTTGTCTCTTTTAAATATGGGGTTTTTTTTAAATAAGAGAATAATAGAGGGGACCTTGCAACAAAAATCTCCTTCCCAGCAAACATTGGGAAAACTAGCGGGAAAATGGTAGGATTTACCAGCATGATGTTCACAGTTTATATAATTTAGAATTATTTCTAAATAGATTGTTTTTGGTAATGGATAAGAAACAATATTTTGGTGTTTGTTTTAGAATTATTGGCACACGCTGAAATGTAATGATTTCTTGATTAGGAGTATTTTAAAACAAAATGGAAAGAAACCAACTTTCCCCTAATTCTTTATTCTTAGCCTATGTTTAAATATTGTAAATAGCCTTTGAAAATGTTACAGCCACATTTGTTGAAATAAAACTGTCAATAATTTGAATGACCTATTTTTTAAAAAAATTTACCCTCCAACCTACACTTCCACTTAAAATTTTATCTATGTTCACATTAAATACTATAGTGTTTTCCGAAAGACAACTTGTTTGTAAGTACACAATAACCTATTTAATCTACTTTGGCTTAATTTACTTACATGTAAAGTAGGTATTTTTTTCTACCATCCTCAGTGTTGTTATAAGAATAAAATCAGGTATATGCTATAACATATTGGTGAAGAGAGATTAAAACCATCACTTAAAGGCACACTGATGATATACTGCTTTCTTTTATGGTAGGATATGATCATCATAATTTTAAGGTACAAAGACAGCAGAAAAGGCCTGTATCAGCTGTCTTTCCACATGGAATGTATATGGAGACTGCCCTGTGGCTTGAGGAGGTGGATACTGTGTATTCTGTTTAAAGTTTGCCTTCTAGCCCCAGCTGGTTTGGCTCAGTGGATAGAGTGATGGCCTGCGGACTGAAGGGTCCCGGTTTTGATTCCAGCCAGGGCACATTCCCAGGTAGCGGGCTCAATCCCCAGTAGGGGGTGTGTAGGAGGCAGCCAATCAATGACTCTCTCATCATTGATGTTTCTATCTTTCTCTCCCTCTCCCTTCCTCTGGAAATCAATAAAGATATATTTTTTAAAAATAAAGTTTGCCTTCTAGAGCTCTGTCACATGCCTGTAGATAAAGTTAGTCTCTCCCATGATTGCCAATCTCTAGGTTGGTTCACTGGGTGCTGTTGCTTCTCAGAATTCCATGACTAAGCCAAGAGTGATGTTTGTTATTTACTAATAGATATTTCTTCTGCCTGCTCTGCTTACCACATCATCACACCAGGCCTTGAACTTTGTGAACTTCTCTGGAAAATCAAACATACCTAGAAGCTCCCCAGGCTTAGGTCTAATAACACCATCAATTGCTCTTTGCAAGATCATGGAACAGAATTTAGAAGGTGATTTGAACAAGGAAACATAACAGCTCATTGAATCAAAAATTTTCATGAGAAAACAAGAATCCAGAGAAGCTAAGGAGCTTGATCAAGTTATCTTCTTCCATGAAGCCTTTATGGGTTTTCCAAGATGGTTGTAGTGCTTTCCAGCAGTTTGCAATACCACTCTGTGCACGCCTCCATGAATTTTTATCCTTTGTTAGAATGCTTTGCTGGTGGTGTCTCTTTCACTAGACTGAGATCTCCTTAGGATTGGGCTGAGTTATACTTGTCTACAAGCCTGGTACATTTTAAGTACTCATGAATGTTTGTTGAGTGGGTGAGTCTCTCACATGCTGTCTACTAGGTACTATTGTTGTGAGGCCAGGCTCATGGAGATTAAGGAGAAGCTCTAAGAGAGCCAAGTTTCTCTTGGTAGTAGGCTAAGCCATAGATTATGCTGAGAAGCACAACCGGTAAGGGAAGATGAGAGTTAAAGGGATCCAGGCCAGAAAGAAGGTAGTAAAAGTGTTTCAGGTTTCTCACTTGTAGATGCATTCATTCATTCAAAATTTTTATTTTATTTTATTTAAAAAAATGTATCTTTATTGTGGAAAGTTTTATAGATGTCCCCTTCCCCTTCTCCATTGAACTCCTCCCCACCACTCCCACCTCCTACCCAGGCCTTAATCGCACTATTGTCTGTGTCCATGGGTTATGCATATCTATATCTATATATCTATATCTATCTATATCTGTATCTATCTATCATCTATCTATCTATCTATCTATCTATCTATCTATCTATCATCTATCTATCTATCTATCTATCTATCTATCTATCTATCTATCTATCATCTATCTATCTATCTAAAAGCCTAAGTGACCATTGCAACTGAACGGATGACCGAACAGGCTGCGTGGGGCGACTAGGCCAGCAGAGGGGTTAGTGAGGGGCAACCAAATGACCGAGCAGCAGGCTGCGTGGGGAGACCAGGCCGGCAGGGGGGCAGTTAGGGGTGACCAGGCTGGCAAGGGGGGGGCAGTGAGGGGCAACCAGGCCAGCAGAGGGGGGCAGTTAGGGGCGACCAGGCTGGCGGGGGGGGGGGGAGTTAGGGGTGACCAGGCCAGCAGGGGCGGCAGTTGGGGGTGACCAGGCTGGCAGGGGGGACAGTTGGGGGTGACCAGGCCATAGGGGGGGCAGTTAGGGGTGATCAGGCAGGCAGACAGATGAGTAGTTAGGAGCCAGTGGTCCCAGATTGTGAGAGGGATGTCCAACTGCTGGTTTAGGCCCGATCCCCCGAGGGGTCCCGGATTGGAGAGGATGCAGGCTGGGCTGAGGGGACACCCCCCCCGCCGTGCATGAATTTCATGCACCAGGCCTCTAGTATGTGTTAATCTCCTCCTGCTCCCCCCATTCCTGTAAGAATCATCAGTCTGTTGCATGTTTCCATGTCTGGCTCTATTTTGTTTGTCATTTTATTTTGTTCATTATACTCCTCATATAAGTGAGATCATATGATATTTGTCTTTCTTTGCCTGCCTTATTTCGCTTAGCATAAAACTCTCCATGTTGTCTTGAAGGGTAAGATATCCTTCTTTACTTATATACACCAGTATTCCATGGTGTGTATGTACCATATCCTTTTTATCCTCTCATCTACTGATGCGCACTTGGGCTGTTTCCAGATCTTAGCTATTGTAAATAGCACTGCTATGAACATAGGGGTGCTTTATGATTGATGTTTCAGGATTCTTAGGATATATTCTAGAAGTGGGATCACTGGGTCAAATGGTAGATCCATTTTTAATTTTTTGATGAAATTCCATACTGTTTTCCATAGTGGTTACCCCAGTCTGCAGGTCCACCCACAGTGTACTAGGGTTTCCTTTTTTCCGCATCCTTACCAGTACTTATTGTTTGTTGATTTATTGATGGTAGCCATTCTGGCAGGTGTGAGGTGGTACCTCATTGTAGTTTTAATTTGCATCTCTCTGATGATTAATGACATTGAGCATTTTCTCATATGTCTCTTGGCCTTTTGTATGTCCTGTTTGGAGAAGTGTCTATTTAAGTCCTCTGCCCATTTTTTAATTGGATTGTTTTTCTTCCTTTAAGTTGTATGAGTTCTTTATATATTTTAGAAATTAACCCTTCATCAGATGTATCATTGGCAAATACGTTCTCCCATACAGTGGGATGCCTTTTCATTTTGTTGATGGTTTCTTTTGCTGTGCAGAGCTATTTATTTTCATGTGGTCCCATCTGTTTATTTTTCCCTTTGTTTCTCTTGCCCCAAGTGTTGTATCAGTGAAAATTCTGCTATGTGAGATTTCTGATATTTTGCTGCTTATGTTTTCTTCTATGATTTTGATGGTTTTACAACTTACATTTAAGTCTTTTATTCATTTTGGGTTTATTCTTGTGTATGGTGTAAGTTGGTGGTTTAGTTTCATTTTTTTGCATGTACCTGTCCAATTTTCCCAACACCACTTATTGAAGAGACTGTCTTGACTCCATTGTATGCTCTTGCCTCCTTTGTCAAATATTAATTGAGCATAATGGCTTGGGTTGATTTCTGGGGTCTCTGGTCTGTTCCATTGGTCTATATGTCTGTTCTTGTGCTGCTAGGGCTGACCAACAACCCCTGAACAACGGATGAACAGATTACTGCAACACAGTTTCACTGTGAAAGAGAAGGCTAAGGGACAACCTGACTGATAGCAGCCAGGCAGCCTTGATTGCCTGCCTCATTAAGCCTTTATTGGAATTTTTATCTTTAGATACAATTAGTAGGGTGAGTAATCTTTGAAGGACACATGTGTTTACATTGTCCTCTAGGCAAAAGCATCCAGGGATTAAGAATAAGGATTCCGGTCAACACCTGGGAGTCTGCATGTGCAGACTTGTTTGGAAAGGTCAAGGAATAATTAGGGGCACCACCTTCGATACTCTCCTAAGTCTCCCCTAAGTCAGAATTCTGATAAACAGGGAAGACATTCTTCCACACACTTCCCTTTTATCAGAATGTCCTCCTTATAAACTTTCCAACCAAGTCTCATGCTTACCAACATTGTGCCAGTACCAGCCTATTTTGATTACTGTGGTTTTGTAGTATAGCTTGATATCCAGTATTGTGATCCCTCCAACTTTGTTCTTTCCCAAGATTGCTGGGGCTATTCAGGGTATTTTTTGGTTCTATATAAATTTTTGGAGTGTTTGTTCTAAATCTGTGAAATATGCCATTGGTGTTTTAATAGGGATTGCATTGAATCTATAGATTTTTTTGGGGTAGTATGGACATTTTCATGATGTTAATTCTACCAATCTATGAACACAGTATATTCTTCCACTTGTTTATATCTTCTTCTATGTCTTTTTTCTATGTTCTGTAGTTTTCCAAATACAGCTCTATTACCTCCTTTGTTAAGTTTATTACTAAGTATCAATTTTTTGTTGTTGCAGTGGTAAACAGGATTGTTTTTTTAGCTTCTCTTTCTGAGAGTTCATTAATGGTGTATAAAAGTGTCATCAATTTCTGGGTGTTAATTTTGTCTCCTGCTACATTGCCAAATTCATTTATTAAATCTAGTAGTTTTTTGGTGGAGTCCTTAGGAATTTCTATGTACAATATCATGTCATTTGTGAATAATGAGTTTTACATTCTTTCCAACTTGGATGTCTTTTATTTTTTCTTCTTGTCTGATCACTGTGGCTAGGACCTCCATTACTATGTTGAATAAAAGTGATAAAAGCAGACATCTCTGTTTTGTTCCTGTTTTTTGGGGAAATGGTTTTAGTTTTTGCCCATTGAGTACGATCTTATGTAGGTTGTCATATATGGCCCTTATTATGTTGAGGTTTGATCCTTCTATCTGTACTTTGCTGAGAGTTTTTATCAAATATGTGTGTTGGGTTCAGCAAGTGTGGTTCAGTGGTTGAGCATCCACCCATGAGCCAGGAGGTCAGGGTTTGATTCTTGGTGAGATCACATGCATGGGTTGTGGGCTCAATCCCCAGTAGGGGGTGTGCAGGAGGCAGCTGATCAATGATTCTTTCTTTTTTTAAAAAATCTTTATTGTTCAGATTATTACAATTGTTCCTCTTTTTTCCCCCATAGCTCCCCTCCACCCAGTTCCCACCCCACCCTCTGCCCTTACCCCCACTGTCCTCATCCATAGGTGTACGATATTTGTCCAGTCTCTTCCTGCACCCCCCACACCCCTTTCCCCCCCGAGGATTGTCAGTCCACTCCCTTTCTATGCCCCTTATTCTAGTATATTCACCAGTTTATTCCATTCATCAGATTTTTTTATTTACTTGATTTTTAGATTCACTTGTTGATAGATATGTATTTGTTGTTCATAATTTTTATCTTTGCCTTTTTCTTCTTCTTCCTCTTCTTAAAGAATACCCTTCATCATTTCATATAATACTGGTTTGGTGGTGATGAACTCCTTTAGCTTTTTCTTGTCTGTGAAGCTCTTTATCTGACCTTCAATTCTGAATGATAGCTTTGCTGGGTAGAGTAATCTTGGTTGTAGGTTCTTGCTATTCATCACTTTGAATATTTCTTGCCACTCCCGTCTGGCCTGCATAGTTTCTGTTGAGAAGTCAGCTGACAGACGTATGGGTGCTCCCTTGTAGGTAACTAACTGTTTTTCTCTTGCTGCTTTTAATATTCTTTCTTTGTCTTTTGCTCTTGGCATTTTAATTATGATGTGTCTTGGTGTGGTCCTCTTTGGATTCCTTTTGTTTGGGGTTCTGTGGGCTTCCTGGACTTGTAAGTCTATTTCTTTCACTAGGTGGGGGAAGTTTTCGGTCATTATTTCTTCAAATATGTTTTCAGTATCTTGCTCTCTCTCTTCTTCTGGCACCCCCATAATTCTGATGTTGGTACGCTTGAAGTTGTCCCAGAGGCTCCTTACACTATCTTTATATTTTTGGATTCTTTTTTCTTTTTGCTTTTCTGGTTGAGTGTTTTTTGATTCTTTGTATTTCAACTCTTTGACTTGATTCTTGTGATCCTCTAGTCTGCTGTTAGATCTCTGTATAATATTTTTTTATTTCAGTCAGTGTATGCTTAATTTCTAGTTGGTCCTTTTTCATATCCTCAAGGGTCTCGCTAAATTTATCAGCCTTTTCTAGAAAATTCTTGAAAAACTTTGTGGTTTTGAACTCTATATCTAGTCGTTTGCTTTCCTCCATTTCTTTCATTTGTGATCTGTTTATTTGTCTCTGCATTTTGGCTGCTTCTCTGAGTTGATAGAGTGGCTTTGTGTGCTAGGTGTCCTATAGGGCTCAGTGGCTCAGCCTCCCCAGTTACCTGAGGTGGACATTCTTGGTGCACCCCTTTGTGAGCTGTGAGCACAGTCTTGTTGTAGTTAAGTCTTGATTGTTGTTGGTATCACTGGGAGGAATTGACCTCCAGGCCAATTGGCTGTGAGGATCAGCTGTGTCTACGCTGGGAGAACTTCTGTGCTGTAGACACCCTTATGAGACAAGACTTGCAAAAGCCTCTGTGCTCAGCTTGGATGGGGCGGAGTCTCAGGGTGGAGCAGACAGCATTGGTTTCCCATCAGCCCTGCCCTAATAGGCCCCTGGGTCTCAGTGTCCTGTGGTAATCGCTGCAAGCTCCTCTGAGAGAAAGCCGCCCTCGAGTTCCACCTGCTTCCAGACAGTTCAGTTTCTCCCCGAATGAGTCTGGGTCCCCAGAGTCTCACCCAGAACTGGAGTTCAGTGCAGTTGGGAGCTTTTGTCTCCCTCCCGCTTGAGAAAGCCAGCTGCTACTCAGTTGCCTGTCCTCTCTGCGCACACACGCCTCAGTACTTCTGCCTTCCGCAGTTCCTCTGAGTCTCAGTGTGCTTTTCTCTTTCATGACAGTCCAGTTTCACCCGTATGAGTCTGGGTCCCCAGAGTCTCGCCCGGAACTGGAGTTCAACACAGTCGGTAGCTTTTGTCTCCTTTTCGCTTGAGAAAGCCAGCTGCGCACAGTTGCCAGTCCTCTCTGCGCATGTGTCTCAGTACCTCTACCTCCTGTAGCTCCTCTGAGTCTCAGTGTGCTTTTCTCTTTCCTTCTAGTTGTAGAATTTCCACTCAGCCAGCCTTCCTGTGGTTCTGGATGATGTCCGTTTTGTCTTTTAGTTGTAGTTTTGAAATTGTTGTGCGAGGCAGCAGTTTAGGTGTTTACTTATGCCGCCATCTTGGTTTCTCCTGATCAATGATTCTTTCATCATCGATGTTTCTATATCTCTCTCCCTCTTCCTTCCTCTCTGATATCAATAAAAACATATTTTTAAAAAATGAGTGTTGGATTTTGTTGAGTGTTTTTTCTGCATCTGTTGATATAATCATGTCATTTTGGTCTTTCAGTTTGTTTATGAGATGCATCACATTTATTGATTTGCTTATATTGTATGAGCCTTGCATCCCTGGAATAAATCTCATTTGGTCATGGTGTATGATCTTTTAAATATATTGCTGGATCCGATTTGCTAATATGTTGTTGAGGATTTTAGCATCTATTTTCATCAGGGATATTGGCCTATAATTTTCTTTCTTGTAGTTTCTTTATCTAGTTTTGGAATTAGGATAATGCTGGCTCCATAGAAAGAGCTTAGAAGTGTTTCTTCCTCTTGATTCTTTGGAATAGTTTGAGGATGATAGATGTTAGTTCTTTATTTGATAAAACGTCCCTGTGAAGCCCTCCAGGGCAAGGCTTTTTTTTAAATTTTTTATTACTGCTTCAATTTCATCATTTGTTATCAGCCTATTCAGGTTTTCTGATTCTTCCTGATTCAGTTTTGGAAGGTTGTATTTTTCTAGGAATTTGTCCATTTCATCCATTTGTTGGCATATAGTTGTTCAAAGTATTTTCTTTTTTTTTTTTTTTAATATATTTTATTGGTATTTTACAGAGAGGAAAGGAGAGGGATAGAAAGCTAGAAACATCGATGAGAGAGAAACATCGATCAGCTGCCTCCTGCACACCTCCCACTGGGGATGTGCCCGCAACCAAGGTACATGCCCTTGACCGGAATCGAACCCGGGACCCTTCAGTCCGCAGGCCGACGCTCTATCCACTGAGCCAAACCGGTTTCGGCCAAAGTATTTTCTTACAATCCTTTATATATCTGTGGTGTCAGTTGTTACTTCACTGCTTTCACTTCTGATTCTATTTATTTGGGTCCCCTCTCTTTGTTTCTTGATTGTCTAGCTAAAGGTTCATCAATCTTGTTTATCTTTTCAAAGAACCAGCTCCTGGTTTCATTGATCTTCTGTATTGTTTTTTGTTTTGTTTTGTTTTTAGTTTCTGTGTCATTTATTGCTGCTCTAATCTCTACTATTTCCTTCCTTCTACTTACTCTGGGCTTTTCTTTTTGTTCTCTTTCTAATTCTTTAAGTTGTAGGGTTAGTTTATTAGAAATTTTTCTTGTTCTTTGAGGTAGGCCTGTAGTACTATGAACTTCCCTCTTAGGATTGCTTTTGTTGTGTTCCATAGATTTTGGGTGTTTGTGTGTTCATTTTCATTTGTTTCCAGGACGTTTTTTATTTCTTTGATCTCGATGACCATTCATTGTTTAATAACAGGCTATTTAGCCTCATGTGTTTGAATGCTTTGGGGTGTTTTTATTGTAATTGATCTCTAGTTTCATACCATTGTGATCTGAGAAGATGCTTGGTATGATTTCAATCTTCTTGAATTTGTAGAAACTTAGTTTGTGTCCTAACATGTGGTCTGCCTTTGAGAATATTCCATGTGCACTTGAAAAGAATATATATTCTGCAGCTTGGGGTAAAATGTTCTGTAAATATCAATTAAATCCATTTTATCTAGTGTGTCATTTAGGGTCATTTTTCCTTTTTAATTTTGTTTGTCTAGAATATCTGGTGGTGCTTAAATTCCCCAACTATATGGGGGAATATATGTTTATCGGGTTATATCATATTATTGTATCAATCCCTTCAGTATTATGAAGTGTCCTCATTGTCTTGTTATAGCCTTCATTTTGAAGTCTATTTTGTCAGATATGAGTATTGCTACCCCTGTCCTTTCTCATTTCCATTTGCATGAAAAATGTTTTCAATCCCTTCATTCTCATCCCGAGTGTGTCATTTGTTCTGAGGTGGGTCTCTTATAGACAGCATATATATGGGTCATGTTTTCTTTTTCATTCAGCTATACCAGTGGTCGGCAAACTCATTAGTCAACAGAGCCAAATATCAACAGTACAACGATTGAAATTTCTTTTGAGAGCCAAATTTTTTAAACTTAAACGTCTTCTAACGCCACTCCTTCAAAATAGACTCGCCTAGGCTGTGGTATTTTGTGGAAGAGCCACACTCAAGGGGCCAAAGAGCCACATGTGGCTCGCGAGCCGCAGTTTGCCGACCACTGAGCTATACTAAGTCTTTTGATTGGAGCATTTAAGTCATTTACATTTAATGTTCTTCTTGATGGTTACTTATTTGTTGCCATTTTTATTCTTTTGTTGTTGTTGTTAATCCTTACCTAAGGATATTTTTCTTGATTTTTAGAGAGAGACGAAGGGAGGGAGAGAGAGAAACATTGATGTGAGAGAGTCACATTGATTGGTTGCCTCTAGCACACCTCTCACCAAGAGCTTGGGAACGAGCCTGCAGCTAAGGTACGTGCCCTTGACCTGTATCGAACCCAGGACCTTTCAGTCTGTGGGATGACTCTCTATCCCAGGGGTGGGCAAACTTTTTGACTCAAGGGCCACAATGGGTTCTTAAACTGGACCAGAGGGCCGGAATAAAAGCATGGATGGAGTGTTTGTGTGAACTAATATAAATTCAAAGTAAACATCATTACATAAAAGGGTACGGTCTTTTTTTTTTTTTATTTCAATAGTTTTATTCATTTCAAACATTTTAACAAGAAGAATGTAAACACTAATTATTATAATTTGAAACTTCAAAAAATGGAGGAATCATAGCACAATAACATACCTTATATTGAAGATGGCAAAGGCAAAATAAAATTGCCTAACAAAGGAAAGGTACAAAAGCCTTTCAAATTAAACTTAAATATAATAAAATAATTTAAAACTAAAACAAATAGAAAAGAACAAAATGTGTAAACAGTAAATTAAACATTTTCTTTAGTGCAACTTCCAAATTATGCCCGGGACGTAGATGTAGATGGCAATGTAGACTGGGATGAAAGGTTTTTGGTCTTTAAAACATCAACTTCAGTGGGAACAGTGTTGTTGGTCTCCTTTTTTAGCTAATGCATCAAAGTCTGGAGTTAGTTTTGTTGTGGCTATTCTCAGGATAGATCTGAGGTGTTCGTCAGTTAAGCTGGATCTGTGAGGGGCTTTGTTGATGTTCATGATGCTAAATGTCTGCTCACAAACATAGGTTGACCCAAACAGCACCAGTATCTTCTGTGCCATCCTCCGGATGTTTGGAAAAGTGGCTTCATTAAGTGAAGCATAAAAGTCTCTTAGTTCAAGAGAGCTGAATTTCTCCTTTAGGACAAAGTCAGACTGAAGATCGATGAGTTCCAGTTGCACCTCTTCTGGTGCTGTTTCAGGGTTTTGTGACAAAGGACAGGCCACCAGTTGAAGTGACTAAAAGCTGAAAGTCTTTGTTGTTTTATTAACAAGTCATTGTGATGTACAGAATGTGGGAACAGGAAAAAATTGTGTTTGAGTAGAGCTCTTAATCTTACCTCAGAAAAGCTCTGATACTGTGCTCTCCAGGGGCGTGTCTCCCTACATCACCACGACAACATGTCTACGCATTCCCAGGGTGATGTCGGGGGACGTGTCCGTGGGCATTACAAGGAGCCTCTGGAAGATTGAGAGGTTGTTCCTTCTACTGAATGGGCGGATATAAATCCGCCCACTCAGAAGAAGGAGCTGCGGCCGTGTTTCCCGACGTTGCCATGTTAACACTGCTGCTGGTGAAGGAGCGGAGGGGAGAGCAAGAGAACCCTCTGCTCTTTCGGCTCCGCGGGCCGGATAGAACAGCCGAACGGGCCGGATCCGGCCCGTGGGCCATAGTTTGCCCACGGCTGCTCTATCCACTGAGCAAAATCAGCTAGTGTGCCATTTTCATTCTTTATGCTTGTGTTCCTCACTATCTCTTTATTTCTCTCTCATTTCTTCTTACAACATCCCTTTAGCAGTGCTGGTTTGGTGGTAATAAACTCAGAAGACAGTCAGTGCCAGACAGGCTGGGAGTACACACGTTGCAAAAGTGTTAACACACCGTGGCGAAACTATAGCAATCTGGTGATGATGAGAGGAGATGTGATGAGATGAATCCTTGGAAAATAGATGACCTTGCCTCAAATGATTGACAACCATGTTGTTGACTTTTTGTTGACACAGATATAACTCCAATCCAACCCTTATCCATACATCCATGATCAATAATCTTCACAAAAACTGAATCTCAGATAAAGATTAAGGAAATTACAGTACACAAAAAAAAAACCTCACGAGTCAATTATATGTTTGTTGGATATGTTCCAAATTCAAGATGCAGGATTAGAACAGCAATCAAAGCAAAATAATTGCATCGCTGGTGACAAACACACTGGATAGTTATTAAAACTTAAGTGGTGTGACATCCTACAAATGGTGACTACAAAGAAAAGAAAACTTGGTGCAGAGTGTTGATCTTTCCAAGAGAAATGGACAAAAGATTATTTTTTTGTTGAAGTCAAAGGCAAACCTGTGTGCCTAGTTTGTGGCGATGTGTTAGCAATAATGAAAATAGCCGATCTGGAGCATCACTACAGCTCAAAACATGCTAAACTCAGTGAATTCGGAGGCTAAATGCATCTGGATTAAGCCAGTGCTCTTCAGCGGAGTTTGGAATCGCAACAAGCCACTTTCACTAGGCCTCGTTGTGACAGAGACAACCTTATTCAGACGTGTTATGTAGTGAGTGAGCTAATGGCAAAGAAGTTGAGGCCTCACGTAGACGGAGAGTTTGTGAAAGGGTGTATGGTGGCTGCTGCTGCGCTATTAGCACCAGACAAAGTAAAATTGTTCAGAGTGTTAGTTTTCTCAGAGAACCATCTCAGATCAGATTACAGACTTAACACAAGATATTGAAAAAATACTGAAGGATTCTGCAGGAGAATTCCAATTTTTCTCTCTGGCTTGTGATGAGACAACGGACATAACAAATACTGCCCAACTGGCTGTTTTCATTCATGGGATAACTGCAGAGTTTGACATGCGAGAGGAGCTGCTGTCACTGGAAGCCACGCATGGCACTACAAGAGGAGAGGATTTGTTTGAGAGACTTGTTTTATCAATGAAAAAATTTGAGCTAACATTTGAAAAGTTAAGTGGCCTTACAACAGATGGAGCTCCAGCCATGATTGACTCGCAAAAAGGGTTAATTGCATTTGTCAAGAAAGAACTGAATCATCTCAGTTTTGATTCAAGTAATTAAATTGTATGCCACTGCAACATACACCAAGGAAATCTTTGTGCACAGTCATTGCGGCTCAACAATGTGATGGCAACAGTAGTGTCATGCATAAATTTTGTCAAAAGCAGAGGGTTCAACAGCCACCTGTTTAAGGAGTTGCTGAATGATCTTGAGTCTGAGTACGGTGATCTTGTTTATCACTGTGAAGTGTAGCGGCTGAGTCACGGGAACATGTTCATGAGATGGGATGAAGTCAAGCAGTTCATTGTGGGAACCCCTTTCACGTCCGGCGTGGTTTAGGGTTCTGGAGTAGGCCGAACACAAATGAAAGAGACTAGAAAAATATTAATTTGGGAAATGGGGGCCAGGCGGAAGCCCAACTCTAGTGGGAGGACTACGCTTTGCTTCAGCCTTGCCATCCCTTTTATTCAGGTTTGGGATACACCCATTGTCCTTAGGCAGGCAATTCCAGTAACAGGCAGATTATCTTATCAGTAAGGATTTACATGATTATTTGGTGTGGAAGTTGCTTCAGCTACCATTGTCTCAATTAGATAGGGAGTGGTTGGCTCTGACCTTTCAGAGCTTCAAGGTTGACCAGCCTTCCGGGTTCCTTGTCCACACCTTTCTAATTAGTGAGACAATAATCGGTTTCTGGCAGTTCATGGAGATGAAGGGAAAACCTGCCAGGGAACTCAGTGATAGCAGGTGGCTGTGTGATCTAGCATTCATGGTGGACATTACCAAGTACCTCTCAGAGCTGAATGTCAAGCTGCAGGTCCCAACCAGCTTCTCAGCTCCCTGCTTTCAAACGTGAAGTCATTTGAAGCTAAATTAAGGCTGTGGAAAGTGCAACTCGAAAGGAGTAACTTGGTGCATTCCCCACTCTGGAAGGACAAAAGCCTTAATTTTGAGTGAATGTGTGAAACTAACTGAGGCATTTAAGGAAAGATTCAAGGATGTGAAAAGTAAACAAATGGGATTGAACATCTTTGCTACATTGTTCAATGTGGAACCAATAATGCCTAATAACCTACAACACGAAATCATTCAGCTACAAAGCAATGATGAGCCGAAAGCTAGGTACAACAACCTTCCACTGCTTGAGTTCCATAAACATTACATAAGCAATGATGAATTTCCCACTCTGAAAAGACATGCACTGAAATATGCATCTGTGTTCCGAACACCTTACTGCTGCGAGCCATTCTTTTTAAAACTTATTATCGCAAAGAGACTACTGCGCCCCAGACTGACCGAAGCAAACCTGGAAAAGCAGTGGCAAGTAGTATCATCATCAATACCAGCTAACATCACATGCCTTACCAAAGAGAAGCCATTCCAGCCATCATAATAGGGGTGAGTTAATTAAATGTTTGACTAAATAAAGCAGGCTAATTTGATAATTTTGTATGGCATGGGAATGATGTTATACATATCCAAATGGCCCTTGACAGAAAACAGGTTCCCCACCCCTGGTCTAGATGGACCAGTTCCAAAAAAAAAAAGAGAATCCCACACAATGCTGCAGGCAGACCTTCATCTCTCAGTACATTAATGGAAACCACCCACCCTTAGGATCTCATCTGAGGTCAACAGGCCCCTGGGAATTCAGAGTCAGGCTTCAGGTTGCAATTAACCGCTGAATCTGTGCCTCCAGAACACTTTTCTGTAGAGAAGTCTTAGATGGAGCCTGCAGGGCCAGAGTATAAAAAAATGAAATAGGTCAGGTGGGAGAACCCGGCCACACTTGCCTATTAAATATGCTTCACTTCCGCAGAGAAATAACTTCTTTCCATTTGTCTTGAAATATGCAGTCTTTTGGGTCTATCTTTTATTTCCTCACTCCTTGTAGAGACTTCCCCGCCTAGGAAAAACAACAATGCAGGGGTGTCAGCCATGGCAAGTAGTGGTCAGTGTTGGGGAGACCACAGAGGATGGTGAGGGCTGTGGTGACTGCACCTTCCCAAGCGGCAGCCACCACTCTGCTGCAGCTGATCACAGCCTTGAGGGATGGGACCCGGTGTTGAGAGATCTTAGGATCTCAATCTTCAGATTTTTAGAATCCCGGCATACTAACCAAAGCACTCTGGGGTGGGGGTGGGGGGTCTCATTTAACCCATAGGCAGGTGGTTTGTGAGCTCTGGTCTACAGATTTTACCAGAATTTCTGAGAGATCTGTGACTTAACATTAACAACCACTGTCCTAGAATATGATTTCCCTCAAAGTCTGAGGGAGGAAAGACCAAGGGCATGGCCATCTCCCAGGTTCCTGGGTCCCAAAAGTCTAGGGGAAAGCCATCTGCCTGGCTCCTCCCCCAACCCTAACCCAGAGCATAGAAGCCAGTGGCATAGGCTCCTCCTCCTCCTCCTTTGTCCACTGGTGAATGTCCTCCATGATGGGGATGGAGCAAGAAGGACATTGTAAAAGGGAACTGGTACTGAGAAGCACCAGAGGAAAAGTAAGTGATTCTCATTAAATACAAGGTATCTCTCTTCTTTGTCTTCTCAATTCTCCATTCCATTTCCTTCCCCTGGGTCCCTCCACATCCAACCCACTACACCCCATGAGAGTGTCTTTGATTGCAAGGCACAGAAATCCAAATCAAACCTGGCTGGGAAAAAATAAGCTAATTGTCTGCCATATCTGAGAAGCCCAAGGGTAGAACAGCTTCAGTCATGTTGGATTCAAGTGCTCAGGAATTACCCCTCCCCCACGTCACTAGAACTTCTACTCTTTTCTCTTGCCTTCATTCTTTTTTTTTTTTAATTATAGTTTACATTCAATATTATTATTATTATTTTTTAATTTCTTTATTGATTAAGGTATTACATATGTGTCCTTATTCCCCCATTACCCCCCACCTCCCATTCATGCCCCCATCCCCCTGTTGTCTGTGTCCATAGATTAGGCTTACATGCATGCATATAAGTCCTTTGGTTGATCTCTCCCCCTTACCCCCACCCTCCCCTACCTTCCCTGAGGTTTGACATTCTGATTGATGTTTCTCTGTCTCTGGATCTATTTTTGTTCATCAGTTTATGTTGTTCATTATATTCCACAAATGAGTGAGATCATGTGATATTTATCTTTCTCTGCCTGGCTTATTTCACTTAGTATAATGCTCTCCAGCTCTATCCATGTTGTTGCAAATGGTAAGAACTCCTTTTTTACCACAGGGTAGTATTCCATTGTGTAGATATACCACAGTTTTTTAATCCACTCATCTGCTGATGGGCACTTAGGCTGTTTCCAAATCTTAGCTATGTTGAATTGTGCTGCTATAAACATAGGGGTGCATATATTCTTTCTGATTCGTGTTTCTAGTTTCTTGGGATATATTCCTAGAAGTGGGATCACTGGGTCAAATGGGAGTTCCATTTTTAGTTTTTTGAGGAAACTCCATACTGTTCTCCACAGTGGCTGCACCAGTCTGCATTCCCACCAGCAGTGGACGAGGGTTCCTATTTCTCCGCATCCTCGCCAGCACTTGTCATTTGTTGATTTGTTGACAAATAGCCATTCTGACAGGTGTGAGATGGTACCACATTGTGGTTTTGATTTGCATCTCTCTGATGATTAGTGACTTTGAGCAGGTTTTCATATGTCTCTTGGCCTTCCTTCTGTCTTCTTTCAAAAGGTGTCTATTTAGATCAGTTGACCATTTTTTGATTGGGTTGTTTATCTTCTTTTTGTTAAACTGCATGAGTTCCCTGTAAATGTTGGAGATTAAACCCTTATCGTTGATATCATTGGCAAATATGTTCTCCCATGCAGTGGGCTTTCTTGTTGTTTTATTGATGGTCTCCTTTGCTGTGCAAAAGCTTTTTATTTTGATGTAGTCCCATTTGTTTTTTCTCTTTAGTTTCCATTGCCCTAGGAGCAGTATCAGTGAAGTAATTGCGTCAGCATATGTCAGAGATTTTTCTGCCTGTGGATTCCTCCAGTATTTTTATGGTTTCCTGTCTTATGTTTAAGTCCTTTATCCATTTTGAGTTTATTTTTGTGTATGGTGTAAGTTGGTGGTCTAGTTTCATTTTTTTGCATGGATCTGTCCAATTTTCCCAACACCATTTATTGAAGAGACTGTCTTGACTCCATTGTATGTTCATGCCTCCTTTGTCAAATATTAATTGAGCGTAGTGATTTGGGTTGATTTCTGGGTTCTCTATTCTTTTTTTTTTTTTTAATATATTTTATTGATTTTTTTACAGAGAGGAAGAGAGAGGGATAGAAAGTTAGAAACATCGATGAGAGAGAGACATCGATTAGCTGCCTCCTGCACGCCCCCTACTGGGGATGTGCCCGCAACCCAGGTACATGCCCTTGACCGGAATCGAACCTGGGACCCTTGAGTCTGCAGGCCGACGCTCTATCCACTGAGCCAAACCGGTTAGGGCTGGGTTCTCTATTCTATTCCACTGATCTATATGTCTGTTCTTGTGCCAGTACCAGGCAGTTTTGAGAACAGTGGCTTTGTAATACAGCTTGAAATCTGGTATTGAGATCCTACCTTCTTTGTTCTTCTTTCTCAGGATTGCTGAGGCTATTCGGGGTCTTTTTTTATTCCAGATGAATTTTTGGAGAGTTCTTTCTAGGTCTGTGAAATATGCCGTTGGTATTTTATTGGGGAGTGCATTGAATCTATAGATTTCTTTGGGTAGTATGGACATTTTAATGATGTTGATTCTCCCAATCCATGAACATGGTATGTTCTTCCATCTGTTTACGTCTTCCTCTATCTCTTTTTTCAGTGTCCTGTAGTTTTCCGCATATAGGTCTTTTACCTCCTTAGTTAAGTTTATTCCTAGGTATCTTAATTTTTTTGGTGCGATGGTAAATGGGATTGCTTTTTTAGTCTCTCTTTCTGTAAGTTCACTATTGGTGTATAGAAATGCCATAGATTTCTTGGCGTTAATTGTGTATCCTGCTGCCTTGCCAAATTCATTCATTAAGTCTATTAGTTTTTTGATGGAGTCTTTCGGGTTTTTTATGTATAATATCATGTCATCTGCAAATAAGGACAGCTTTACTTCTTCTTTTCCAATTTGGATGCCTTTTATTTCTTCTTCTTGTCTAATTGCAATGGCTAATACTTCCAGTACTATGTCAAACAGGAGTGGTGAGAGTGGGCATCCCTGTCTTGTTCCTGTTCTTAGGGGAAATGGTTTTAGTTTTTGCCCATTGAGTATGATGTTAGCTGTGGGTTTATCATATATAGCTTTTATTATGTTGAGGTATGATCCTTCTATTCCCACCTTGTAGAGAGTTTTTATCAAGAAAGGGTGTGGGATTTTATCAAATGCTTTTTCTGCATCAATTGATACGACTATGTGATTTTTATGTCTCAATTTGTTTATGTGATGTATCACGTTTATTGATTTGCGGATATTGTACCATCCTTGCATTCCTGGGATAAATCCTACTTGGTCATGGTGTATGATCTTTCTGATGTATTGCAGGATCCAATTTGCTAGAATTATGTTGAGGATTTTGGCATCTATGTTCATGAGGGATATTGGCCTATAATTCTCTTTCATTGTGTTGTCTTTATCTGGTTTTGGTATTAGGGTGATGCTGGCTTCATAGAAGGAGCTTGGAAGTGTTCCTTCCTCTTGAATTTTTTGGAATAGTCTGAGGAGGATAGGTTTCAGTTCTTCCTTGAATGTTTGGTAAAACTCTCCTGTGAAGCTGTCTGTCCCCGGGCTTTTGTTTGATGGAAGCTTTTTGATGACTGCTTCAATTTCTTCCATAGTTACTGGCATATTGAGCTGTTTAGATTCTTCCTGATTGAGTTTTGGAAGGTTATATTTTTCTAGGAATATGTCCGTTTCCTCCAGTTTGTTGGAATAGAGTTGTCCATAGTATTTTTTAAACAATCCTTTGTATTTCGGTGGGGTTTGTTTTTATTTCACCTCTTTCATTTCTGATTTTGTTTATTTGGGTCCTCTCTCTTTGCTTCTTGGTGAGCCTGGCTAGAGGTTCATCAATCTTGTTTATCCTTTCAAATAACCAGCTCTTGGTTTTGTTGATCTTTTGTATTGTTTCTTTGGTCTCTATGTCATTTATCTCCGCTCTTATCTTTATTATTTCCTTCCTTCTGCTTACACTGGGCTTTTCTTGTTGCTCTTTTTCTAACTCTTTGAGTTGTAGGGTTAGGTAATTTATTACCATTGTTTCTTTTTTTTTTGCAGTAGGCTTGTAGAGCTATGAACTTCCCTCTCAAGACTGCTTTCGCTGTGTCCCATAGGTTTTGGATTGTAGTTTTTTCATTGTCATTTGTTGCCATGATGTTTTTTATTTCTTCCTTGATCTCTCTGGTAACACAGTCATTGTTTAATAGCTTGCTGTTTAGTCTCCATGTGTTTGATTTTTTTGGATTGTTTTTATTGTAGTTGATTTCCAGTTTTATGCCACTGTGATCTGAGATGATGCTTGATATGATTTCTATCTTCTTGAATTTGAAGAGACTTTGCCTATGTCCCAACATATGGTCTATCTTTGAAAATGACCCATGTGCACTTGAGAAGAATGTATATTCTGTGGCTTTGGGGTGAAATATTCTGAAGATGTCAATTAATTCCATCTGGTCTAGTGAGTCATTTAGGATTGATGTTTCTTTGCTGATTTTTTGTTTAGAGGATTTGTCCAATGGTGATAGTGGGGTATTAAAGTCTCCTACTATGATTGTATTGCTGTCAATCTCTCCTTTGATATCCTCCAGAAGGTTTTTTTTTTTATGTATTTGGGTGCTGCTGTATTGGGTGCATATATGTTTACCAGAGTTATTCTTGTTGGGTTGCTCCCTTTAGTATTATGAAATGGCCTTCCTTATCTCTTGTTACATCCTTCACGTTGAGATCGAATTTGTCAGATTTAAGTATTGCTACCCCAGCTTTTTTTTCATTTCCATTTGCCTGAAAAACCTTTTTCCATCCCTTCACCCTCAGTCTGTGTGCGTCTGTTTTTCTGAGGTGAGTTTCTTGTAGACAGCAGATATATGGGTTTTGTTTTCTTATCCAATCCGTTACCCTATGTCTTTTGATTGGGGCATTTAATCCATTTACATTTAAAGTTATTATTGATAGGTACTTATTTGTCCCTATTTTTATTCTTTACCCCTGTGTTCCTTCTTCGCTTCCTATTTCTTTTTTATTTTTTACAGCAGACGCTTTAGCATTTCTTGCATTGCTGGTTTGGTGGTAATAAATTCCCTTAGTCCTTTTTTGTCTGTGAAGCTCCTGATTTCCCCTTCAATTTTGATTGATAGCCTTGCTGGGTACAGTATTCTTGGATTCAGACCCTTCCTTTGCATGACTTTATATATTTCATTCCATTCCCTTCTGGCCTGATGAGTTTCTGTTGAGAAATCATTTGCTCGTCTGATGGGGGTTCCTTTGTATGTAACTTTCTGTCTCTCTCTGGCCGCTTTTAAGATTCTTACTTTGTCGTTGGTGTTTACCAATTTAATTATAATGTGCCTTGGTGTTGGTCTTTTGGGTTTCATTTTGCTTGGGAATCTGTGAGTTTCTTGGATTTGTGTGGGGTTTTTATTCCCTGTATCAGGGAAGTTTTCTGTCATTATTTCTTCAAACAGGTTTTCTATTCCTTGCTCAGTTTCCTCTTCTTCTGGAACCCCTATTATGCGGATGTTGTTTTGTTTTGTGTTGTCCCAAATTTCCTTTAGACTCTCCTCCTGCTTTTAAATTTTTTTTCTAGAAGCTGCTCTGCTTGGGTATTTTTTCCTACCCTGTCTTCTAGCTCACTGATGCGGTCCTCTGCTTCTTCTAGTCTACTCTTGATGCTTTCTATTGAGTCCTTTACAGCAGCGATGTCATTTTTCATTTCTCCTTGGTTCTTCTTCATTTCCTCTTGGTTCTTACTTATATTTCGAATTTGTCTTCCATTCTTTTCAGCCACCTTATGACCATTTCTCTGAATTCTTTCTCTGGCAGGTTGATTGCCTCCATTTCATTTACTTCCTTTTCTGGTGATGCCTGCTTTTCTTTCATATGCAGGCTGTGTCTTTGTCTCCCCATGGTCTCTCTTCTCTGGATGTCTGGTTATGTAGTTCTCTCTCTCCTGCGTTGATTTAAAGGCACAAAATACAACACAACCAGGTACAACACAGAAGGCACTGAACAGAAATGTATTCCCGATATTAATAACCCCAAATAAAGGTGACCATCAGAGAAAGGCCAATTAGGGGATAGGAGAGAAAGAGGAGGAGAAAAAAAAAAAGAACAGAGTGCCAAAATGAAATTGGGAAAAGGAAAAGAAAGTATGAAAGAAAAGAAAGAGAATAAGAAAGAAAAAGGGAACAAACTATATATATAAGGAGAATACTCCATAGAACAGCCACTAATCCCAGCAAATGCCAGCAACAAGTACCTGGAGATGAATACAAACTACAAACAACAACTAATATCAAGAGAGGCGAGGGAAAAACAGATGCAAAAAACAAACAAAAACAAAGCAAACAAATAAACAAAACAAAAAAAAGAATAAGCAAAACAATCTCATAAACAAGCATAAAAATCGATATAATCAACATTCAAGCAAACAACAACAAAAGGGCAGAGAAAAAAAAATTTTTGGATAGTGAAGACAGAGATGAGAGCGGTGTGTATGAATATGGAGCAGGGGATTGGAAATTAGATATATAAGTAGGGTGAAATTTTAACAGGGGGTAAAAAGAAAGGATAGGGAAAATCTAAAGCAGGAAAAGGGTAAGAGAAACAGGACACCAAAAGGGAAAAAGTTAGGCAGAGAGTGATGGCAGAAAGGTAGAGTTGAGATAGAGTAGAATGATTGTAAGGGAAAGATGAAAATAGAATGTAGAACACTAATCTCAAAGTCAAATAAAGAGAAAATAAAATGACACTTTTTTTAAAAAAGGTAAAATAGTAGTAGTAATAACACTGATTGAAAGTAAAAATGTAATAACTAAAAAGGTAAAATTAAGTGAGGAAAAAAGAAAAAAATTAGTTTCTTAAGTAAAAGGTGAAAAATAAAAAAAATGAAAAAAAATAAAAAATAAAAAAAATAGAAATAAAAAGTGCAGTAGTGAAGGTCATTCACTTCTTCTATTGTTCTGTTTGGCACACCTGTTTCCCAGTCAGGACAGTATTACAGTTCCCTGCGTTCCACTGCTCCTCAGTGTTGTAAGCCAGTCCTGATTTTTAAGCAGGCAGTGTGTCTTACTTTTTGTAGTCCTTTATTTGTGACTAGAGGCCTGGTGCACGAAATTTGTGCATGGGGGTTGTGTCCCTCAGCCCAGCCTGCACCCTCTCCAATCTGGGACCCCTCAAGGGATGTTTGACTGCCCGTTTAGGCCCAATACCGGTGGGATCGGGCCTAAACGGGCAGTCAGACATCCCTCTCACAATCCAGGACTGCTGGCTCCCAACTGCTCGCCTGCCTGCCTTCCTGATTGCCCCTAACTGCTTCTGTCTGCCAGCCTGATCACCCCCTAACCACTCCCCTGCCAGCCTGATTGATGCCTAACTGCTCCCCTGCCAGCCTGTTTTTCCCTAACTGCCCTCCCCTGCAGGCCTGGTCCCCCCCAACTGCTCTCCCCTGTAGGCCTGGGTCCCCCCCAACTGCCCTCCCCTGCAGGCCTGGTCCCCCCCACCCCAACTGCTCTCCCCTGCAGGCCTGGGTCCCTTCCAACTGCCTTTCCCTGCAGGCCTGGTTGCCCCCAACTTCCCTCCTCTGCCAGCTTGGTCACCCCTAACTGCCCTCCCCTGCAGGCTTGATTGTCCCCTTGCAGGCCTGGTCCCTCCCAACTGCCCTCCCCTGCTGGCCTGATTGCCCACAACTGCCCTCCCCTGCTGGCCATCTTGTGGTGGCCATCTTGTGTCCACATGGGGGCAGGATCTTTGACCACATGGGGGCAGCCATCTTATGTGTTGGAGTGATGGTCAATCTGCATATTACTCTTTTATTAGATAGGATAGAGGCCTGGTGCACGGGCGGGGGCCGGCTGGTTTGCCTTGAAGGGTGTCCCAGATCAGGGTGGAGTTTCCCTTGGGGTGTGGGGTGGCCTGGGCGAGGGGCCTGTGGTGGTTTGTAGGCCGGCCACGCCCCCTGGCCACCCAAGCGGAGGCCCTGGTATCTGGGGTTTATTTATCTTCTACAATTGAAACTTTGTAGCCTGGAGCGGAACCAAGCCTTCTGCTTGCTCTGTGGCAGCAGCCATTTCTGTTGGGATTTATGTATCTTCTATAATTGAAACTTTGTAGCCTTAAGCGAGGCCTGGGCCAGCCAGGGTGTGCGGAAAGCTTGGCTTCCTCCATCACCAAGGGCAACCCTAGCCTCCTGCTCTTTCCAGCTCCCTGGCTGCCGCCATTTCTATTTGGGTTTATGTATCTTCTATCATGAAACTTTGTAGCCTTGAGTGGAGGCCTAGGCCGGCAAGGGCAGGCGGAAAGCTTGGCTTCCTCCATTGCCGGGGAAACCCAAGCCTCCCTCCTGCTCTCTGTGGCCGTAGCCATCTTGGTTGGGTTTATTTGCATATTCCCTCCTGATTGGCTTGTGGGTGTGGTGGAGTGATGGTTAATTTGCATATTACTCTTTTATTAGATAGGATTACACAAGAGTCAATTTGTGATTCAGCCCCTGGGTGGCAGTGTTTCTGGATTGACCTCCAGGTCTATAGGTCCTCTCTAGCCTGTGCTTAGATCCTACTTTCCCTGTGGCAGTCAATACCGGTTTGTGGGAGTGGGCTGCCCCAGAGCTGGTTCTCCGACGGTCACTCCCCGCTCTGATCCCCAGGTTCCAGAAAAACAACTTTCCCCTGCAGTCTCCTAGGGTGTCCCCAACTGGGTGATCCTATGTATCGGGCTCAGTAATCAGAAGCAAGGATTCAAAGAGGAAAAAGCGCAAGTGTGCGAACTCCGGTTCTGCGCCCAAGTCTGCGCCATCCCGTTTTCCCCCTTGTGTCCAAGCAGCCAGCACTCTCCCAAAATTTTTAGGCTGTCCTGCGTCAGATCAAAATGAGTTGCTTTTTAGAGATCCCCTCTGTTAGCAGCTCTGAGGACCCCCTTCCACATTCACGGATCACGCCAGCCCCAACAGCCACGGATTTTTCTAGGTGCAGACTTCCCCGGTCCTCCAGCTCCTGCAGTGCACGCGTTTCTCTATCCTGCCGGGACCAGAAACCTCACCTTATCCCAGGTGAAATCTGACCTTTCCGTTGTGGAGTGTAGAGCTCCTCTGAATCCGCGTGTTTGCGCCAATTGGGGACTGGTGCTCTGGGGTTTGCAGTTGTAGATTTTCAGGCTTCGGATAACATCCACTTTCCCCTTCAAGATGGCACGGTCTCCGCGTCCGAGCCGGTGGCTCCGGGAGGGCACCCAGCAGCAGTGAGGGCTGCCCAGTCAGGGTACCCCTGTCCTGCAGTCCCCACCTTCTCCTGGAGTAAAGCTGTCCCTTAACTCTCCAACAGAAACTCCCCATGCGACCCTCAGCTGTTCCTTCTATCTGCTCTGGGACAAGGCTCGGGACACGTTTGTCTATTCTGCCGCCATTTTTTTCCCTCTTGCCTTCATTCTTTGACAGGCATTCTCCAACTGGTAGAAGAGTTGGTTGCATGATCATTACTACTCATTGTCTCAGAAGGGAAGGGATTGCTTCTCTTGCAGTGCATACATCAAACCCTAAAAATTTTTCTTGGGCTTTGATACTGGACAGACCCCTGTGTCCAGGGGCATGGGGTCTTCTTTTTGGCTAATCTGGATCACATGCTCCCCAGAAGAGTAGGTCCTAGAATCACTGGGAGGCTGAAAATGGTATGCATGTGTGTGTAAGTGTGTGTTTGTGTGTGTGTGTGTGTGTGTGTGTGTGTGTGTGTGTGTGTGTGTGTGTAGTGGTGGTAATGATGAAATGGCAAAATCTAAAAGGAAGTGATGATGCCCAGCCAGTATGGCTCAGTGGTTGAGTATCAGTCTGTGAACCAGGGGGTCACAGTTTGATTCCCTGTCAGGGCATATGCCTGGGTTGTGGGCTTAATCCCCAGGAGGGGGCATGCAGGAGGCAGCTGATCAATGATTCTCTCTCATCATTGATGTTTCTCTCTCTCTCTCCCTTCCTGTAAAATTTATTCATTTTTTAAAATATTTTTTTATTGATTTCAGAGAGGAAGGGAGAAGTAGACATAGAAACATCAATGATGAGAGAGAATCATTGATTGGCTGCCTCTTGCACTCCCCCTACTGGGGATCGAGCCCACAACCCAGGCATGTGGCCCTGACTGGAATCAAACCCGGGACCCTTCAGGCCACAGTGCGATGCTCTATCCACTGAGCCAAACCAGCCAGGCCCCTCCTCTAAAATTTAAATAAATAAATAAATAAATAAATAAATAAATAAATAAATAAATGGAAGTGATGGTGGTCACTTAAAAGCATACCTTCTCCCCACAAGTGCTTCAGACACAACAGTCAAGGATCATCTTATAGCTCCCCCATCCTCAAAACAAAAACTAAAAAACTCTTTCTGCAACTTGGCAGAAGCTGTGTGGAGCACTTGTCAATTGCAGTATTAGAACATCTGCATTGCAAAACCAAGAATGTCCAGTTCGGGTTTGGCACATAGAGGGGATTTTTAAGGCTTGGCAATTTCTCAGTGCAGGCAACAGAAGAAACTCTCCAGTGTTGTGAAAATCCCTCCCCCTTCCCTCATGCATAATGAGTTCACCATAGCAGCATGCACCTCCTACCCCACTGAACAGAACAGATGTTTCTGAACATCTAGAAACAAATGAAATCACTTTGTAACCCTACAAATTTAGACCTGAAAACGAGCTCCAGGGAATGAACTACAAGAGGTTCTCAGGCAGTCTCAGGAGGGTGACTGTTGAGCTTCATATAGACAAGTACACGATTATCGTATTTACAGGGAGAAAAAAAAAATCCAAACTCATTGAGAGTAAAATGATGATAGTTGAAATAACAGTTCATCTTTATTATTTGCTGAGTACCAAAGCATTTCTCATAGATTATCTCATTTAATTTTCACAACAACAGTATAAAGGTAATTTTCATTATTATCTCTGAAAGAGGCTAATTTGTCAAAGATCAATATGTAGCAAGCAGTGGCAGAGTAAGGATTTATGCCCAGGCAGTTTAACGTTAAAGTTATGCTGCTAAAACATCCATCCATTCATTCAACAATTATGTGGATTGCCTACCAAATGCTGGGAACTATTCAAGGTGCTAAGATGCATCTGTGAACAATGCAAAGGTAAATACATGTCCTCATGAAGTTTACATTCTAGTGGGGTAGAAAGACAGGAAACCACACTAATAAATAAAATATAAACTAGGTTAGATAGTGATCAGTGTTAAGGGAAAAACTACACCAGGGGAGAGAGACAAGTGTTTGTGGGAGGGTCGATTCTGAATAGAGGGATCAGGCAAGGTCTCACTAAGAAGGTGACACTGAGTAAAAATCTGAGGAAGTACACCATGCAGATATCTGACAGGAAGAACATGATAGGTAGGGGAACAGCATAGATGAAGGCCTTGAGGAAGTAGAAAGAGCAGCATATTTTAGAAATAGCAAGGAGTCCAATGTGACTTGGACAGAGTGATCCAGGAACACAGCAGGAAGAGGTGAGATCAGAGGCAAATGGGACCGGATCTTGTAGGATTCTCCAGTGGATCTTAGGATTTTGTCTTTCACTCTGGTGTGATGCAGCCATTTGGGTTGGAGCAGAGGAGGGACATGAAATGACTTAGTTTAAACATGATCATTCTTACTGCTCTTGTCAGGAGTACACAGATGGAAGGGGAACAAGGATGCCAGGAGGGAGGCTGCAGCAGTAAGTCAGGCAGAAATGGGGTGGCTTGGACTTGTGGGTGGTGATGCAGCAAGTGCTTCAAATCTGGGTTTATTGTGAAGTCAAGAGTCAAAGGATTGTGTAACGGGTGGGATCTGGGGTGTGTGAGAAGGAGCAATCAAGGATGACTAAGGTTTTTGACCTGAGCAACCGAAGACTGGAATTGACATTTTCAGAGATGTGGAAGATTGAAGGAGGAACACTTTTTTTTTTTTAAGAAGTGTTGTTTTAAGGGGTTATCAGGACTTAGTTTGGGACATGTTAAACTGGAGATGCCTGTTTGACATTCAAAAGTGATGGGAGTGGCAGGTCTGGAGTTCAGGAGAGAGGTCCATCGGGACTGGAGTTACAAGCTCTGCAAATTAATTCTATTCCCTTAGAGTAATTGAAGACACTGGTCTATGTGCAATTTTGGGGAAATGATGACTATAAAAAATACTAGAACAGTATTAAGAAAAATCAAATTTAAAAATTCACCCAGGCAGACGCCGCCACTCCGAAGCCGCTCGTGATCAGCCATGGTGAACCCTACCGTGTTATTCGACATCGCTGTCGATGGCGAGCCCTTGGGCCGCGTCTCCTTCGAGTTGTTTGCAGACCAAGTTCCAAAGACCGCAGAAAACTTCCGTGCGCTGAGCACTGGGGAGAGAGGATTCAGTTACAAAGGCTCCTGCTTTCACAGAATTATTCCGGGATTTATGTGCCAGGGCGGTGACTTCACACGCCATAATGGCACAGGCGGCAAGTCCATCTATGGGGAGAAATTTGAGGACGAGAACTTCATCCTGAAACATACAGGCCCTGGCATCCTGTCCATGGCAAATGCTGGGCCTAACACAAACGGCTCCCAGTTTTCCATCTGCACTGCCAAGACCGAGTGGTTGGATGGCAAGCACGTGGTCTTCGGCCAGGTGAAAGAGGGCATGGATATTGTGACGGCCATGGAGCGCTTTGGGTCCAGGAATGGCAAGACCAGCAAGAAGATCACCATTGCTGACTGTGGACAGCTCTGATGAATTTGACTGGGGCTTTATCTTCCCACCTGACGGTTCCTCTGTCGCTCAGGAGAGCGCCCTTCACCCCCAGCTGCTTGGAATGTTCCATAACCTCTGTGCTCTTGCCAGTTCATTGGGTTCCATAATTTCCTTCCCCTTCCCAGTCTAGCTGGATTGCAGAGTTAAGTTTATGATTATGAAATAAAAACTAAACCGTTGTCTGTCAAAAAAAAAAATTCACCCATATTCTGCCATCTTAAAAACAGCTGCTTTAATTTTTCCACATTCCCTTCTGTTTTTGCTCACATGCAAACAGAATTTTATAATGTTGTAAAAGCTTGAAATAGATACAATTTCACCCTTTTTTTTTTTTTTTACTTAACATGATCCCATAAGCATTTTTCCCAAGAGGCAACTTAAAAAGGCCAACAAAGTGCAGAGAAACATTTCAGAAACAAAAATAAAAAATCCTACTTTGTACACTTTGGTGCTCCTACAGCTGGTATTGTGTTTATTGGAACTTTTGTGGATAATGACTCTCTCTGGAGGTGAAGATGAGCTGGGACTTGAATGATGAGAGCTGGCCATGCACCCAATCTGGGGAAGGGCACTCCAGGAAGACGGAACAGCAGAAGAGGGAAAAGCATGTGTTAAGAGGCAACAGGAAAGCCCATTAAGAAGGGTTGCTGGCAGATTCATTTTAATTGACAAATAGAAATTTATTTTATCCTTAAACTTTAAAAAAAATTACCGTTTAATTTAAACGACAGAAGAGAGTACACCCTACCTCTAGGGTTCTCTACCAAGGAAGAAGCCATATGGAATAACTTAGAACATGGTGAACCCTGGCAGATTGCAGTGGTTCTCCAAGGTTCTGGGTCTCAGACTGCACACGACCTCTACATGGAATCTGATTTGTGCATTCATCCTAGTCCCTCACCGGGAACTAGAGTCCAGTCCCTTAATTTTATAGAAATGGCTGAGGGTCTAAAAGACCCGACCAGTGCGAGTCTTCAGTTACTTTATAGAGGATTTTAATTAGGGTTCAATTAGCTCTGCCCTCCACATCAAAGACTCAATAAAAAACAAACCAACATGATTCCATGCACACGACTCCATCTTGGAGAAATCCCTTGTTAGCTTGGAAATTCCTCACCCTTCACGGGCTCACCTACCAATCATTTGCGTAGTTTATTTACTCAAAAGCAGTAAAAAAACCCCGAGAAAACTACCGCCCCAGACTCCCGAGGGGGAAGGTGGGGAGCGGGCTTATGCTTCCTCCCAGAGCCAGCAGAGGGAGCACCAGGCAAGGTTTGTGAGCCGCGCCTCCCCGCACCTCCCCCCTTCCTCGCCCAATTTCCCCATAGCCACCGCTTCAACTAAAAGTGACCATTGACCTTTCAAGCTTTTGAGCAGTGATGCAATAGAATGGTATTTCAAAGAAAAATGGTTATCGAGATTTTGGATCCGGGTTTCCCGTGAATGTTAATGGTTTTTAAAAAGTAGGTCACATTTCGGGGGCGGGCGTGCAGGCAAGGAGATGAGTTCCAACTGAGGCCAGGTGACCTCCAACCGGGTGGGAGGAGGTGAAGGGTCCCCGAGCAGGGAAGAAGTGACAGGATCTTTCTGAATTCCCGGTCCCTGGGCGCCAGCCCTGCAGGAAATCGCAGAGACTCGCGCTCTGCGGATTGCTGGAATCGAGGCTCATCGCCCAGCACCACCCAGGCGCGCGCGTAAGAGAGCCCCCCGGACAGTCCGCTCAGGTGAGCTGCCCGGCTGCAGGAAGGAGACTGTGGAGCGGACTGGAGGGGAGGAACTCGGCCAGGCAGGTGCTAGAGACCGCCCGGGGGAGGGAACCGAGAGCGGCCAGCGCCGCCTAAGGAGCCGCTGGATGCCTTCTAGGACCCGAGCCGAGGGCACCGCCTCCGGCCGGCTCCCTCCGGCTGTTGGGCGTGGGCACCCAGCGCTGGGCTGGAAAGGGACCGCCCCACCTCATTCAAGTGCCTTGCCGGGAGGGGCCTTTTCGCCGCCCCCCCACCCCCCATCTCTCTGGCGCGCAGCTCACAAAATGCGCGGCCTGCAGTGTCGCGTGAAGGGACAGAGGGGATAAGAAAGAGAAATACCCGCCGAGGGGCGAGGATGTCTGTTATTCGCTCGATCCCGGCTCACCCCTGGCACCGCAGGGGGACAGGTTCTGGCCGCCAAAGCGGGGGTGATGGTGGCCGGAGTGTTCTGCGCGTCCCCGAACCACCAGGAGTGTGGGGGTCGGGTTCCCAGACAGCCGCACCGCGCGGCCCCACTCCCGAGCGCCCAGAGCCCGCCTCCCCTGAAGCCTGCGCAGTAGCGCTCTAGCCTTTTTGAAGCTGTAGCCGGGGCCGCGGTCACGTGGGGCGAATTCCTGGAAAGTTCCTGGAAAGCGGCCTCCGCAGCAGTCGGGCGGGGCGCTCGGAGCGCGTACAGAGGAGGGAGGTGGGGAGCTCCGGAGGTGCGTGGGGCTGGGGAGTCGCGCGCACACGTCGCTCCGGGGATAGACGTTAACTCTTGCCAAGTCTTGCCGCCGCCGCGGCTCGCGGGTCTTGGGCTTCCCCTGAAGCATGAGCCTCCTCTCCCGCCGCCACTGGCGCAGCGCGGGCCGCGGACAGTGCGCACCCGGGCTCCGGGCGCCGCGCCTCAGGATCCTCTGTGCCCGCAGTCGAGACGCCGGAGGAGCTCGGGCCGGGGCTGGCGGCAGGTACAGGTCCGGGGAGCCCGAAGGCTCCGCCTCAGCAGGGTGGCTGGGGAGGGCACCGGGGCACCGGGGCACCGCCGCGAGCGCCGGGCGGCCTTGGCTTCCGCAGTTTAGAGCCTCCTGGGGCAGAGAGTCCGAGCTGCGGTTCTGCCCCGCTGCCGGGCACTACTGCCGGCTTTCTCCGTTTCCTTCCCGGCGTCGGGAAGTCTCCAGAGTGTTTTTTCTCTCCTAAACTGCCATCCAAATTAATAATCCTCCTAATAACCTGAACTCCCGCTCCTTTCCACTCTCCTGCCTCCCGCCTTGGCTCATTACTCCTCCCTCTGTCCTTCCCACCTCCTTGGTCGCAGCCGAAGGGAAACCCTGCAGCTGCCCGGGGAGGTAGGGAGGGGGGTGCGAGCCCAGAAGCGGGTGTCGGAGCCCGGGGGTTCCAGGCGATGATCCCCGGGGCTAGTGTTTGCCCGCCGAGCTGAGAACTCCGGCCGCCGCGGCAGGTCTCGTCACATCCCCGGGCATCTCGTTCCCAAATTAAAAGTCAACAGGGAAAACTCGGCGGATACCCCTCCTTTCTGGGGTCCTTCCCAGCTTCCCCGCCCCAGGTCCGCTGGGGAGGCTGCCGGGTGCCGAGACGGCGGCCGAGGCCGAGGTAAGGGCTCAGCTTTGGTTGCCTTGCAGGTCCAGCGGCTCCCGCTGCCGCCTGCTCTGCCCGGGCCCGGGCCCGGGCCCCGACCCCCGCGAAGGCTGCGGGCTGCGCGCTCGGGTGGATTCCTCGACAGCGCCCACGGCGGCTACAGCAGCAGCAGCAGCAGCAGCAGCAGCAGCCGGGCTCCGGGAGCGGCCGCCACGGCCCCGGCGGCGCTCCCCACCCTTGCCCGAAGAGGAGGGAGGAGAGCTAGGCCTCCTCCGGGCTAGGGATGCGGCTACTCGAGCACCTCGGCGCCCCAGGCGGGTGGCTCCGGCCCTGGGAGCCCCGTGGCGCCGTAGGGCGGGGAACCGGGTTTGTGCCGGCACTTTCTCCTGGGGCTCTCCGGGCTGTGCGGAGTGTGAGATAGGAGTGCAATTTTGAGAGCTCTCCTGTTCTTGCCTTTAAACAGTTTTTCCTCTTGCCCTTGACTAGGGCATATTTTACCACTGTGCCTGCAGGTGACTCTTTGCTCTTCCATTCTCCTTGCCTGCGATTTCCGCGAGCTGCCCTGGGCGGGAAGACACCCGGTTCCCCACCCTCATCCTGTCTCTCCCGCCCCCTCCCCCCACCCCTCCCTCTTTTCAACTCTGGCGTGTCGGATCCCGGCTCTCTCAATCCTTCTGTCTCTCGAGCTGGGCCTGGATGCTTGGGGTTAAATGGTGCAGGAGCATAGACGCGGAGGAGTCCCCGGGATTTTCCACGTCGCTGTCTCCCCACCCACACCCCAGCCAGGGGTCCAGTTCCGACTGACCCAACCCTACTCTTTCTCTTTGCAGGCAAACTGTGGGTGACCGCGCCTGCGGGGGACTTTGCCATCTGTCCACCAGGACCTGGGGAGGAAGAACCAGCAGCTCCCCACCCCCTCCCCCTCCACCACCATTTTGGATACTCCGCAGGGACGTGTTTTGGGGTTCCCACTGACTTCCAGGAAGGACTCCTGCCCTTCCCTGACCCCTGCTCGGGCCGCCACCAGTGTTTGCTGTGGTGACCCTTTGCTCATGACCCTGCGGTGCGTCGAGCCCTCCGGGAATGGCGCGGAAGGGACGCGGAGCCAGTGGGGGACCGCGGGATCCGCGGAGGAGCCGTCCCCGGAGGCGGCGCGTCTGGCGAAGGCCTTGCGGGAGCTCAGTCAAACAGGTAGGGAGCGGAACGGCAGCCACGCGTGCGAGAGGGGGCGCCTCCCCAAAGACACGGCGGGGGCCTATGCTGGCGGGGAGCGCAGCTGGGAGGTGGGGACGAGCTAGGGAAGCAAAGAATGAGATGGAGAAACGTCCCCTCCTTCCCGTCCCCGCCTCAGAGCAGGGGACCGCGGAGAGGATGGATTCCGGGGAATGTGAAAGGAAAGTGGTTCTTGAGAGACTCGGGCCTGAAGGAGCGCGCGACAAGGGCTCCTTGGAAATTGCCCCTTAGGGCGCTAGAACCTTTAACTGTTTTCCGCGCTGCTCAACGGCTGGGGTCGGCACCCGAGCTGGAGAAAGCTCCTGGCGCCTTCCTTTCCGCGGGTGCAGGGCGGCGAGTGGGCGCAGCGCTGCCCGCAGCTTCTGCTGCATCCGGCTCCCGGGCGGAGCATCCGCCGCTGCTGAGAATCTTGGCGGCCGAGTCCAGGGACTAAAAGATCGCCGCGCGGCGGCTGCCGCGGAGCCCCGGCTGAGCGCGGCCCTTCAGGAGGTCTTTCAAGGGCTGTCCTGCGCTGTGCGCGGCTAGCTGGAGTTCCTCGGCATCTGAAAGGAGAAAGGAATGGAAAAAAAAAAAATTCTGGCAAACCTTGCAGGCTTACAACATCTCGGGATCCTAAAAGCTTACGTTTGGGGCAAAGTTGAAGTTTTGGTAGCGTTAAGAAGAGGGGACTCTTTCCTCACTCGCGGTTGTGCTCTTTTCGTGCGGGCCATGTGCTTTTCCCATCAGCTTGGAGGGACCTGCAGATTAGGAATCCGAGCAATTTTTTTGAGGGGTGGGGGGTATTGTTAAAACTTAGTAAGTGCAGAATACCTCTAAGTCATTTTTGCACACGGAACGGGTCCGGAAATGGTGCAGGCAGATCAAATGGGAATGCTGGGGAGACCCACAGACAGTTGGAATTGGGTTTGAATTAGGGCAAAGTTCAAAAGATTACAAACTTGAAATACTAATTATCATTTGGGGTTTCCCTCATTTCTCAATGACTGATAAGGAAGTTGTAATTGAAGCAGCAAACAGAAGCTATTGTACCTAGAACTGCGTTTTTAAAACAATAGCAGTGCTTTCTAGGGCTTGGAACAGAGATGCAGCCATTGACAGATTTGGGGAGACTAGGGGACACCAACCATCCAAAACTGTGTTTCTGTTTTTCTCTCTTAGAATTAGTAGAGTTCAGTTTTCCACTTTTTAAGGGCACGGCTTTTATTTTTAACTTCTGATTTATTTCTAATTTACTTTGATTTCACTTGAGTGATGCTGGAAGCATCATGCTTTGTCAGCCAGTGTGTCATGTTGCAAATATTCTTTTGTTTCATTCAGAGAAAATCTAGATACCTTAAAGATCAGCTCCAGAAGATTATTAAAAAACAAACAAACACCAAACAAACTGGCTCACACTTTGTGTTCACAAAATAACATGGACCCACATTTTCATTAAATTTCTACCAAAAGTATTTATGGTAGCCTCTGGTAAACTTTCACACACTTCTTGTTAGAGCTAGGAAAAAAATGTTGTCAAGTACTTGCCCCGTTTAAAACATTATAATAATAATTTTACCCTCTTTTCTTTTTCTTTTTGAACAAAACCCCAGGTTGGTACTGGGGAAGTATGACTGTTAATGAAGCCAAAGAGAAATTAAAAGAGGCACCAGAAGGAACTTTCTTGATTAGAGATAGTTCGCATTCAGACTATCTACTAACAATATCTGTTAGAACATCAGCTGGACCAACTAATCTTCGAATCGAATATCAAGATGGGAAATTCAGATTGGACTCTATCATATGTGTCAAGTCCAAGCTTAAACAATTTGACAGTGTGGTTCATCTGATCGACTACTATGTTCAGATGTGCAAGGATAAGCGGACGGGCCCAGAAGCCCCCCGGAACGGCACTGTTCACCTTTATCTGACCAAACCGCTCTACACATCAGCACCACCTCTGCAGCATCTCTGCAGACTCACCATTAACAAATGCACCGGTGCCATCTGGGGACTGCCTTTGCCAACAAGACTAAAAGATTACTTGGAAGAATATAAATTCCAGGTATAAGTGTTTCTCTTTTTCTAAACATGCCTCATGTAGAGTATCTCCGAATGCAGCTATGTAAAAGAGAACCAAAACTTGAGTGACTGCTCTGGATAACTACACGGAATTCTAAGAACAGCTGAATCAATCTAACCTACATGTGTGACTAGGTAGCTAGGTCAAGTTCCCTCAGAGATGTTCACCTGAGAAATGCTTCCCTTCCTAAGGCTAAGACCAGCTGATCCTTTTAAAAGTTAAATGTCCCAAGTAAAGGCCGAAGTAACATTTTGATCAGAATGCCTTCACTTTCTGAGGTTCCTTTCTCTTTGGTTGAAGGTCTAAGCACCAGTAGTAGAGAAAGGGAGAAAGGACTCCATGGAGGAGAACTGAAGAAGGGGAAGGAACCTGACAGGCTTAGCTTCCATTTTATATGCCTGGTGATCCGAGTCTATTTTGGATATGTTATAGTTTGCATTCTGATGTTCCTAGGGGTTTTGTTGATCAGATATGCTTGTGAGTATTTATCCTTCATTTTATGCAATTAACCAAGTCAACCAAAAAAAAAAAAAAAAAAAAAAGACCATGAAATCCTGTATTTGTCTTTTTACTACATGTATGAACTCTTTCATGTGAATGAGTACTGTAGTAATCTATTTTAAGAGAGCCTTACTTCAGAAATATTTCAAACTGGTGCAAACGGAAAAGACTTTGTCTTTTCCATTAAGGCTAAAGACAAGAATGTCATGCTATACAGGTGCAACCCAATCCTGGTTAATAAAACCATGTAGATATAGACACTTTACCCTTGGAAGTAGCTGTGTCCCAACCAGTTGCCATGGATTTTTTTTGGAAATGGCTTTAGAAATTTCCAAGTTGTCCTTGAATTGTCTAACTATGGACATCAGTAGTTGTCTCCCTTCTACCATGTAGAAAACTTGGACTTAATTTTCTTCCAGATACAAAGGGATACCTGCCTGTTTTTCAGTGTTTATTTACTGCTGTTACTATTTGATTAGAATGTATTAAATAAAAACCCTGACTTTTACAAGTTGCGCTTATATTACTTTGAATCGTAGAAAACATATACTTTCATGGTAATAGAGGGTTGCCATAAAAACTTATGTCAAGTGGAATAAGCCAAATATTCAGCAAGAAGGCCTTTCTTGCCCTTCTCTGAAGCTATGGGTCATACTTGCCCTTTGCGTTTTGGAAAGCATGGTTTAGGAACTACAAGACTTGCCAGGTGGCCCTTTTACAAGTTGAACAGGCATAACACTAATGCCCTTTGTATTTCCAAAAACATGTTTTCGAAACTACAAAAACAGATATATCCTAGTCTTACGGGTTGAATAGGCATAATACAAAATAAAGTTTTATGGCCATTTATTTTTTTTTGTCACATAGGCTCATGACTGTTGCAAATGTACCATCTTTTGGTGTCTGGACATTATTCATTTGCCACCTTAAAAAATTTTTCCTTCATAGCTACGTATAACGGTGTATCACTGGGAAAGTGAGCCTTGTGTAGTGTGTGTGTCCCAAGTGAATTATGCTAAGACAGAAGCATATAATTTGTGCTTATAAATTATAGTAAAACCTGCTTAAATGTTTTCATGAAACTCTTAAGAAATGGTTTTGTGCCTGTGTATTCAAACAGCAGAGCCAAACACAAAAGATCGCTTAGTCGTCCTAATTCATTTGTATCCTAAAAGTTAAAAGAGCCATACTTTTAGGGTCTGGTCTATGATCAGCGGTTAACCTTTTCATTAAGATGTTCAGGTTCAGTGCATTCCTTACTCTTTTTCTCCACTGAAAACAGTTGCTTGGTGTGGAATTTTTGACTTCTCTGACAAAACTTCCACATGGCCAGTGCCAAAGGACTTTGTGGGATTTCTTCAACATCTTGCGCACTTGTTTTAAAACACTCTGCAGTTATTGAGAGTTGGATGCAGTAGGGGGATATGAGTACCTGTGGAACTGTGGAAAGTTCTGCATTATTGCTAGCAAGTAACTATGAGAAAACCAGAGGACTGCAAAGACACCTCAAGTGTTCTGTGGAACTGTTGCCTTACATTTCAATCTTCTCTATTTCACGTACATCAATAAGCATTAGGGGCAATCTCTCTTTCTCTCTGTTTGTTTTTTTTACAATAACTAACATTATTTATTGAGTTCATTCTGTGCCAGACTCTTACTCAGCACTTACATGCATTATCTCATTTAATCCTCACATAGACTGAATGAGCAAAGTACAGTGATCACAGGAGGTACATTTCTAATTTGTGAGTGAGGAGGCATTCCAGGAACATCCTAGCCCTTTTTATTCTTGGAGAGAAATTATGAAGAGCAAATTGCTGCAATTTCTGTATTGATCCAGACGAACAAGTAAGAGCAGGCTATAAAAGGAACCCTCAGCGTTTTTATTGCTGCCTCAACGGGAAAAGTATAGGTACCGTAATTAGTGTTGTGCTCTGGGATTTCAGTCAGCTGGGGCCAGTGGGTTTTCTCCTGGTGCAGGGGTGGGTTGAGAGGGGGTTCACTGTTTTACTTGGTGGCTGGTACATAATGCCAGTTACCAATTATTGGTAACTCCATTTTATAGCCCATTGAACAAAACAGTTAAGATGTACACTTGTCTAAACTACCCTCAACGGAGCCAAGAAAAATACCCAGGGATCTCTCTGCAGGGCAGTTTTGGACATTAGTGAAGGTATGTGTTATCATTGTTATTGTTGAAGAATGTAGGATACGGGACTTAACATGTCTCCTCAAACTTAAAATACTTTGATCTGAGTTTCCATTGGGAGCAGAGTTGAGGCAGTGGAGTTTTTCATTCTATCCAAGTGGTCACTGGAGGCAGCTTTTTAGGGGGTTGGGTTTTTTTGTTTTGTTTGTTTTGATTTTAGGGCTTTCGACTGTGGAGAAAAGGCCGTTCAGCTTATGAGCTGAACGTTTTTTTCTGGCATGTCAGTAAAAAAGTCTTGACTTCATAATAATTATGTAATCCAAATAGGTAAGAGAATGGGACAGTTGTTTTGGAGTGTTTATTTTCTTGGGAAGGATTTTCTCTGCTTTTAGAAAATTGTACCCTGGTAGAGGGTAAGAGACAGGGACGTCATCAAATAATCCACGGGATGGAATGTCCTGAGACAAGGCTGTGTTCTCGCATTCTGCGTGGTGTGGGTAGGCACAGGGCGGTGGCGGGTAAGTGGCTGTGGTTACATCGAACAGCTGGGCCCAGGCCCTGCTTGTCTCCCAGTGGTCCTTTCTAGCCTCTGGAGCAAAAAAGCGATGCCATTCAATCTCGGCCTTTCGTTTACTAAGGGGCCTTGTATTCTCCCACTTTTCCAATCACATATTTTAGTTTTGTCATTTTACCTGACGAAGACTATCCGACCCAGGGAAGTCAGGAAATTTGCATGTATATGCACACAGGAACACACACATAACCCAGCAAATCAGTGGCAGAGTCAGCCAACACATATTTTAACAGTTTAGTATTTGTAAAAACTGCACCCTTCTACTCTGTTTAAATTGTCAATATTCTATCTTGCTACCCAGTAAGCCCTACAGGTCTTTTAACACCACAGTTTTCTTCCTTTGAAATTAGCAGGCCTTTAGAATACTATAAGGATAATTCCAATTCTTGCCTCCTTCCACCCTGCCTCAAATAATCGGCTTCTGCTGGGCTTCAGGATGGCTTGATCCACATCAGAGTTTTGCATTCATTTTAACTCGTCAACGTTTGTAACCTATTTGCTATTTTAACATCTAACAATCTGCCATCCTTGCTCTTTTATGATCTCATTTCTGCCTCTGCCAGATGTGACTCACACACGGCCATGTCCGGGTGACTGCCCACCTCTTTTCTCGCTCATGGGCATGATGGCACAGTTAATGCCTGCCTCACTTTCTCCCTTTTGTGTCATTAAGTTGCCCTCTTAGCTCCTCTGACACAGCTCTGCTGGCCATATTATACTTTAGTGAAAGAGGGTCATTATATTCTCCCTGAGTTGGGTAACTCAATGATTTAGAATACCTTGAGATTAAATCTGTCTCCTACTCTCTTTGATTCTTTTCAGATTTTGAAACAAGTAGCCAGCCTCAAATACCAACGACACTTTTGTTATGTGCATGGTTTAATTTTTTTTTTTCTCTAGTATCAGGCTCCTTCTTAAGTTGCAGTTCATTTGATTGGAATGGAAATGCCCTCCATTCCTTCCTTCTCCTTGTCTATATGTAAGAAGGATTCTGTGATAGTCCTGTTTCACTCCTACGTAGGCATATATATATTTTTTATTCCCATCTTTACATATTTTTTTCTATGTGGCTTGAGTTCGGGTTACTTAACCGTATTGCCAAAGTCAAGTAACAGCTGTGGCTACGGTCGCCTTTCCAAGCCCTGGAGTCCCCAGTGCCTGGGTAGTAAGTAAGCTGGAATTACGGAGCAAAGCTGGATATTCCTTTCTGCCCCTCCTGGAGCTTTGTCAACAAGAGGCCGGATCTGACACGTGTCGTCACAGAGAGTGGGGTTCATGTCAGTGAACGTTCAGTGAGCCATGGAAATAAGACTGCTTTTACAGACCGTCTCACTTGAAACTACCTCCTTAACGTAGAGCAGTGGTCGGCAAACTCATTAGTCAACAGAGCCAAATATCAACAGTACGACGATTGAAATTTCTTTTGAGAGCCAAATTTTTTAAACTTAAACTTCTTCTAATGCCACTTCTTCAAAATAGACCCGCCCAGGCCATGGTATTTTGTGGAAGAGCCACACTCAAGGGGCCAAAGAGCCGCATGTGGCTCGCGAGCCACAGTTTGCCGACCACTGACGTAGAGGAACTCTGACTCGCCCTAGAGATCAGGCGCACAGTTTGTGAACTATTATTTATGTGGTGCTGCCTCTTAGAAACAGAAGGGAGGGGAAGGCAAGCCAGAGTCCTAGAGAGAGGAAAGGAAATATGGTCAGCGGCCTTCCTCTTCTGTCTTCACATAAATACCACCCAAGGAGCCCATTTCTGTGGTGGAGAGTGAGACTTAATCACAGAACTCCAGAAAATTGTTCCCCAGTTTCCAATCATGTTAAGATAAAAATTGACATTTTGCTAAACAGTTTTCTGTTAGTTTGGTATGTTTTTTCCTGTTTAGATATTGGTCCAGAGAGCTGCTAGATCTTTAACATTCAGAAAAATATTTTCCATGTTATTTCTACCCAGAGAAGTTGTTTGGTTTCCCATTTTAACCTCCTCTCTGCCATCTTGATAAATGTGACCCTTCTTGGGTTTCCAGCATAGTTTATTTCTCTTCTTTGCTTTTTCCAGGCTGTGGTCATTAATACTATATTTGGTCAGAAAGTGTGTTTGCATTTTGTATATTTGATTATGGCATCTGCTTTTAGTTATCTGCAGTATTAGGGGCAGAGAGCACGGGGTAATTGAAACTCACAAACATCTAGCTAATACTGGTTTCAACTTTCTCCCCACTCAATCTCCTTTGCTAGAACCAGTGATAGAAAAATTCACTCACTTTATTTTCCCTGTCCATCAGGCAAGGGGGATGTTACTAAAGAACGAAGTGACTAAAAAGATGGCAAGATGAGAAAACTGAGGAGGCTGGAGAATGAGTGGTGTGCTGAACTCCCGGGAGGCAATTGTTAAATACAGTACTTAGGGATTTTGTGAGCTAAATCACTAACTCTAGGTAAATCATTGGTAAACAGAAATCAGCCATGGTGAGAGTATTTACATTATGGAAGGTGACAGACACTACAAATTAACGTATCTATCATCTATCATTAATCCTCACTGGAGGAAATGTTTTCCATTATTAGAGAGAGTGGGAGGGAGGCAGAGAGACAGGGAGAGAGAAACATCGATGTGAGAGGGACACATAAATTAGTTGCCCCCTGCACGCATCCAGACCTGTGCTGGGTATTGAGTCTGCAACCTAGGTACATGTCCTTGATCAGAATCGAACTTGAGACCCTTCAGCCTGCAGGCCAATGCTCTAATCACTAAGCAATTGGCTAGGGCCAAATTAATATCTTTAGACTCCTTGGTGAGGGAAGTCTTTCTGCAAAAAGGTTGAAGAGGAGGGTAGAAGTGAGCGGGAACAGACCTTGTAGGCCTTGCTGAAGAGCTTGGAACTTATCCAGAGGGCGTGAATAAAAGCTTTTTTAAATGGGGGAGTAACTGAACTAGGTTTTTATTTTATATCCTCTGGAGGCCCTTTGGAAAATGGCTTGAAAAAAAGCAAGAGTGGAGTTCAGGAGACTGGTCAGGTGTGAGCCGATAGGTGTGAAGGGGTGGGAAGGAGGCAGTGGTTGGGGAGAAGGCTGGGGAGGGTGCAGACACTGATGCCCCTTGTCTGTAGGCTCACATTTGTGCTGGAGTTTGGAGCTTTGGGTTCCACAGACGGGTGCTTCTCTTCGAAGGCCAGCTTCTACACTGGGGGAGTTTGGTAGCTTTCAGAGTCCATTCCCAGGAAAGTAGGAAGTTGTGGTGCAGTGGGCAGAATTCTGAATTAGGAAGTTGAAAACTTGAGGTCCACTTCTGGTTGTTTGATCATGGACCAAACACCGAGTCTCCTAGAGCCTGTTATCCATCTGTAAAATGAGGAGCTTTCATGCTTTTTGGTTGTTCCAGTGAAGTACTCCATGTGCCCAGATAGAGCAATCTCCCAATGGGGTGGGAGTGCCAGAGGAGAGGTAAGCTCCACATTTCTGGGTAGTCTCAGTTTCTACTTAAACTATAGTGTAGATTTTGTCTTTGTGCCTTAAAATATTCTCATTTATTTTGAAAAAACAATAACTTCCTCTTAACTCTGGACTTTTCAACAGCTGGTTAAAAGAATTTTGTGTTTTCGTCTGGCTGTGGATCTTTGAGTGCTACCCTGTAAGCAAAGAGTAGTTTGGACTTGGATTTTCAGATTTTGGTTCTGATGGAGAAATAGGAATCTGCTGTGTTTTGGCCATTATCACAATAACCCTTCAGATGAATTTTCATTACCAAGGGACCTGGATGGCTATCTTTGCTCTGCTCCCTGAGTCAGTATCATAGATGTGATCCCAGACAGCTATGGGCAAATGATATGTTTTGCAAGTAATTTTTCCCATTTACATAGTTTGCTTTTCTGATTGATCCTCGATGGACAAGGATACTACTGAGCTTTAGTTTTCTTTTTCTCTGTCAAACAAGTCAAAGAAAGAAAGAAGGGGAAAAAAAGGAAGGAAGGAAAGGAGGGAGGGAGGGAGGGAGGGAGGAAAACAGAAAAGGAAGGAAAGAAGAAGAAAAAAAGAAACCACAGAAAAACTGGTAAGTACTAAGGGAATTCTTAGATTCTTTGGTACAGTGAAAAGAATCTTGGAGCATAAATGATTCTGCCCTAATCTATTAAATCTTTGCCTATTTGGATTTCTCTGGATCTGTTTTAAAGTGGGGCACACCTCTGATCTTGGGGCACACTCTAGGAGGGTGGGTGTGTGCAGACCTTATAGGCAGAGGCAGAGGAATATCACTGAGCCTGCTAATGGCTGAAAGTCCCAAGAGATCCAGGTTGCAGCTACCATGGGATTTATGATGTTCCAGGCATGGCAGTGAGGTAGCCATTCTATAACAAACTAACTCTTGGGCTTCCCTTCCAGGGAACTGGAAAAAGAACATTTAGTAATGCCAGGCATTACACTTGACACTTTACAAATATGACCTCATTTAGTGCTCCCAACAAACCTTTTAAGTAGGTTCTGCTTTTATATCCACTTTAGAGATAAGGAGATTGACACAGAAAGATTTAGTGACTTAAGAGGGAGAGCTGAGATTTGAACTCAAGCCAGTCTGACTCCAAACCCATGCTTTTATTCATTCTTGTATCTTTTTTCTCAATACGCTTACAAATGCTTTTAAGCTCTGAGGCCTGCAGCCAGCATATACCTCAATGGTGTATGCTAGGCCATGTACCTTTTAGTCATATGCAGTTAGTAGAGGGCTATGACCCTGTCTGCCCAGTTGTGAGTATGGTATTATTAGGATTTTTATTTCAGCGGTAATACAAGATCTCCCCAAACCTGGAGCATCCAGCTTGGAAGGATTCCCTCCATCAGATTTTAGACCTCTCCTTCCTTCCTCTAATCTCCTTTATGGATCTATCCAGTGCAGCTATAACCCACCATCTCTTCCCTATAACCCCTTTCCTTTCTCTGGAGGTAAATTATATGAATAATGTGTCAGTCATAATAAGTTAGGTTATGCTGCAAAACAAAGAACCCAAAAGCCTCAGAGGCCTAAAATTACCACGGTTCATATCTTGAAATAACGAAGATCTCTCTACCCATTTATGTTTGTCATGTGTCAGGGAGGCTCTTTTCTTAGTCATTCAGGAACCCAGGCTGACAAAGCCGCTACCTCCTCCACTATGGCTAGGTTGCTGAGCCAGTGGGGAGGGAGAAATTCAAGGATCTCTGTTGGCGTTTAAATGCCCTGTCACTTCTCCCAATCCACTGGTCAGGACTCTGGTGCCATCCAACCACAAGGGGGCCAAGCAGTCCCCTGTGCCCAAGAGGAGAAAATCAAATACTTGGTGAGCAGCAATAATCACCATCACATATACCATGCCATGTATACTTTCTTCCTTTTTCCCCTAGTTTGGCTAATTCAACCCAAGTAAACTTTATAGGATCCACATAGCCTCTTTAATTCCATTCCTCCTTTCTTTGTTGTCTTCCAAAACTTTTTCAATTACTGCAAAATAATTTATCTCTTTGTGTGAGCCATTTGTGAGCCACAAGGGAAGGTCTTAAGTCTTGAAGTGAAGTTACACATATTAAAGAGCTAGGGCTACTCACCTCAAAGCCTCTGAAATAACTAGAGATTCCTTCTGTTCTTCACAATTGTCTCCCTGGGCTTCCTCGCCCTGCTACATTTAAACCCATCTTTCCCCCATTGTCAATATTCAAGACAAATAATGCTCACATTCACTTCTACTGCTTACTATTTTGCTTAATTAGCTATACTGCAATAGTGTTGAATAGTATTATTTTCTGCCAATTTTAAATTAAATGTAGATCCATTCAGGCACATTATAAATCAAATGGACTTTGGTGTGAAAACTGGGTACCTTATTACTGATTTAAATTGGCTTCTGAGGGAAATCCTATCTAATAAAGAGGGAATATGCTAATTGACCCTCACACCATTGCAAAGATGGCGCCGCCCACAGCCAATAAGGAGGTAATATGCTAATTGACTGTCCCGCCCTCAAATATGGTGGTGCCCACAGCCAATAAGGAGGGAATATGCTAATTGACTGCCACGCCCTCAAAGATGGCGGTGCCCACAGCCACAAGATTGCGGCGCCCTGTCCCCTCAGCCCCGCTGGGGTGGCAGGCAGCTGCTCTGTGCGCCTGCCTCCAGAGCCCCCCAGTCCCCTCAGCGCCCCAGCCGCCCAGGGCCGCCCGAGGCTCAGGTAACCAGGGCCAGCCAAGGCTTGCGCTGCCGGCAGTGGCAGCAGCAGAGGTATGATGGGGTGTCGCGTTCCCCTGATCGCCGGGTCACCTCCTGCCCCTGAGGACTCCTGGACTGTGAGAGGGGGCCGGCCGGGCTGAGGGACCCCCCGCTCCAGTGCATGAATTTTCATGCACCGGGCCTCTAGTTGTATTATAAATTTCAGACAACTGGTCTGCAAGTCTTGTTTTAGAATGCAACCTGTTTCTAGTTGGGGTCTTTTCTATAGCATATTTATGTATAATCAGAATACCAGAATAAATGCTGTGTTTTAATGGACAATTATCCTCTACTGTATCATGAGTTGTTATCTTTGAAAATTAGAATATATAAAAATTAGTTAATTCAAAATTTTATTACATAATTTCCCCTTTTATTCTCCATTTCACTTTTTCTACATTAACCCAAATCAGAAATTGTAGTGTTAATTTATTTTTTAATCCTCACCTGAGGATATGTTTATTGATTTTAGAGATAGAGGAAGCGAGAAAGACAGGGAGGGGGAGAGAGAAACATTAATCAGCTGCTTCCTGCACGACCCCTACTGGGGATTGAGCCTGAAACCTGGACATGTGCTCTAATTGGGAATTGAACTGGTGATCTGGTTCATGGGTCGATGCTCAACTACTGAGCAATACCAGCCAGACATTGATTTCTCTTTATATTTATCTTATTTATTTATTTAGTCATTCACTCAATCATTCAATAGATACTTACTGAGTATCTACTTGTGCCAGGCACAAGGCAAAGTCCTGGAGAAAGTTAAAAATAGTCTCTGCCCTTAAGGAGATTCTGGGTAGTTGGGAGACACACTTACCAGCAGTTATAGTACAGCTGACTCTTGAACAACAAGGGTTTGAACTGTGTGGGATTTTTTTTCAATAAATACTGTAAATGTATTTTATCAATAACATTTTCTCTAGCTTCTTTTATTGTAAGAATACAGCATATAATATATATAACACACAAAATAGGTGTTAATCAACAGTTTTTGTTATCGGTAAGGCTTCCAGTCAACAGTAGGATGTTAGTAGTTAAGTTTTAGGGGAGTCAGAAGTCATGTGTGGATTTTCGACTGTGTGAGGTAGGAGATTCGGTGCCTGTAACCTCCATGTTGTTCAAGGGTCATCTATACAATAAGATAATAAATATAATGAGGGATATACAAAGAGTAGGGGAAGCAGAGATAAAACACCTGAAGCTGTCTGAAGGTGTCAGGTAAGGCCTCAGAGTGGAGAAAAGAAAAGGAGTTGGCCTGCTCAGCTGGGTGGCTCAGTTGGTTAAGTGTCATCCTGTACACCAAAACAGAAAAAAGGTTACAGGGTCCATTCCTGGTCAGGGCACACCTAGGTTGCAGTTTCAATTCCCGGGTGGGGAGGCAACCGATCAGTGTTGTGCACTGTCTCTCTCTCTCTCTCTCTTTTTCTCTCTCTCTCTCTCTCCCCCTCTTCCTCTCCCTCTCCTTCCTCCTCTCTCTAAAATCAATAGAAAAATATGTAAATCATGGGTGAGGATTAAAAAAAAAAGATAAGGAGTTGGTCTGACCAACAAGCAGAGTGAGGGAGTTCCAAGCCAAGAGGACATAGAGCTGTGAGAGAACAAAGTCCTCCTATTGTGTGAAGCTTCTAATGCAAAATAGGAAACTAATAGTTTTGGGAGTGGAGAATAAGCCTGAGTTGGTGAGCAGAGACCAGAGCACCAAGGGCTTTGCTTGCTTTTCAGAAGTTTGTATGCCACCTGGAAAGTAAGGGACCCATTGAAGACTTTTTGAGCAGAAGGATGACAGCATCAGATTTGGTGGCAAGGTGGGAGACTGGTCTGGAGAGCCAGGACCCAGAGCAGGGCTTCTTACCCAGTCCTAGGACTTGCAAGAGGTCCATGGTTGGTATGCTTGGGATCCAAGAACTTGGATAGGAAAAAATTACATTGTTATTGTCACTAAACTCTTAACTGAAATTGAGCATCTTCTTCAACGATACCTAGGCAGCAGATCACAGTAGAATTAGCAGAAGAAGTGAGTTTATCACCAGTAGAAGTCAGGTATTTTGGTATCATTGTACAGTTATTGCAGATATCTCAAATTACGCTTTACATGTTTCACTAAACCCAAATTACTATAGCCATTAGACCCTGGGCTACATCTTATCATTTAATGAATTAATAAAGGAGAACATATATTATTATACCACAACTTAAAAATGATGTTATATGTGCATTTTAGAATTCATCTTTTGTGATCTCTATAATTAATTATATGATTTAAACACCGTATCCTGAGAACGGGTCCATAGTCTTCACCTTGACTGCCAAAGGGGACATAAAAGGTCAGAACTCATGCACCAGAGGAAGGTGATTGTGAGGAGGTTACTGCAGCCTAAAGCAGGAATGGGAAGGAAGGTGAGGAGGAAGAATTTGTGGGAGGTTCTGGGGACAGAGTGAACCTGTTGATAGATCCTGGACAGAAAGCAGTGGGAAGGATCCACATGCACTCTACTTCCAGAGCAGAATTCTTCCTATTTCTTGTCATGTCTGTCCCTTCCCTCCCTTTCCATTGCAATCGTTATTTAACTCAAACTTTTTTCAAAGTCATACATGTAAGAGTGGTTTAAAAATCAAGCACTATGGAAAGACAACCGAAAGCCACCCTCCCTTGCTCCTCTCCATCTGCCAATCCTACACTCTTTAAAAACTTATACAGTGTTATCTTTTTAGCTAGACTGGGAATTCTCTGCAGGAAATGCCTTGTAATCCTCACTACGTTTTTCATTTTAGGAGTTTGAATAAATGACTGATAGATTCCAAAGGCACTTCCTGTTTCAAGGTCCTTATGTACATCAATTGTATCATACTTCAGTTCCAGAATTTATACCAACTGTGACATTCTAGGACATGGTGCTTTTACCTAAAATTCTCAAGTTTTCTGTCACTTGTTTTTACATAAAATCACACAGAATGTGTAAATAAAAACCCCATTTACTTGGGCTTTCTGGTTGTTTTGTGTGAGTTTAGTGTGATGGTGGGTTAAATAATCCTATGTAATCGAAAACTAGAAATTGAGCCCAGAAATCTCATAATCCTATATAATAAAAGGCTAATATGCAAATTGTCCCCTCGAGAGTTTGACTGGGAGTTCAACCGCCTGCTATGACGTGCACTGACCACCAGGGGGTGGCGTGGAACAAAGGAAGGTTCTGGCCAGCAGCCAGAAGCCTGGGGAAGGAAGGCCCCCATCGGCCCTGATTGCTGGCCAGGCCTAGGGACCCTACCCATGCACAAATTTCGTGCACTGGGTCTCTAGTTAAATATAGAGATCACAAAATGAGCTAGCTGGTTTGGCTCAGTGGATAGAGCTTCAACCTGCGGACCGAAGGGTCCCAGGTTCAATTCCCATCAAGGACATGCAGGGTGTATGCAGGAGGCAACCAATTGATGTGTTTCTCTCACATCGATGTTTGTCTCTGTCTTTCCCTCTCTCTTCCACTCTCTCTAAAAATCAGTAGAAAAATGTCCTTGGGTGAGGATTAACAACCACACAACAACAAAAACCACCAGAAATTGAGAAGGTGGATTTGAAATTTCTATCCATTACTTTTTTGGGGGGGAGGGGGGTGCCTGTCCTGTCTTGGTAGCAGTGGTTAATTTCCGTATTGCTGCCTTGCTGAGTTGCAGATGGAGTGGCAGCTGAGACCTTTGGTTGGCTGGCTGAAGTTCCTGACCGTGCTTCCTGTGAGGTCCAGAAATGTATAGTTCTGTGGTATGAGATACTTTGATGTTTGCCAGATAAAACTGATGTCTGGTGCTTTTTCTAGGAAACACACATTTAGATATCTCCAAGTTGATTTGTAGGAACTTAATGTTATTACAATTTTGTAGCAGAACTTTTTCTGAAGTGGCAGAAGAAATAAAGGAACTTCAGTTTTGAGGGCTGTTAATAGTACCCTTCCATTAGTGCCCAAACTGAGAAAGTTGACAAAATACTGGATTGTTAATATGGATTTATGGCAAAAATAAGTATCTGGACTTTTACGAGTTACCGATACAGTAAAATACAGTTTTAGCTACTGACACTAGACTAGCCCCCAAACTTTTAGAAAAATGCATATTCCCCCCCCCCTTATTTTCTAAATAACATTTCTCAATCCAGTAACGCGGGGGGGCTACTTTGGGGTTAACCTGGAGATTTGGTTGCTGTTTTCTGGAGGGAGGCAGAGCAATGTTTGGGAGAAACGGACTCTGGAAAAATTAGCTTCCCAGTTTACACATGAAAATCACAGTCCTTTTCTTCATTAATATTATACCTATTTGAGGAGCACATTAGTGATAGTGAAAAAATGAGAGATATTACCTGGTAATACGATGAGTTAACTTTTCTTTAAACTTACTGGCTTCTCCCTTCAACTGTGGCTGGTTAACAAGCCCGTATTTGTTGGCACTGTAGTTAAGGCTCACAATACTACTCTTGGAGCAAAATGACTATTTAAAAAAATATATAATTTTTAGAGGAGGAAAATTTTAGATTTGGAAGAAATATTTAAGCTGCAGACTTTCAAACCCAACTTCTTCAAAATCATTTAAAAATGAAGCACGGGAAGAGAGAACGTTCATGGTTAATAAAGGAGGGCAACACCCGACCTAGCGAGACGGGAAAGGAGTGACTTTGATTTATGTCTACGAGACCAGAAAAGAAACAGGCAGATGTTTCTAGGAACTAGTTAAGGGAGAATGAAAAAGACAGAAGTAGAAGTGAAAAAAAAACCCCACAGAATTTAAGAAGAAGAAAGTGCTTGTCTGCAGGAGGAGGAATCTCATACCAGTTTCCGTTCTTCCTACTTGGGAATTTTCAAACCGAGCTCCTACACGGGCTGGCTCGCAGGCTAGGACGCGCGCTCAGGCTGTCGACAGGGAAGTGATTGTGGCGCCGCTGGGGATGCAGAAAAAGCTGTTTGTGTGCAGCTGCCTGAGTGTGGAGCCCGTTCGCCCTGTGGCCGGGCAGCTCCTCCCAGACACGCACCAGCGCCGCTCCGCTCGGGGCTCCGGACCTCCTGCAAGGTAGACTGGGAAGAAAGGAGATGTTTAGAAACTGACGAGGTCAACGTGTTTAAAACTGAAAGCACACCGGATGCATGGAGTATTGAGAGTAAACAGCTGTGTTTACCATTTTGCTGTGTATGGAATGGGTTAACATCTGTTCACGTAGCCTGAGTGACCCTGATGCAGATGAGAATGTGGCTAGGCAGAGAGGCTTCCACCAATTGGCTCAGAAAAGATCGTCCGTTCTGTTTTTGTTAATGTACGTGTAATATAACCTGCTATTATGAGCTAGTTTTCAATTCATCTAAAAGTAATGTCATGGTTATTACCATGGTTAGAAATCTACTCAGTTCAGAAGGCTATGAAATGAAAAATAAAATGGCCAACCTCTCCTACTCTCCAGAGGTGACTTGTTAAAAAAATCCTTTTTCTTTTCTTCCAGAGATTTTTAATGCAAGATAAGCATATATTTAAATTGTTTTTTAAAAGCACACCTAGATAGAATTCTACATTCTGCTCTGCAATTTCCTTTTTTAATTTAACATTTGAGAATCTATCTACATAGCTTTATATACCTTATGCCATAAGGCTTATGGTAACAAAAAGCTCAACCTCATTCATACACATTTGCACAATATTCCATGGTATAAAATGCACCACTACTCATTGAATCAATCCCCTTACCAGTTGTTCCTAGCTTTCTGCTATTACAAACAACAATGCAAGAAATATCTCTATACTAATGTGTTTCTGGAGATATATATGTTGAATAAATTTCTAGCAGTGGAATTTTAGGGTCAAAGAATATGTGCATTAGCATTATTTTTTATTTTTATTTATTGATTTGAGAGAGAGGAGGAGAAACACTGATTTGTTGTTCCACTTATTTTTGCATTCATTGGTTGATTCTTGTATGTGCCCTGACTGGGGATTGAACCCACAACCTTGGCATATCGGGATGATGCTCTAACCCAGTGGTCGGCAAACTGCGGCTCGCGAGCCACATGCGGCTCTTTGGCCCTGGCCTGGGCAAGTCTATTTTGAAGAAGTGGCGTTAGAAGAAGTTTAAGTTTAAAAAATTTGGCTCTCAAAAGAAATTTCAATCATTGTACTGTTGATATTTGGCTCTGTTGACTAATGAGTTTGCCGACCACTGCTCTAACCAATTGAGCTCCCCGGCCAGGGCCATGTATTAACATTTTAAGTATTTCCAAACCGTATTCCAAAAAAGGTGCACTAATTAATATTTCAGTCTTAAATAAGTTACTATCTTATAAGTTGTGAATATAATTGAGGGTTTTTCTTAAAATACTATTCATTTTTAAATAGCATAATTAGAGCTGAGACCAAATAAGCTTGCTCCTTTGCTAATTAAATGAACTGCAAGTTAAATCTTCATTCCAGGAAGAATGTCTCTGGACTGCTAAGTGCTGGGCCGGCGTTTAGAACCAGCAAGAGGCTGAGCCCAGCAGCCTGGAGAGTCTTAGAGCCGCATGACCAGAGGCATCAGAGCTAAGAGGCAGGCACATGGCTTCATGCTTTGCCGGTGACTCCAGATAAAACAATTGACTGTCTTTAGAAATCCTGGGGCAGAACTGGAAAAAAACCGCACAAAATGTCATGTTTAATAATATCATCTTTAATTAGTTCTGTTCAAAAGACATTGATTGAGCACAACTGGTAAAAAGTTCCTCCTTCTCCAACTCCCTGTCATCCCCCCTCAATCCCCTTCTCCTAGCTTTCTCTCCTCCTTCCTTTCGTGTTTGTTAATTTTGGTATACCACCACTCATGATACCAGAGGGGTGTTCAGTTTTAGGGACAAAGCAATTGATTTTCTGCAACGGAAAAGGTGGTTCTGCAGGGGGAATTAACTATGCCAATGGTTGTTACCACAGTGAGCCAACTGTGTATCTAGATTCTCCCCGTTCTGCTTATGACTCCAAATGCTTAAAGCATTCTACCTATTCAGAAACAACTTCATTTCTTATTTTTAAGTTTTTTAGTTTAACAGCTATTACAGATGAAACCAAACTATAACCAGAGACCAAGATGTAAGTCAAGTTGCAAAAAACCTATGGCTCAAGTTGCTATTAAATTGCTTAATAAGTGATCAAAGTAGCACATGTAATACCTTTTAGATTATAGAAAACTCTTGGGGAATTACAGGACTTTGACAAGTATTTTATTTCACAAATTACCTGCTTGTTTGGAAAGTGGCTCTTTCAAAACTCAGCTCCCTCACCCTCAAAACTCCTCTTAAACAAAGGCAGTCACATCAGAATAGAATCTAGGTGTCAAAAAACAAATAAACCCCAAAATAAACATAAATGAAATTTCCATTTAAGGTCTGAATCTCTGTGGCTTTGCAAGCTACTCCATTATCATACAAAGACTTATGCCTTAAAATAAAGGAAACAAACCAACAGCATAGAAAGCTTGTCTAATTAAAACTCTTCATTTCAGACTCTTAATTTCCCTGTAACACATTGGAAGCCAGCAGGAAGAAAGGAGGTGATATGGATCGTTCCCGTCGTCCTTAAATAGAACGTTCTTCGCAACTGGCAGGAAGCACCTGGGGGATGGCTTTAGAACTTTGAAAATTGTTTTTTAAATAAGAAGGGAAAAATAAATTGGTTTCTGAATCCAGCTGCTTTTAATACTTTTACAACCATACATTTTTATAATCTGAATTCTGATGATAATGAGTTTAAATTAAAAATACATTTAAATTTAGGAAAGGATGCAGATGACAACAAGATAGGAAATTTTAGCTTAACTCTGAATCTCCTTTTCCTACTTTGACTAAAATTGACCTTCAATATTACAGTACTTTCATTTTTAGATCTCTTTACATATTCTGTAAAAAAGCTTAAAAGTGAAACAAAGATGTCTCTTGACTATTATAATCTCCACTGCCTAACTCTTCTAACTTTTTAAGCCCATTTAGACTTTAGAAGATATTCTTTCCCAAATCTATCCTTTAATTGACAATTTAATAATGGAATTGATATGACTTTCCCATTTTTATTTTCCACAAGAAGAAATATTCTGGTTCATTTTATTACTTACCTTACTTCTTTAGATGTAATTCTTTTCTTTTGTAAATAATGTGAAATTAATTCATTGTAGAGGATTCTGTTTATCTGACAGTTGATAATATGAATACATATTTTCTCATTTTGCTAGGAAAAATGTTATATAAGCGAGTTAGTGGGGGAATATGAGCTCTCAGACACTGAAATTAAAGGAAAAATTTGTGCTCGTAGATCATTGATCTTTTAAAACTTTGTGTTTTAAATAAAAATTAAAAGAAATTTTACTGCATTCAGCTAATATGTCAAATTGAATAATCCAACCAGAAACACAGAGTATCGATTCTTCTTGTCAGCAATACTTTAAAAGTAGGGATTTCTTAAGAGTTCTTTTATTACCTCGATTTCATTATTTTTGCAAAATATGTGATGGGTATTAAACTTAGATTTACTGTTGTACTGAATATCTTGTCAAAATGAAACAAGTACTTTTTGTCATAAATGCTACTGATTTAAAAGCATTTATAAAGGTGGATGGTTATGCTTTTGGAATCTCACTCATTACTGAAAATAAAATATGCTTTACCTTTATTTTTTTATTTTTATAATAGACACCCATTTTGCTGATTCCAAGTCACTTTAGCAATACTTCACATATTTTAACTACTTTTTGTGATTTAGTTTTACGAATAGTTTTATTTTAGGTTGTTTCATCTTTTAATACCTGATTTATATATTTTGGAAGACAGGTTCACACCTTGTCATTATAAATTCAATGGAAAGACCAATTCCTTCTACTTTCTTTGTAGTTCTGATTTCAGATTTTCAAGTGGGTTTGTAGTCAACGTTAATGTACCTTTTGAGAATAAATTAAGTCTCCAATTTCTTTTTCTTTCTTTTTTTTTTAAAATATATTTTATTGATTTTTTTACAGAGAGGAAGGAAGAGGGATAGAGAGTTAGAAACATCGATGAGAGAGAAACATCGATCAGCTGCCTCTTGCACGCCTCCTACTGGGGATGTGCCCGCAACCAAGTTACGTGCCCTTGACCGGAATCGAACCTGGGACCTTTCAGTCCGCAGGCTGACGCTCTATCCACTGAGCCAAACCGGTTTTGGCAAGTCTCCAATTTCTTGTGTGTGTGTGTGTGTGTGTGTGTGTGTGTGTGTGTGTGTGTGTGTATGTGTGTGCGCGCGCGCGCTTCTGGAGCTGGCATGCTTTTCTTCGGCAACTGAAAGTGGAGCCTGGTCCTCCTGTCAGAGTAAATCTAGTTTCAGTAGTTTTAAATTTAGTTCGTTCATGACCAAAGAAAAGAAGTGCCCACATTTTTCTGTTTAATTTTAAACAACCACAATCTATAGTCTCACTCTAGTGTTTGGGAACTTCAAGTGTATAGCTATTTTTGGTTTTGTGTCTGGTTAATCTAATTCTCTATTGTTCGGCATTGAATTTGTGATTATACCCTATGGTAGTCTACAGGATTACACAAACAAAATGAGCCACTTTATTTTATATTCTTTCCTTTTCTTTTTCCGATGGGGGTATGGTTGTCCCAGCTACTTCCTCTCTCTCTCTTTAAAACAATTTTTTAAAACAGATTTTTAGAAAGAGAGCAAGGGAACGGGGGAGAGAGAAACCTCAACGTGAAAGTGAAATATTTTTGGCTACCTCCTGCATGCCCCGTACCGGATTTCAAGCCCAAAACCTGGGCATTTGCCCTGACCAAGAATCGAACCAGCAACTTTGGTGCACAGGATGATGCCCAAACAACTGAGCCACACTGGTCAAGGGCTTCCCAGCTACTTTCTCATAGCAAATAGAGGGCATAGATAATTGTGGTAATTTTATTGAGTTTGCTTTACCTCTTTTCTTATCCCTACCTCCACGTACCCACAATTTAATACTTCTCAGCAAGAACCTTCACACTTTACCTGGTTATATACTTGGACAAATTGATGTATTTGGGTTTACTTCACCTGTAAAAGGTTGTGTTTCTTGACTTAATTGCATCCTTACTATGTGCCAAGTTTTATGCCAAGCATTGTACATTATATTATTTGATTTGAATACCAGGTGTGGCATATAATCACATTGTCCTCATTTTGCAGATGAGGAAACTGAGGCTCACAGAGGTTGAAGCAGGTTAATCCCTTGCTAAGTGGCAGAGCTGGGATTTCAAGCCAGGTTATGCAACTTTAATATCTGATTTGATATTTCATATCTGGGATCTTCAGTTATGCAATGCAGCCTGAGTTACTCAATGGGAAGTCATTGTGATATCAGAAACCTAACAAAGAACTACTAAAGGGTCTAGACCAGTGGTCAGCAAACTCATTAGTCAACAGAGCCAAATATCAACAGCACAACGATTGAAATTTCTTTTGAGAGCCAAATTTTTTAAACCTAAACTTCTTCTAACACCACTTCTTCAAAACAGACTCACCCAGGCCATGGTATTTTGTGGAAGAGCCACACTCAAGGGGCCAAAGAGCCACATGTGGCTCACGAGCTGTGGTTTGCCGACCACTGGTCTAGACCAAGCATGTCAAACTAAAAGGCTGACATGGGCCAAATATCAAGGTGTAACTTTATGTGGATCACCTAAAAACAAAAGCTTCAATTTTTATAGAAACGTAGGTTTATTTCAATAGAGACATGCTGAACACAAAGGGCTGAAATAAAGGAGTAATTGTTAACATAAAATAATAGAACATTTAAATAAAAATTAATATTTTTTCTTGAACATTAACTTACCAGACACTGAATAACTGCACAAATTAATAAGCATAACACAAATAATGTATTTTTCTTGTTCTCTGAAGGTGAAATATTTCCTGTTGCGCACACCAAACAAGTCAGTCCAAGACTAATGACGTGGCAATTGGCTGCTAAAATATTTGCTGCTGGTATTAGTGGATAGAAATGGTAAGCCTGTGCGTAAGGTGCATAAGGGAAAGGAATGCAACACGATTATAGTAATCAGTCATTAGCGAGTGTTGTAGTTCGTTATTAATAACTAGAGGCCCAGTGCACGAATTCGTGCACAAGTGGGGTCTCTCAGCCTGGCTGGCGATCAGGGTCGATAGGGGTCGATCGGGGCAGGCCAGCCAGCCAGGGGATGGGACCTCAGGAGCTTGGCTGTGGGAGCACAATGACCACCAGGGGGCAGCTCCTGCATTGAGTGTCTGCCCCCTGGTGGTCAGTGTGGGTCATAGCTACCGGCCAGTCGTCTGGTCGTAACAGTCACTTAGGCTTTTATATATATACTAGAGGTCCAGTGCATGAAATTCATGCACGGGGTAGGGGTGTGTGTCCCTCAGCCCAGCCTGTACCCTCTCCAAACTGGGACCCTTTGAGTGATGTCCGACTGCCCGTTTAGGCCCGATCCTGGTGGGTTTGGGCCTAAACGGGCAGTTGGACATCCCTCTCACAATCCAGGACTGCTGGCTCCCGACCGCTCGCCTGCCTGCCTGCCTGATTGCCCCTAATCACTTCTGCCTGCCAGCCTGATGACCCCCTAACCACTCCCCTGCCAGCCTGGTCGATGCCTAACTGCTCCCCTGCCTGCCTGATTGCCCCTAATTGCCCTCCCCTGCTGGCCTGGTCACCCCTAACTGCCCTCCCCTACAGGCCTGGTTGCCCCCAACTGCCCTCCCCTGCAGGCCTGGTTGCCCCCAACTGCCTTCCCCTACAGGCCTGGTCCCCCTAAACTGCCCACCCCTGCTGGCCATCTTGTGGTGGCCATCATGTGTCTACATGGGGGCAGCCATCTTTGACCACATGGGGGCGGCCATCTTGTGTGTTGGAGTGATGGTCAATTTGCATATTATGTCTTTATTATATAGGATAGATTATGTATAACAGGATATTGTAAAAATTAAGTTATGAAATTTTTATTAAAATGTTTCTTACATACCATTATATTGTCTGGGCTCAAAAATATTCATTGTGGGCCGCATGCGACCTGCGGGCTGCGAGTTTGACATGCTTGGTCTAGACCAGCCGTGGGCAAACTACGGCCCGCGGGCCGGATCCGGCCCGTTCGGCTGTTCTATCCGGCCCACAGAGCCGAAAGACCGGAGGGTTCTCTTGCTCTCCCCTCTGCTCCTTTACTTTGAATTTATATTAGTTCACACAAACACTCCATCCGTGCTTTTGTTCCGGCCCTCCGGTCCAGTTTAAGAACCCATTGTGGCCCTCGAGTCAAAAAGTTTGCCCACCCCTGGTCTAGACCCATGATTGTTCAATGAAAACTGGAGATTCTGCAGGCCTCCCTGCCCTGTCCCATGCACCATCTACTACAAAATGCTTTTCTTCTTGGGGGCCTCACTTGTCTCATCTGTTAAATAGAAATAATAGGTGGGCTATGTAGTTCTCTTTTTATTAAGAAACACAAAAATACTTTTAGTTTGAAATGATTATAGATTCAGAGGAAGTTATGAAGATGAGAGAGAGAAGACCTGTGTATCCTTACCCCAGTTTCCCCCAGTGGTTGTGTCTTATGTAACTGAAGCACAAGCAGAACCACAAAACTGACATTGGCATAAAGTTTATGCTTGTATAATGCTATGCCATTTTATCAGCTGTAGCTTAGGGTAACCAAGACCAACATCAGGATACAGAACTTTTTGGTCACCACTAAGATCTCCCACCTGCCACCCATTTACAGTCACCACTTCTTCCCCACCCTAACCACTAATTTGTTCTCCATCTCTATAATTTTGTCATTTCAAATCTCTAAAAAAATTGTGTTTTTATTATGAAATATCTAGGTCAGAAAATTACAAAAAATACTTTAATAATACTTACATATAGCCACCACTCAAGTTTAACAAATGAGCCAATTTAATAAATGTTGTATTTCCTTCACAATTTAAAAAAAATCACATATTGAGATTAAGACCTCTTTGTCCTACTCTCTGATCCTATTGACCATCCACCATCCCCAGAGATTAACTCTACCCCAAATTGATTATGTATCTTTCCCATTTACATATTGATCTTTTTCTACATACTTAAGTGTCTATAATATTATATATCATAGTTTTGTATGTTTAAAAATTTACATAAATAAATCAACAAATATTTATTGAGTGTTTACTATGTGCTAGGTCCTACTCTAGACCCTGGGAACATCATGGTGAATAAGGTGAAACCCTTGCCATAAATGTATAAATATATGACTAAATAGGATAATTGCAGGTATCTGTAACTGTGAAAATGGCAAAATAGGATACAGTAGTCACTGCTTATCAGAGGGGGATATGCTCTGAGACCCTCAGTGGATGCCTAAAACCGCAGATAATACAGAACCCTGCATGTGTTGTTTTTTTTCCTATACATACACACCTATTATAAAGTTTAATTTATAAATTTGGCACAGTAGGAGGTGAACAAAATAATTAATAATAAAACAGAACAATTATAACAATATACTATAATAAAAGTTATGTGAATGTGGTCTCTCTCTCAAAATATTCTACTGTATTCAACATTCTTTTTGTCATGCATTGGTGGAACCATTCCATAGACAAGATGACTGTCACCCATGCTCTCTAGTTATGTTTCTACAACATGGGTAGATAATTTTTGTTTTGTTTTTGAGAGTGCCTGGGTACTTTGCTCTGTACCCTGCACTCAGCTGTATCATATGCCTGCAGCATTGCTATAGAGTGCCACAGTTAAGCTGGCCTTCCATGTTTTATGCCCTGATGCCTCCTTTGCAGCTCTCTGAATGTAGATTCTATTGGGCATCTTCTTCCAGGAGGGCCCAGTTTCACCATAATTGAAGGCTTGCTTTGGAGAGTATCCTTAATCAACTTCAGTTCTGCCAGAAATATGGCAGCAGCACCTTCTTCTTCAGCCAATGCAGCCTCTCCAGTAATTTTTATGTTTTTCAGTAAAGACCTATTCCTGAATCTGCGTAACCATCCCTTACTTGCAGTAAATGGTTTGTTGTCACTTGTTTTAGGGATCCCTTGCTGAAGTGTTCTTATAGCTCAGTGCCTTCTGGTGGAACACACTGCCATCAATCAGAACACGTTTCTGTTCATGTCTTCACCTATAAATTTTATGTCTTTTCCATCCTAACTAAGCACTTGTCATGCACTGTGGCCACAATTTCTGCAGTTTGAGGTACAATAGCAAACTAGCATGAATTTCTTTTTCCTTCCCAATTTCACAGATGGAAGATTTGTTCTCAGCAAACGTAGCATGATTTTTTTTATTATTAAGTTGAGAACGTTCACCTTTTCACTTAAAGGAAGCACTTAAAGGCTTCTCTAGGGGATATCCAAATGGCCACACCACTATTGTGTTTTGGGGCCATTAAGTAAAATAAGGGTAACTTGAATACAAAGACTGTGATCCTGTGACAAGTCGTTGGATAAGGGAGGAACAGCTACTAAATAACTAAGGGGTGGGGAGAGTCTACAGTGTGGAAACTGTAGTTCATGAGATTTCGTCACGCTACCCAGAACAGCACGCAATTTAAAATGTATGAGTTGTTTATTTCTGGAGTTTTCCATTTAATATTTTCTGACCACGATTGACTGTGGGTAACTGAAAATGTGGAAAGTGAAGCCACGGATAGAGGGGACCATTTTATTGTGGTCCAGATTGGCAGAGCACTGAGTGAACCAGGGGTATGGCGGGGCACTGAGGCAAGGCCTTGCTGAGGGTATTGCATTGGAATTAAACCCTAAATGATAAGAAGAAATAAGCCAAACAAAAGGACAGCAAGCAAGTACTCATGCTCTCGCATAGGAATGGGATTGGTGTATACCTGGAAGAACCATACATGCACTGAGGCTGGAGCCATGTAAACACCAGGAGAGTGGATGCAGGTGAGGTCTGAGTTGGGGAGGTTAGGTGAGAAGTGGTGGGTGGATTGCAAAAGGCCAAGGTGACCTTGGTAAGAAATTAGGATTTTATTAAGGCTGCGATGGGAAGCCATTGAAAGGCATAAGCTAGCTATGGCACAGTTGCCTTGTAGGAGATGGCGTAAGAAGGGATAAGAATGAGAAGCAGTTCAGTTGTGCCAGTTTTCCAGGGAAAATATCAGCCAAGTGGATGGTGATGCCTTCTAATAAGATGAAAAGGCTTGGTATCACCTTTGCCTTTAGGATTCAACATTTGTGTTTCAAGATTTACTTAGATTAAGTTAATTCATTTCATTTTAATTGCTATGTATCTCCCATTCTGTGTGTATATCAAATTTTCTTTATATATTCATTCTCTTAAGACTTTAAAGACATTTCTTTAAAGATATATCTGTTTCTCCTATACACAGTTCTGACCAAAGCATCTTCTATATGGACTAGAGGCCTGGTGCACGACATTTGTGCACTGTGTGTGTGTGTGTGTGTGTGTGTGTGTGTGTGTGTGAGGGGCAGGGGTCCCTCAGTCTGGCCTGTGTCCTCTCGCAGTCCAGGACCCCTTGGGGGATGGCCACCTGCCAGTTGAGGTCTGCTCCCTGGGGCAGACATCCCCTGAGGGGTCCTTAGCGCTGCTACAGAGGCGGGAGAGGCTCCTGCCACTGCTGCTGCGCTCACCAGTGGTAAGCCAGCTTCTGGCTGAGCGGCACTCCCCCTGTGGAGGTGCACTGACCACCAGGGGGCAGCTCCTGCATTGAGTGTCTGCCACCTGGTGATCAGGGCACGTCATAGTGACTGGTCGTTCCGGCATTCAGTCAATTTGCATATTAGAGTTTTATTGTTTAGGACTAGAGGCCCAGTGCACGAAATTCGTGCACAGGTAGGGTCCCTAGTGGCTGTTGGCTGCCTGCTGCTGCTGGCCTGAGCATCCCTTCTCCCACCATGTTCTGCGCCAACCCCTGGTGGTCAGCGCACATCTAACTCCTGGTTGGTCAAACTCCTACCCGTGGGGACAATTTGCATATTAGCCTTTTATTATATAGGAGTCTTGTGGATAGGGTATAAGAGTTTCATATCTAGCAATAGAATTGCTGGGGTCTTTAGAGGTATGCTCATTGTCAGCTTTGTCAGCTAGTTCAAAATTGTTCTCCAAAGAGGTTGTACTAATTTATAGTCACCAGCTGTGTATGAGAATTTTCATTTCTCCATATCCTCAGCATTTGGTATGCGCTTTTAGCAATCAATTATGGATGTGAAATGAAAAGTCTTTGTTATAATTTGCACTTTCTGATTACTAGCTATGTTTTTTTTTTTTCTTTATTGACTATATTCTGTATGCTGTACTTTACATCCCCATGACTATTTTCTGACCTCCAGTTTGTACTTAATCCCTTCACCTTTTTCACCCAGCCCCCCCCCACCCCCCACTCTGTCCCCTCTGGTAACCATTAATTTGATCTCTTTACTTATGAGTCTGTTTCTATTTTAGCTACTATTTTTTTGGACCTTTGGGTTTCTTTTCTGAGATGTTTTTGTTTCTACTCTATGCCCATTTTCTTGTTGGGTGTTTGTTTTAAAACTTACTGGTTTGTAGAATTTCTTTATATATTCTGGATAATAATCAATTATTGGGTTTTATGCATTGAAATATAAATGGAAAACATCTTTGTTGGGTTTTATATATTAAAATATTTTCTAATTTTTAGCTTGTTTTTTCCCCCATAAATTTATATAGATATAGATAGATTTCAGAGAGGAGGGGAGAGGGAGATAGAGACAGAAATGATGAGAGAGAATCATTGATCATCTGCCTCCTGCATGCCTACATGCCCTACACTGGGGATCGAGCCTGCAACCTGTGCATGTGCCCTGACTAGGAATCAAACTGTGACCTCCTGGATTATAGGTCAACAGTCAAGCACTGAGCCATGCTGCCCAGGAATCTTTTCATTTTTTAAAAAAAATGATGGTTTACATTTTAAAATTTACCATGGTCAGATTTACTAATTTTGGTTTTTATACTTTGTGTTTTCCAACCTTGATGTCATAAAAATATTAAAGTTTTGCTTTCCACATTAATCACTTAATTAATTAATTAATTTTGTGAATGAGGGAAAGTATGGATTAAAAGAATTTTTTTTTCCAAGTAGAAAACTAACTGACCAAGCACCATTTATTCAGTAGTCTTATCCCTTCACTAGTGATTTGTAATTTGATCTCTGTTATGTATCAAGTTTTCCCTTAAGCATGGTCTATTTATGGGCTCTCTATTCTGTTCTGTTCTACTTGTCTGTCTCTAAACCAATGCCATTCTTTTGAAATTACTGTAATTCATAAAAAGCCTTGCTGTTTAGTGTGGTGAATTGTCTTTCTTCGTTCTTCTAAGTTATCTGGGGCATTTTGGTTCTTTACTCTTATGTTAATTTATGGACCAATGTGTCAAATGCCAAGGGGAGGAAAAAAACTAAAGGATTTTAATTGTAATTGCAATGAATTTATAGATTAACTTAGAGAGAATTGCCATCTTTGAGTCTTCCCATCCCATACATGAACATGGTACAGTTTTTAATTTATTTCGATCTTTTGTATACCTCAATAAAGCTTTGGTGAAGCCAAAGGAACTTGCATTGCTTATAAGTACCCCACGTTTTTGTTACTATTATTAATGGAATCTTTTTGTTTTGCTTTTAAATTATACTTTCTATTTGTGTTTTGTTTTTTTGATGAGATATGGGATCACTATTGATTTTTGAATATTCATTTGTTTCCGGAAGCCTTTCTAATTCTTGTAATTAGGAGAGTCTTTTTTTCTTAAATGTAAACAGTCATATTGTTTGCAAATAATTATTTTATTAGGTTTTTTCAATTAACCAGCATTCAGTTAATCTCCTTAAGTTCCTTATAAACTGTAGGATCCCTGATCCTATTCAGTGCTTTTGTATCTCTGTGTGGGTAAAATTAAGCCTGGGTCTCATTTTTTATATATAACTAGAGGCTCGGTGCACGAAATTGATGCACAAAATTCAGGCTGGGCGGTCCCTCAGCCCAGCCTGCACCCTCTCCAATCTGGGACCCCTTGGGGGATGTCCGACTGCTGGCTTAGGCCTGATCCCTGCAGGCAGTCAGACATCCCTCTTGCAATCCGGGACCGCTGGCTCCTAACCACTCACCTGCCTGCCTGCCTGATCGCCTCTAACCACTCTGCCTGCCTCCGTGATTGCCCCAACCACGCTGCCTGCCTGCCTGATGCCCCTAACCTCTCTGCCTGACTGCCTGATCACCCCTAACTGCCTCTGCCTGCCTGCCTGCCTGATTGCCCCTTACTGCTCTCCCCTGCCTGCCTGATCATCCCTAACTGCTCTCCCCTGCCAGCCTGATCGCCCCTAACTGCTCTCCCGTGCTGGCCTGATCGCCCCTAACTTCTTTCCCCTGCCTGCCTGATTGCCCCTAACCTCCTCTGCCTCGGTCCCTGCCACTGTGGCTTTGTCCGGAAGACATCCAGTCTAATTAGCTTATTATCCTTTTATTAGTATAGACATCTTGATACACTGTACAACAATCTTTTTTTTTTAAATAAATCTTTATTCAGATTATTACAATTATTTCTCCTTTTTCCCCCCATAGCTCCCCTCCACCCATTTCCCACCCCACCTTCTGCCCTTACCTCCCCCCCACTGTCCTCATCCATAGGTGTATGATTTTTGTCCATTCTCTTCATGAACCCCCCATACCCCTTTCCCCCTGAGAATTATCAGTCCACTCCCTTTCTATGCCCCTGATTCTATTATATTCACCAGATTATTCTGTTCCTCAGGTTTTTAATTCACTTGATTTTTAGGTTCGCTTGTTGATAGATATGTATTTGTTGTTCATAATTTTTCTCTTTACTTTTTTCTTCTTCCTCTTCTTTAAGAATACCTTTCAGCATTTCATATAATACTGGTTTGGTGGTGATGAACTCCTTCAGCTTTTTCTTATCTGTGAAGCTCTTTATCTGCCCTTCAATTCTGAATGATAGCTTTGCTGGGTAGAGTAATCTTGGTTGTAGGTTCTTGCTATTCATCACATTGAAAATTTCTTGCCACTCCCGTCTGGCCTGCATAGTTTCTGTTGAGAAGTCAGCTGACAGACGTATGGGTGCTCCCTTGTAGGTAACTAACTGTTTTTCTCTTGCTGCTTTTAATATTCTCTCTTTGTCTTTTGCTCTTGGCATTTTAATTATGATGTGTCTTGGTGTGGTCCTCTTTGGATTCCTTTTGTTTGGGGTTCTGTGTGCTTCCTGGACTTGTAAGTCTATTTCTTTCACCAGGTGGGGGAAGTTTTCGGTCATTATTTCTTCAAATAGGTTTTCAGTATCTTGCTCTCTCTCTTCTTCTGGCACCCCCATAATTCTGATGTTGGTACGCTTGAAGTTGTCCCAGAGACTTCTTACACTATCTTCAACTTTTTGGATTTTTTTTTTTGCTTTTTGCTTCTTTGTATTTCAATTCTTTGACTTGATTCTTGTGTTCCTCTATTCTGTTTCTGGGTCTCTGTATAATATTTTTTATTTCAGTCAGTGTATGTTTGATTTCTAGTTGGTCCTTTTTCATATCTTCGAGGGTCTCGTTATATTTATCGGCCTTTTCTAGGATATTCTTAAAAAGTCTTATAACCGTGGTTTTGAATTCTATATCCAGTCGTTTGTTTTCCTCCATTTCTTTCGTTTGTGATCTGATTCTTTGACCCCGCATTTTCACTGATTCCCTGAGTTGGTAAGGTAGATATTTGTGCTAGGTTTCCAATATGGTCCAGTGGGTCTGCTTCCCCAGTTAACCTGAGGTGGACACTCTTGGTGCACCCCTTTGTGGACTGTGTGTACAGCCTTGTTGTAATTAAGTCTTTATTGTTGTTGGTATCACTGGGAAGAACTGACCTCCGGGCCAGTTGGCTGTAAGGATCAGCTGTGTCTATGCTGGGAGAAGTTCGGTGCTGGAGACAGCCTTATAGGATTAGACTTGCCAAATTGCAATAGCCTCTGTGCTCAGCTTGGATGGGGTGGAGTCTCAGTCTTGGCTTCCTGTCAGCCTTGCCCTTGCGCGCATGTGCGCTTTCAGTCCTCCGCCTTCCCCAGCTCGAGTCTCCGCCTGAGAGTCCAGACTCCCCCCACAAGAGCGTGGGTCCTCAGGGGCTCGCCTGGAACTGGGGTTCACTGCAGTCAGAACTGGGGCTCAGTGCAGTCAGGATCCTCTGACTCCCTTCCACTAGGGAAAGCCTGTGGCAACCTCCGCAGCCTTTGTGCGCACTGGCACGCGTGCGCGTGCGCACTTTCAGTCCTCCGCCTTCCCCGGCTCCCGAGTCTCCGCCCGAGAGTCCAGACTCCCCCCACAAGAGCGTGGGTCCCCAGGGGCTCGCCTGGAACTGGGGTTCACTGCAGTCAGAACTGGGGCTCAGTGCAGTCAGAATCCTCTGACTCCCTTCCACTAGGGAAAGCCTGTGGCAACTTCCGCAGCCTTTGTGCGCACTGGCACGCACGCGCGTGCGCACTTTCAGTCCTCCGCCTTCCCCGGCTCCCGAGTCTCCGCCCGAGAGTCCAGACTCCCCCCACAAGAGCGTGGGTCCCCAGGGGCTCGCCTGGAACTGGGGTTCACTGCAGTCAGAACTGGGGCTCAGTGCAGTCAGGATCCTCTGACTCCCTTCCACTAGGGAAAGCCTGTGGCAACCTCCGCAGCCTTTGTGCGCACTGGCCCGCGTGCGCCTTCAGACTTCTGCCTTTCCCAGCTCAAGTCTCCGCCCGAGAGTCCAGACTCCCCCCGTAAGAGCGTGGGTCCCCAGGGGTTCGCCCGGAACTGGGGTTCAGTGCAGTCAGAACTGGGGTTCAGTGCGGTCGGAGGCTTCCTTCCCCCTTCCGCCAGAGAAAGTCAGCCAGGCTCTCAGCCGCCCTTCCTCTCTGCGCGTACAAAGACCCTTTGCCGTACCTCCAGTTCTCTGTGAGCTTTTCTCTTTCCTTCTAGTTGTAGAATTTTCACTCAGCCAGCTTTCCTGTGGTTCTGGATGGTGTCCGTTCTGTCTTTTAGTTGTAGTTTTGAAATTGTTGTGCGAGGCAGCAGTTTAGGTGTTTACCTATGCCGCCATCTTGGTTTCTCCTTGTACAACAATCTTTATTCTTACTTCCTATTCTCTTGTCTATTGAATTTACTAGGAAACTTTTACCAAATTTTTAAATATATACATATTGATTTCAGAGAGGAAGGGAGAGAGAGAGAGAAACATCAATGATGAGAGAGAATCATTGATTGTCTGCCTCCTGCATGTTCCCTACTGGGGATGGAGTCCAAAACCCTGACATGTGCCCTGAACAAAATGGAACTGTGACCTCTTGGTTCATAGGTTGATGCTCAACCACTTAGCCACACTGCTGGGCACCAAATTAAAAAAAAAAAAATTCTCACCCTAGGGTATGTTTTTTTTTTTCATTATTTTACTTTTTTTCCCCATCACCATTTATCCCTACCTATATCGTCTTCTACCTCCACTCCCTCTCCCCCTACCCCCACTGAGGATATGTTTTTGTTTTTTTTAATTGATTTTTTTAGAGAGAGAGGAAGAGAGAGAGAAAGAGAGAGAGAAACATCGATGTGAAAGAGAAACATTGATCAGCTGCCTCTTGTATATGCCTCAACTTGGGATAGGTATATGCCCTGACTGGGGATCTAACCCGCAACCTTTTTGGAGTACTGGATGATGCTCCAACCAACTGAGCCACCCAGCCAAGGCTCATCAAAATTTTGATAACAAAAATATATATATAAAATTTTTTAAATGATTAAGAGATTAGACATCATTGATCACTTGCTGGTAACATTGATCACTGTAGACTCAGACACATGATGCACATATTAGAGATTTCAAGATGTGGCTGAGAAGAAATGAGAAAAAGAAAATTATGTCAATATCAGTAATTGTAGAACACATACAATCTTCCTCCCTCCCTCCTTCCCTCCCTTCGTTCTTCCTTCCCTACCTTCCTCCCTCCCTCCCTTACTCTCTTCTAAGTTCTAAGGGCCCTTCTTTTTTCTGTAACTTGTTTCCTAAGCCCATTTCTACAGCTGACTTCTACCTCCGTGACTTTCTAAATAAATTTTCTCTTATAATTTGAGTCTTGGCTCTGAATTCTTCTCTTAGCTAGAACTTAAGAACTGAGGTGCTGAACTGAGGTTAACACCTGGTGCTGTTTTTTTGTTGCTAACACTAGGATCATGGTCAGGCTATCCACACCCACAGGGTGGGTTGTAGCATATTCCCCCCTTCACTGCTCAGCTCCTGAGAAAGGAGAGGGCTCATTTCTGCCTCAGAGCCCTGCAGCCTATAATTCACTAAGGCATTGGCCCTGGCATTATATGGGAGTGGGGATGAGATAAGGAACACTGGAGGTTAGTGGCTCATACAGGCTGTCACCAGGGGGCGGGGAGGGTGGCCGCTATCTTTGCAGTGTCCTAGGTAGAACAGGAAAGGCACAGGCCCACTCCCCTTGGAAAGCCTGGCGAAGGGCCTGGCCCATAGAAATTTGCTGGGCCTGCTTTTCTGGGTTATCCAAGCCTCCCTGGAATGAGGTCCAGTCAGGATGTGGTCTGAACTGAGAGGCATTTACAGGACATTTATTTTACCGCCGAATCTACTTGGTCAGAGACCAAGTCATAGCTGTTCCCCGAAGCCATGAGAGTAAACACTACCTCCTATTTTTAGTAGTTCATTGCTTGCAAAAATAGCTCAAAATCCAGACCTTTGAGTCTGTGCAGCCTTCAGCTTAACAGGCTATTCCATGATAACAACCACCTCAACAACGGCAATAACAGTCACCACCAACATATACCCAGGGTTGCTATGTACAAGTGCCGTGCTTAGTGCTCTACATGCATTATCTTGTTTCATCTTCATGTGGTGTAGTCATTGCTATTATTTCTATTTCTCAGAAGGGGAAACCAAGATTTAGGAAGGTTAGTCCACCTGCCCCAAGTCATATAGCCCCTCAGAAGCAGAGCCTAGTCCTGAACCCAAGTCAGTTTAGCTGGATGCCACTCCGCTTTTTATTCCTGCCTTTCCACAGTCCACAATGGCGTCTGAGGTGGGGTGTTTATACATGGGACCTGGTCCAGGTTTCTCAAATAATTTAATTGATAATTGAAATCAATTTAAATAATCAAGAAATTATGTCTATTCACATGGGATATATTAAATATTATTTTTTTCTTGTATTATTTAATTAAGCCATTGGATTTGCAAATTACTTTGTTCTCATTATGTTCTCTTTTCACAGAGAAAACCCAAGGCATTTTTCCAACACAGTGGTATTTGGGATGACTGGTTGACAACTTAGAGGGTGCCCAGCAGTCGTGTAGAATACAGTCTTAAAATGGCCAATAAAACCATCAAAGTATGAGCAAGCTCCGGGTGGAACCAGAAATGTGGCTGTCTGCTTGCTGTTGATTTCTTTAGCAGAAAAATCAAGTTCAGGATCTTGTGTTTTCTGAGATGACTGGCATGATTATCAGAGTAGCTGCACCTGGAAAATTTCTGACTTAAATCTGTTGATCTCATGTAAATGGTGAATGGGGAAACAATAAGTGATGGTTTGGTTGCCAAATAGAAGGCCAGGGCACACCCACGTGGAGACAATATGCTGGTTCCTAATCTGACAGCTCTTAGAGGGAAAACATGGTGGTACGGGCCGTTTCCTGGTGAGTCCTCATCGGGTATATGAGTATATAAAAGCTCTACTAATTATGTGGTGAGGTGGGGTGCGGGTGGTGGCCTCATAGAATGCCTGCACTGGGAGTTAAGAGTCAGGAACCTATTTCAAACTAGCTGAAGCAAAAATAAATGAATAATAATATTTACGTATATTGTTGACCCTTGAACAATATGGGTTTGAACTGTGGGTCCACTTATATGCAGATTTTTTCCCAATATATACATACAGTACTGTAAATGTATTTTCTTTTCCTTAAGATTTTCTTAATAACCTTTTTCTTTCTCTGGCTTGCTTTTATTGTAAGAATATAGTATATAATACATGGAACATACAAAATATGTGTTAATGGGCTGTTTATATTATTGGTAAGGCTTTCAGTCAACCATAGGCTATTAGTAATTAAGTTTTGGGGGAGCCAAAAGTTATACATGAATTTCAACTATGCAGGGGAAGTGGGGGTGGGGAGGGGCTGTGCCCCTAACCCCCTCGCTGTTCAAGGGTCAACTGTGTACATACATACATGAGGTAATGTAACTAGGTCAGGGAGTTTTCTCTAAGGATACAAGGTTATCTCATGAAATCTAAGGATGACAAGTTTGAGGGCTTTGGGAGAGACCAGAATGCCTTTGGTTCAGGCCAGCTGTCCTCTCATGCACCTTCTCTCTGGGACCCTTGGCTCCTTGTCTCTGCTTCTCCATCCTCCTCTTTTCTCTCCTTGTTTTCTGTGGACCAGCTCTATCTGCTTCTCTGTGCATGGCTGCCTCACAACTCACAATGTCACCTGTCCTCAGTTTATGTGACCAAAAGACCCTGACTCTGCACCTCAAGTCCAAGTTCTGGGTCAGAGAATGTCATTGACTCAGCCCAGCTCAGGTCAGCAACTCCAGTGGTCACTCCTGTCTGGGAGGTGGGGCAGTTGGGCTCAAACATGGCCTTAGGGGCTATGTCTGTGAAGAAGGGTCAGTTTCCAAACATTCTCTTCTTTCTATTCTTCTGAACACGTAGATTCTCAAAGAAGTTAAATTTCTGCCGCTGTTACTCCTCTAATGGTGGGGGGAAATAGGAGTAGATGCTATCTTTGCATGGCTGGGCCATATATAAATGAAGTATGGGGGAATGCTTGTTTTAAAAAATTGCTACTCTAATAACTATTTTTATTCCTTAGACTAAGAAGAAATGATTTATTTTATCTTAATCTAATGTTTTTATGTTTGAAATAATTTTATTAATCACCTATTAAAATTAAATACACTAACTATAATAAAGAAGTAGTTTTGTCAGATATATTGTTTTATAGGCACAGTTATGCCTATCAAATATACCTTAATTGAGTGTTTTAAGAAAGAACGGTGGCCCTGGGCAGTGTGACTCCATTGTTTGGAGTGACATACCATGCACAGAAGGTCGCAGGGTTCGATTCCTGGTCAGGGCACATACCTAGGTTTTGGGTTCGATCCCTGGTTGGGGCATGTATGGGAGGCAACTGATCGAAGTATCTTTCTCACATCAATGTTTCTCTCTCTCTCTCTGCCTTCCTGCCTCTCTAGAGTAAAAAAAAAAAAAAAGAAAAAAAGATAACCACTAGGATAAAGATATAAGCCTTCCTAAATATCAAATGAAAATAAAAAGGAAACTGTAATGGGTATTTTAGAAAAATTTAGATTTGTAAAGTGATGAGTCACCTTTAGTCACCTATTCACATATCTGCTGGGTAAGTTCAGAATTTTTGCATGTTTGGTGTTTGTTTTTTTTTAAGTTGATTGCTCACACGTACAGGGTAAAATGTTTAGGAAACAACCAGCTGTGTTCTGCCTCCCTCCTGCCCCCAGGCAGGGGGAAAGGAAAATGTATTTCAAATTGTGTATCCTTAATTTTATTCTAATTGTCTGATGCTCTTCTAAGGGGTAGTAGAGGTGGAATTCATAACCATCAACATCATCAGCATAGCTGACATTTATTGCATGCTTTATAATGTGTCAGTCACTTGAAAATACTTTACATGGGATATTAGTTAGGATACAGGTATCTGCCATAACAGTAGTTCAAAATAATAATGGCTTAAACAAGATAGAATTTGATTTGTCACTCACATAACCATCAGACATATGCAGTTCATGGGTCATATGATGGCTCCACGGGGTCAAGGATCCAAGTTTCTATCTTGTTCTGTCATTCCTAGGGTATTGCCCCTATACACATAGTCTAGGATGGCTCTCCATCAGTAGTTGTTGCTCATATTTCCTTGGCCAGAATTGAACCACAGGAGCAAGGGAAGCCGGGAAATGTGATCTTTATTCTGCATAGCCATGTATAGCAGCTATAGAAGTTGGGGTTTCCAAGTCTATAGAATAAGAGGAGATGGATATGGGGGAGCATAAGAAGTCTGTGTCACAACTGCATAGTTTCTATCTAAGCTTAAAATAACACTAGGGGTCAAGTCCAAATTGGCCCATTTAACACTCGAGAAAAAGAGAGAGATTAAGTTACTCGCTGAAGGTCACACAGCTAGTACTTTGTGGAACTGGATGTGGCTTTATTTTTATTTCTTTTGCATTTGCATCTAGTTTGTGAGAAGTTCTAATTCTAGGATATGGGTTGGGACTGCCACACCTCAGCAATGTTTTATTGATTTCTTCATATCAGGAAGGAACAGTATTTAGTTTGAAAGCAAGCTTACATTGAATTTTGTTCAAGGAATTCTGTGACATTTATTGAGCAATAGGCAGTACATTTGAGTGTTGCCCAATCAGAACTGGGAACCTAGACCAAGGAAATGTCATTCTTTTGTTTGATTCAGATTACACCTAGATTCTAGTTAGGCTAGAAAATGTGCCTAAGATCTTTTTAATAAGAAGCAAATGCTTTAATAAAATATATGTCCTAACATCTTTTTCTGAGCCCAATAATAAGACTATGGACTATTTCCAAATAATTAAATAAAAAGTAGCAAATTTTCTAGAAATGATTTTATTTTAAGGGGAAAAAAGTAGCATTGAAACCAGATGTTACTTTTCTACAACGCATAACAACTACCAGCATGTTACACGCAACAAAATTTGGCAGAAGAGCGACCCTTTTCTTCCACCCAGATCACAATTTCTAAGAGTTGGCATGTGCTGAAAACAAAATTGCAAAAGGGAAACCTGTTTTCTGAAAGTCCACATCTGCCATTATTCAAGCTAATGCTGGATCAAAAGGGTGCACCACAGGAAAAGGCACACAATCATACCTGTTGTAGATCTTTGCCTTTGGAAATGTTACAGGTTGAAGTCATGGTTCAGGACCAAGGTCAAGATTAAGGTAAGGCAAGTGAGGCACTCACTTCTGGCAGCAAAATTCACAGGGCCGCCAAAAAATGTGGTAATCAAGATAAACAGTACTTTAATGTAAAAGTTAAGAATGAAAATAAAATCATGATGAGCAAATATCAAATCTATACTAATAAAAGGGTAATATGCTAATTAGATTGGGAGACCTTCCTGACGACCATCAGGGAATTAATGGTGGAGCGCCGCCGGTGGGACACACCTGCCTCTGCTCTGCCATTGATCCCAGAGCCCCAGCTGGGTGTCCAGGGCCTCCCCCTGTGCATCACTGATCATAGAGCCCTGGCAGGGTGAGCAGGCCAGCAGGGTGGGGGCAGTTGGGGGTGAGCAGGCTGGCAGGGGTGGGGCAGTTGGGGACAATCAGGCAGGCAGGGGTGGCATTTGGGGGTGAGCAGGTTGGCAGGGGGGGCAGTTGGGGGTGATCAGGCCAGTGGGGGGGCGGGCAGTTGGGGGCAATGAGGCTGGCAGGCAGAATGGTTAGGGGCAATCAGGCAGGCAGGCGAGTGGTTAGGAGCCAGCGGTCCTGGATTGCGAGAGGGATGTCTGACTGCCGGTTTAGGATCAAGCCTAAACTGGCAGTTGGACATCCCCCAAGGGATCCCAGATTGGAAAGGGTGCAAGCTGGGCTGAGGGACCCCCCCATGCACGAATTTTGTGCACCGGGCCACTAGTCTATATATATAAAAGCCTAAGCAACAGTTATGATAGAACAACTGGAATGACCGGTCGCTATGACACGCACTGACCACCAGGTGGCAGACGCTCAATGCAGGAGCTGCCCCCTGGTGGTCAGTGCACTCCCACAGCAGGAGCGCCACTCAGCCAGAAGCCGGGCTCACTGCTGGCAAGCGCAAGCAGGTAGCAGGAGCCTCTCCCACCTCCGTGGCAGTGCTAAGGAGCTAAGGAGTGAGCAGCGAGTGGCTAGGAGCGAACTGAGAGTGGTTAGGAGTGCTGAGCACCAAGCTGGCTCGGGCTTCTCCCCAGCCACCTGCCGCTTTGCACACTGCTACATCCCCAGAGGGGTCCCAGATTGTGAGAGGGTGCAATCCAGACTAAGGGACCCCAACCGGTGCACAAATCCATGCACTGGGCCTCTAGTTTTAAAATAAAGACAGGCTGTTGTTGGTGTTGCCACATTGCATTGTTGAGTGATGGGAACAGTCATTTCCATTCAGGCCCAGATGCCTGGCCCCTGAGGTCTTCAAATACCCTGCCAGGCAGGTTTATGAAGTTTAACAATGCGTACAAACAGATTGGGCAATATGGGGCTTTATCTATTGTTATATGTTTATATATGTCATTTGATTACAGAGCTTTTACTAGTATTAATTTTTCTCACTTAGTTCAAAATGTTTGGGGGATATTTTGATGAGCATTTATAGAAGTGCACACCTTTCCTTTGTCTCAGGCTCCATCATGGCTCCACAGGGCACTGGTTAGGACCCCCGGAACCTGCTCTTCATGCTGGACAAGCCATTGCTGAGGAGATCCAAACTCCTGGGAGACCTAAAAGTGATGGTTCCTTCTCTGGGCTAAACACATGACTGCTTGCCCTTCAGTCACCATGCCCAAATGCACTTACTCTTTTTGCAAAGATGGGAATCTTTGAGATGCATTAATATCGTCTAACTGGAAATCCCCTTCTCCCTATCTCCCCAACCTTTCCCCTCATAAATTATTTCCTTCTTTTTCTTTCCCTTTTAAATTCTTATTCTTATTTATAATTTTGCATGTTTGTGTTTATTTCACACCTGTCTCGTCTGTTAGACTGCAGGCTCCATGAGTACAGGAAGTGCGTCTGGCTGGCTCATCACCTGCCCCCAGGACCTAGCGCAGCGACTACATAGTGTAGAGGGCTCATAGAGATTTTTTGATAAGTGAATTTGTAAGTGGTTTATCTGCATTGTCCAACTCTAAGTGAAGCTTTCGGTGCTTAATGAATGTTATTGATAATAATGTTACAGGATTTAAAAAAACGTATTGTTGAGAGTATTGCAGATGTCCCTCTTTTTCCCCCCACTGCCTCCCACACCTGGGTCCCACCTGCCCCAGGCCTTCACCGACTCTATTGTCTGTGTCCATAGGTGCATATAAGTTCTTTGGTTAATCTCTTCCTGCCACCCCTTCCCCTTCCTTCTGAGATTCGTCAGCCTGTTCCATGTTTCCATGCCTCTGATTTTATTTTATTCACCAGTTTATTTTGTTCATTAGATTTCTTGTTTATTTTGAATTTTAGATACAATTATTGATAGATATGTATTTATTGCCATTTTATTGTTCATATTTTTTATCTTTTTCTTATTTCTTTTTCTCTTCTTAAAGATCAATAAAAATATTTTTAAAAAGATAAACTAGTATTTACTGAGCATCCTTTAAGGGTCAAAAGTTTGGATAGATGCTCTCTATTGTACCTCTTTGATCTTACAGTATTTTCTGGGAGGTAGGTATTTTAATCCTCATCTAGTTAACTGAGATTTAAAGAAGTTAGAAGACTGCCTATAGGATCACCACTTAAGTCCAAGAGTTTGGGGTTCAGGAAAGTCACTTTCCAGAGCCTGTTGCTGGTTCCGTTAGAACCATATTTCTCCAAGAGTGGGAGGCGTCTCACCGGGGAATGAGAGATGATTTATTGTGGCATGGGAGATGATTTTAGCATTAAACAGGCCATCACATTGTAAGAAATAATACTAAAAAGTGCCAATACTCTTATTACCTACCCTTACTATATGCCAGGCACAGTGACCCCGCTGCAGTGCCTAGTGTGTCCCCAGACACACTTGGGAAAGGTGACCAGCTCGAGGGCCCAAGTGGAACTATTTGAGGGTAGAATAATCATAAGAGTGAATATACCCATATTCATGCATTTAATCCTCATAACAGCCCTGCAAGGGGACTCTCTGAGTCTCAGCGAGCAAAGATACTTTAGGAGGTCACTCAGTAAGAGAGGCTGAGCTGTAAAGCCAGGTAGCCTGTCTTCAGTGCCAGCACTTCTCATCGCCACAGGGGATACAAAAGGTAAAGTACTGGGAGCCTCGAGGGCTGGGTCTAGTTCTCACTGTGCCACTAACTAGCTATATGTCCTTGAGCACGTCACATACTCTTTTTAGGTCTTATTTTCATCATCTGTGACTAAGGAGCTTCAAAGGAGTCTATCATGAAGATTGTCCCAAGGTCAAGAGAATAACAAAGAAGAGAGTGTGCTTCTCTACAAGATACAATGGCCCCATATGTGGAGCCCGGTATCCAGAGATGCTGAGATAATACTTGTTATCATCACCATCATTATTTCACAACTGGTGCGTTGTATGCATTATCGGTGATCCTTACAAACAAGCCTGAAAGGTAAACATGTGTGGTAAACATCTGTTGTTTAGTCTGCCCGGCATCTCTCCATTTTTAAACACCTACCTTTTTTTGAGGATTACCCCTCTACCACCTGCAACATGTGCTTCTACTGAGATCTCTCTCTCTCTCTCTCTCTCTCTCTCTCTCTCTCTCTCTCTCTGGTGTTCCATTTCTAAAGTTGAGAGCCACTCCGTTTTTAGAACATCACAGGGGTTCTCACAGGTCTGTGAGGGTGGTGATGTTACTCCATTTTATAGACAAGAAAACTGAGGCTTAGCAGGGGATTAGTAATTTGTTTGAAACCACATATCTAGAAAGCAATTCAAACCCAGGTCTGACACCAAAACAGGTGTTCTCTATCCTGCTTCCTTAAACCACAGACTTCTAAGGTCATCAGCTCCCGTAGTCTGGGACGGTGCCCTCGTGCCCCAGAGAAATGGGCTTCTGGCCAATCATCACCGTAGGTCTGCACTGGACACAGCAGAGACTCCAGTGAGGACCTCTGCTGTGCAAATTCTGCTTATATTTATATGCCTTTTCTAATTAAGAAATAAATTGTTAAGATGTGATTGTTGCTTTGCAGATTGTATTATTACACCAAATTTTGTACCATCAGGCACAGAAACCAGAGCCGCATACTGCTTGCTGAAAAGTACTTTAAAAATCCTCTTTCATTACAATATATTATTGGATGCCTTGGGAGTTATTTTATTCTGATTCTGTTTCAGCATAGCTTACTTGATTTCCGAGTCTCCCAAATACAGCATTGCTAAATGAATGTAGGAATAAACCAAAATCATTGGAACAGACTTTATTGAATTTGTTACGATGATCAATGCTATTCTGTGTAAACTGAATAAAGCTTGCTTTGGTATTCAGTTTATGTCAATTGCTTCCCTTTTTCATTGTCCACAAAGGAGTTCTAGTTCAGCTTGCTTCTCTGCTTTCTTTACAACTCCTCTCTCTGTTTGCAGAACTGGTTAGTTTGACCTCAGCCCCCATCAACTAATTGTACCTTTGGCTCAGTGCCCATCAGAGCCGTCATTTCTGGCTTCAGACAGCTCCAGTGAATGTTGTCCTTTGATCTCAAGAGATGCGAGAAGTTACCTTGGGAGCATTCCCTACCTCATTGGGTTGTTGTGAAGTCAAACTAGAGCAGTGGTTCTCAACCTTTCTAATGCCACGACCCTTTAATACAGTTCCTCATGTTGTGGTGACCCCCAACCATAAAATTATTTTCGTTGCTACTTCATAACTGTAATTTTGCTACTGTTATGAATCGTAATGTAAATATCTGTGTTTTCCGATGGTCTTAGGTGACCCTGCTACCGGTTCTCAACCTGTGGGTCGCAACTGTAGAGCCTAAGACCATCGGAAAACACAGATATTTACATTACGATTCATAACAGTAGCAAAATTACAGTTATGAAGTAGCAACGAAAATAATTTTATGGTTGGGGGTCACCACAACATGAGGAACTGTATTAAAGGGTCGCGGCATTAGAAAGATTGAGAACCACTGAACTAGAGGATGCATCTACTAAAATGCGGGCATGATACCTAACATATGAGTGCTCAATCACAGCCAGCCCATTTCACATTCACAGAAACTCCCCCAGCTGTCTATTTCCCCTGCCACTCTCTCTCAGCCCAGGGCTCTGCTTCCCCTGCCTGAAATCCAGCCCCTCCCCAATAGCTAGGTTGCACTTTTTTTTAGGGTACCCATGTGTCTCCTTTGTAGCACCAATCACCGTGCCACTATACATTTTTTTCTGGGATGGTTTTATGGTTGTCTGCTGCCTCTACCAGACTACCTGGGCTATGTAGCCTCTGATGAGCCACTCAGATATGCCTTCAGTGTTGAAGGCTGTTATTGCTTCAGCTGCTGGAAGTGTGACCCTAGGCTGCCAGCACCCTTTGCCTTGAGCTGCCCCCATAAGGCCACATCCCCTTCCAATGATTGATCTACATGGGAGTAGGAATGCCTGGCCTTCTTACTCACCTGGGGATAGCTCTGAAAACTCATTCCTGCTACTTCCTTTCCTTCCCTGGGTGCTAATCTTAAAAGCACTCTCTAATAGAGTTCATGCATTCTAATCTCAGTCTCAGAGTCAGCTTCCTGGGGAACAGAACATGTGATGAGTTACTGTCAATAAAGGTAGGGGTTATATTGTTTTTGCCAACTGTGTGTATTCTCAGAGCCTATAATAGTCCCTGATACCGGTAGGATCTCAGTTAATGTTTGTAGAAAGAATGAAAAATCACAAATAAGTGATAGTAATGTCATTGGTAATTTCTGTTTTATGTTTCGCCCTCTCACCTTCCTTCAAAGGGCCTGTAACTTTTACACTGGAGATCTAGTTCCTTCGTCCTCATTCCCCTCATTTTTTTCACTTTCCCTGTTCCTCTTCCTCCTCCCCTCTTCCCTTCTAAAGCCCGGGGAAGCAGCGGGATGAGCTCAGAGGCTGATTCAGTGGCTGAAGCGTCCTTTCTCTCAGGAGCCTGTGAGCAAAGGCAATGCCAAGGCACAGGGGAAATCAATACTGAGGCTCTGCTAATTGCGTGACCGTCAGAGGTATTTTCTCATTTTGAATGAGAAGAAAGGGCCTTTTAAAACAACAAAGCTCTTGTATAAATAGAAAAAAATGAAAACTCACATTTTGAGTCCACAAAAATAGCCTCTTTGTTATTAATTTCTCACCCTCATGTAAGGCCCAGGCAGTCAACGCTTCCTTTTCTGCAGTCCAGTTGCTTTGTTTTGATTTGAGCTCCTTGTTTTGATTTGAGCTCCTTCTGCCTCTCGTAGAAGAAATAGTGGATTCAAGCTAGAAGATGGTGTTTGAGACCCAGCTCCGTTGCTTTCGTTTCTGGGAAGTGCCTCTGAGCCCCCATCCCTGTCTGTGAGGTGCACATTGGCTGGTTGTGAGGTGGACAACTCGCAGAGCTGGGTTTTGAGAAGCTCAAGTGAGACAATGGATAGGAACAAGCTTTGAAAATTGCAACAGACTCAACAGAGAAATTGTCATTGTCACTGTCGTTGCCACTTCATCTTCAGGGAAACCCAGCTTGACAGTTAAAGCTGGTGTATAAAAAAATAGAATGCACTTCAAGGCCAAATATTAAAGTTTTAAAAAAATATTCCTCATTTGCCTGATGTTTGGCAAAAGTCCCTTGTAGTCCATGTGATTAAAAATTGACTGTCCTTGGAGTGGACTGAGAATGTCAGACTTCTTTGTAAATCAGCCATTTTTTCATTAACTCATGACAGATTTGGGAAGCCGCCTGTTCTCTAGACCAGGATTTTACTAGTAAGTTGATCAGGTAGATGTGATTCCGCAGCTCAATTAGCACATTTTTCTCTTCTGAGGCAGCCCTGGCGTTCAGCTGCATCCCTGCTCTGAGGATTTATGCAGTTAGGAATCACTGCCTGCCCTCGGGACTGGGTGTGTCGGGATCCATGACTTCCTCTGTGTAAAGCAATTTTCTGTAAAATAGAGGACTTTTTCCCTCTTCAGAAGGCAGACGGATGAAGCTTCTGGAGCAGCCGGCAGAGGGTCCCAGGTCGGCCCCTTTAATGCCAGCACATTGTTAAATCCTTGTAATATCAGGGCAGCAGAGATTTGGAGTTATTTTTCAATCAGGTGTGAGGTGTGGTCAAATTTTCAGTAGAGACTTATAGATCACCTATAAGCATTTTTGGGACAGGGAACTGTTTTGTCCCAGATGCAGACATTTTTCTGAAGAATGGGTTTTATATTTTATGTGGAATAAGATGAAGTATGAATAAACAGACATACAAACACAAAAATGACAGAGCAAGCAGAAGATGCTATGCATACAATCCTTCCTCTATCATTAAATTGGTATGATTACAGACTTCTTGAAGTCAGCCTTATGCCCTCTGACCCCACCCAATACTGGTAGATCTTTTGTACATATGATATTGTGTTACTCTCCTGCCTCAAATCTTTCAGTGGCACCAATGCCTCTATGATAAAATCCAGTCTTCAGTCGGGCCTGGCCTTGCCTCTTGTCATTGTCCCATTTAAATACCAAATGGCAGCCACTTGGAACAAATTGCAATGTCCTGAGCAGGCCTCGGTTGGGTGTGTTGTAAATACTCTTTCTCTGCTTTTCTCGCACCCTACCCCACACTGGGTTAGCTGCTCATCATCTGAGCCTCCTTATCATCTTGCCCTAGACCTTGACATTCTGAATTGTTAATCAGTTTACTTGTCTGTGCCCATCTCAAGATCGCTGTTCACCATTCATTCTCAGAGCCTAGTTCAATGCTTGGGATACTGTTGCCTTTCTTATCCACAGGGGATATATTCCAAGACCCCCAGTAGATGCCTGAAACTGCAGGTAGTATCAAACTCTGTATATAAATGTTTTTCCCTATACACACATACCTTTCCTCTTCAAGGAAGTATTTTATGGCTTCTCTGGGGCATTATGCCAACACTCTGGTGTTTCAGGGCCATCATTAAGTATAATAAGGGTCATTTGAACATAAGCACTGCGATACCACGACAGTCGATCTGATAACCGAGATGGCTCCTTAGTGACTAATGGGTAGAGAGTATACAGCATGGACACGCTGGACAAAGGGATGATTCATGTTTTGGGTGGGCCGGAGATTTTATCAGCGTGTAATTTAAAACTAATGAATTGTTTATTTATGGAATTTTCCATTTAATATTTTCAGACCATGGTTGACCATAGGTAAAGAAACTGCGGATAAGGGCTACTGCTTTAGAGGAAGTGATTAATAATTGTTGGTTGAATTAACCAGTAAATGACTGATTCAGATTCCATTCCTCCCTCTCCATTGGCACCAGCCTCTCTAGATGTTTCTCTACGGCAGGGGTGGGGACCCATTTTTCTGCTAAGGGCCATTTGGATATTTGCAGGCCATACAAAATTATCAACTTAAAAACTAGCCTGCTATATTTGGTCAAACACTTAATTAACTCACCCCTAATGCCTGGGCAGGGCCAGACCAAATGATTCCATGGGCCCGACGTTCCCCAACTCTGCTATGGGGTCACTGGGCAGGGATCCTGTAGAGTGGATGGGGAAGGTCTGTATATATGGTGGGACTTGCCCTCCCAAATAGCTGATTATATAGGTGGTTATGTCTCTACTGCTCCTCATTTTAATTGGATTAGGTTATCCTCTGAAAGGTGAAAACACTACATACCATTCTCACAAGAAGTTAGGTAGAGTTAAGGGAGAAGGAATCTTAGAGGTTATAGGGTCTATCCCTCTCATTTTGCAGGTGAGAAACCAGGCCCAAGGGTGGAAAGATTTGCCAAACTCTCATGATCAGTTAATGGCCGAAGAGGACACTTTTGCTTTTGTCTGCCTTAGTCCCTTTGGGGAACCACCCCTTCCCACCCTGAGTCCTAGCATTTTAGGTGGTGCCGACTTCACTCCCAAATGCAAGATGAGCATGTGAACTATGCCTAGCCAATCAGAGCATCAAGGCATGTGTTCCCAGGAGGCCAATCAAAGCTAACTTGCCCAGCCGGTGTGGCTTGATGGATTGAGCGTCATCCCATACACCAAGAGGTCACTGGTTTAATTCCTGGTCAGGCCACATGCCTGGGTTGGGAGCTCAATCCCTAGTAGGGGGCATGCAAGAGGCAGTCGATTATTGTTTCTCTCTCATCGTCTATGTTTCTATCTCTCCCTCTTACTTCCTCTCTCTAAAATCAATAAAAACATTTTTAAAAAGCTAATGAGACTTGATTTCAGAATGTTGGAATAGAGAAGTTCATATGTGCTAATTTGGGTTGCTGAGAGGATAGGACTGTTGGCAGCCATCTCACCACCCTGGGTGGAGAGCCAAGGAAAGCAGTGCCAAGAGATGGAGAGAGTGAGTCTGTCCCAATGTCATCATTGGAGATGCTGATACAGCTGTGTCTGATCCCTGACCGCCGTAGGAACGCATTCATTCCTGGATTCTTTTTGGTTTGTTTTTTGCTTAAGTCCAATTCTGTCACTTTCAACTAATTAACCTGTTAATATAATGTAAGAACTAGAACCAGGCCTCTTAACTGCCAAATGCAGTACTTTCTACTAAACCACACTGGGCATTCCTCTGATTAACCTGATGCCACCCATTGTCACAGCAAGCAGAACTGGGAGAGAATGGAGATGGGGGTGGGGTGGGGGGGGGTGGTCTGTGCTTTCAGAGAGAAACTCTGGGAGCCAGTGGAGGCATGAGGTCACTGGGGTGATGGGAGGGGTTAGTAGTGAAGTAAACAAGAGAGTACATTAAAACCAAAATTTGCCTGCTTCCCTATTTTGACTCTGGCAGTTTAATGAATAAGGTCTGGTGAGTGAGGGTGGGGCTGTACATGCGACTAGATGCTGATTCAGCTGGACTTTTCTTCTAGATTAATGAAAACACCTTCTGGCCTGGACCTGGGAAAGTTGCTGGGGTACAGACTGGAAAATCGAAGATGAAAGTCAAGACATTTGGTTCTAACATCTCATGACTCACCTAAGGCGTGGGAAAGTATGCTACAGAACAGCCACAGCCACAATAAATGAACATTCATCATGTCCAGCACTACTCATGTCCATTGATGGGGGTCCAGGGAAACAATGGTATCACTGAGATATGCTAATGAGAGTGCTTCATGCTTCGGGCATAATTTGGTTTCTAGTCTCTGAGATTGTATCTTCATCACAATGCCCAGGAAGCGTGAACTGAAACTGAGGCCTGTCCCTAGTGGGAATGCCATTCTGCCCACACACCAGGATGGGATTTTTAGAGGTCAGCTTCCTCTCAGTTCTCCATTCAGACAGAGTTCAAAAACAAGCAACACTAACTGTGCTGTAAGAGGCCAGGATGATGGTTACATTAGGGCAGGGGTAGCGAGTGACTTCGAGAATTTGAGAGGAATTCCTAGACTGTTGGGATCTTAAACTGTGGGCTGGTTATGTGGAGATGCTCACTGTGAAAATGTGCTTATGAGTGGTATACTCTTCTATATGTGCCTTATTTCAATAAAAAACATTACATATGTGCAATGCTGTCATTGTAGGCAATCGTTTGGCATCGTCGAGGTCTTAGAAACAAAATGAAAGAGGGGGCACTGAAATTATGTGATAATACTATTCTGTTATAAGGTTGGTATACAGATAATCCAGAATATGTTCATATTAGTTGTGAAATGTATAACCATCAAAATGAAAATATATTTTAAAAATATAGTAGATTGCTCACTATCCTCCAGGGGTCTAGGACACTGGTTGTAAAAACTGAAGTATTATGGTACCTCAGAATCATAGTGTAAATGGATCTCATATCTATTCATATCTCCCCACTTCCATTGCTCACACTCTAGTTCAAGCCACCAGCAACTCTGGCCTGGACCTTGGCAATAACCTCCCACTCTTGCCTAATGTATGATCCACTGCCCACAAAGTAGAAGACTAGGTTCAAAATATGGCTTGAATTACTCCCCAACCTGAAGTCCTTCAAACACTTCCTAATATTCTTTGTCTTAAAGTCCAGATCCCTTTCCATGGCCCACCACACTCAGCATTGGCTGGTCCCTCCTGCCTCTCTGACCATCCTCCTACCACTTTCCCCCCAGCTCACCAATTTCCAGTCCCACTGGATTCTTTTTATTCTTTCAACACCCCATGCTTGTCCTTGCTTTAAATCTTTTACATATGCATTTCTGCCTAAACTAGGGGTCTTCCAGATCTTTGGATTGCTGGCTCCCCCTCAGCCTGTAGGTCTCTATTCAAATGTCATTTCCTCAAGTAGCTTTTCCCAGCCATTCTTTATCACATTGATACTGTTGTAATAACCTGATGATTACTTAACAGAAAAGAAGTGAAAGGAAAGACTAGGTATAGGCATGTCATTTATACCACTTTGTCAACAAGCTACATTTAACATTCTCCAAGTCTATTCCCTGCTGATTGATGGGGAAAGGAGTAGGCAAAGGCAGTTTAAACGCATGCCCAGTAAGGTCTGAGTGACATGGGGGGCTAATTGCCTGTCAGTCACACCTGAAAATGAGTCAGTGGCCAGGGTGGGTGAAATCTAAATGTATAAACTTCCAAACAGAGGAAGTTCACTCTGTCTTGGCCCCAGGGTGCTGGGCCTTCTTGGGACTCCTCTGCAGGGGGCTGCGCTCCCCTGTGCTTGCCTGGCGCTCGGCCATGTTGGACCCCACACATGAACTGGTGGACTTGAATCTGGCCTGAATGCTGAACCACACCTGGCTGCGACATGGAACAGAAGCTCTGGACATTGACCCTGTTTCTGACTTTGCTGAACTCCCAGCTGCCCCTTTTCCAGGACTGGCTTAAGGGGCAGGAGACTTTGGAACCCAAGAGATGTAACTACGCAAATAAAGTCTCCTTCCACATTCCATCCTCCCATGAGAGTCTTAGAAAGTTTATTTTCTGAAGATATCATAAGGACCTTATTCCCACTCATGTCTGGGAAGTCTAGCCCTTTAATCCTTCTGGCATCAATATCACCTTACTTTCTTTTGTTCATAGTACTCAAGCTATTTTGTTTCTGTAATTATTTATCAGAATGTAGGCCCTATGATGAAGGATTTGCCTGCCTTCTTCATCACTTATATCAGTAAGTATCCCAGTAAGCAGCAAATGGCATACTCAAAAGAGTTTAACTGAAAGGAATTTAACAAAGACCATGTACAGAAATGTGGGCGGGGTGAAGAAAATCAATAAGGCATGGCTAGGCCCCAGGGAAAGCCACCCCCACCCCAGGCCTGACAGGGCAAGAGGAGAGAGCTGTGTCCCATACTCGGTGAGAGCTGTGCTGTGGAAGAAGGGTTGCCCCTGTACCTGTGACAAGTCAGGGAAGAAGTGGAGAGGGAGATAAACCACCCAACTTCTTTCTCCACTTGCCCTCAGATTTCCTGCCAGTGTTGCCTGGCCAAACCCAACTGGAAACCAGAGAGCAAAGGAGCCTGGGAAATGCAGTCTATGGTAGTCAGCCTCCTGGGAGCACAGAAAAGGGAGGGGAAGAATGTGGAGTGGAACTGGAAGGGAATAAATGGGCAAGAACCAGTCTCATGCCAGGCACATGGTAGATGCTCAACACATGCTGATTGAATGAATAAATGGATGACTGACTGAATGGATAGATGAGCAAAGAAAGCTGAAGATAAAGAGAAAGGGATATAAAAAGAATGATCATTGAATAAGTTCCTACTATGGGCCAGGCATCTATATTATAAAAGGCCAGTGCCATAACACCATAACGTCAGAATGACCAAATGACCAGTCACCAGGAGGTGCATGGAGCACCTCTCAGTCCTTCCCCTGAGGCCCACAGGCTCTGATTGCAGCAAGGCTGGCAGCCGGCAGGTGGGCGGGGCTGTGTGATTTCACACGCTGGGCCTCTAGTCTTACATAAATGATCTTGTTCAAACCCACATAGAAATCCTATAGGATACATTGCTGTCCCCACAACCCGAGCCCTCAGAGGTTAACATATCTCATTCAGGAGAAATCATGGAGCCAGGATTCCAGCTCAGGTCCTGACTTTTAACACTGTGTCATGTTAAACACACCTTGCACTTTTGCATACCTACATCAGCTCAGACTCTGCATCCCTTCCCACCAGAAATGCCCTCTGGCTTGCCAAAAACCCAGTAAACCTCTGGTTCAGCTCCCACTGCTCCTCTTCACAGCCTGCCCTGGATCACCATAGCCAGAGGCCATCTTTCTCTCCTCTGAATATTATAGCAACTGTTATATACCATTCACATACCATCTAATTTCTTTATAATGTAATTATTGAGAGCATCTCATCTCCTTATAAATATTTTGAAAGCTCTTGGAAGCAGGATCTTTTGTTTGTTTCTTGTCATTACTTTGATAGCATTGATAGCACTTAGTAGGTAATCAATAATTATTTGTTGGTGTGTCTATTTAGCTGTATCACATGAGTCATTTTCAATGTCACTTAAGAAAAATTTACTTAAATGATACGTTTTTACATCTATTGTATAAAAAACTTATTCTTTTCTCATTTAATATTGGATCTTAACTGTTTTTCTATTATACAATCTTTGTTTTCAATGGCAATCTATTAGTCAATCCTATGGATGTACCAAAATTTACTTCCCTTTGCTGGGTATTTAAATGTATGACTTTCCATTACTCCCTCCCCACATCTCCCCCCATACCAATGTTGTTACAAATATTTTTGGAATTGCATTTCTCTCAATGGAAACATTTCTGTAAAAGCCCATGTTTAGGGAATGTTTAGTTACTGATTAAACACTGCAGTTGTTAATTACACTAAATGGATTTAGTTTTGAGACTCTAATCTATTTTGTAATCCATTTTGGGATTGACTTTTAGGGAAGAGCCAAAATAACAGTGTCTCCTGCTATATGCAGATGTATGAATACCTTTGGGCAGCCAGTCCATCATCCATCCATCATCCATTCATCCATCATCCATCCAGTCCACATTGCCCAGGAGTCCTGGTAGGGACTGTAGCAGTCACCACAGGAGGTTGGTGGCCTTCTCTGAAGATGTAACTTCACCGTCTTCAGTGCAGCCCTGTTTGGTGGCCAAGAAGCTGAGCACAGATGTCATCACAGCTGTTCTACCTTTGATCCAAAACCATACAGATTCCACTTATTATACTACTGATCACCTGTCTGAATATTATAGCAGCTTTTGAGGCACCAAACTGAAATGACAACTTTCATTAGTATCTAAACTAGCAAACTGTTCTCTTTAGCATCAGCAAATTCCAAATTCTACTCCTGAAATTGTCTCAAAGCTTGGAGGGGGTGTGAGAAGAGAAGTTACATAGACTGAGTATCTATTATGAATCAGAAATTTGTATTGTAGGTTATACAAGCATAATGCATTGACTAAGAGTAGTGAAATCTGAAGCTGGTTTACTGGGGTCTGGGTTCAAATCCCTGCTCCACATTGTCATGCTTGTGTGGCCAGGCAAGTTTAACTTCTTTTTTTTTTTATTTTTTTTATCCGGTTTTTATTTTTATTTTATTTTATTTTTAAAAAAATAAATCTTTATTCAGATTATTACAATTGTTTCTCCTTTTTCCCCCCATAGCTCCCCTCCACCCGGTTCCCCCCCCCCCCCACATTCTGCCCTTACCTCTCCCCCACTGTCCTCATCCATGGGTGTATGTTTTTTGTCCAGTCTCTTCCTGAACACCCCCCATACCCCTTTCCCCCTGAGAATTATCAGTCCACTCCCTTTCTATGCCCCTGATTCTATTATATTCACCAGATTATTCTGTTCCTCAGGTTTTTAATTCACTTGATTTTTAGGTTCACTTGTTGATAGATATGTATTTGTTGTTCATAATTTTTCTCTTTACTTTTTTCTTCTTCCTCTTCTTTAAGAACACCTTTCAGCATTTCATGTAATACTGGTTTGGTGGTATTGAACTCTTAGCTTTTTCTTATCTGTGAAGCTCTTTATCTGCCCTTCAATTCTGAATGATAGCTTTTCTGGGTAGAGTAATCTTGGTTGTAGGTTCTTGCTATTCATCACTTTGAATATTTCTTGCCACTCCCATCTGGCCTGCATAGTTTCTGTTGAGAAATCAGCTGACAATCGTATGGGTGCTCCCTTGTAGGTAATTTACTGTTTTTCTCTTGCTGCTTTTTTTTTTTTTAAAATATATTTTATTGATTTTTTTACAGAGAGGAAGGGAGAAGGATAGAGAGTTAGAAACATCGATGAGAGAGAAACATCGATCAGCTGCCTCCTGCACACCTTTTACTGGAATGTGCCCACAACCAAGGTACATGCCCTTGACCGGAATCGAACCTGGGACCTTTCAGTCCACAGGCTGACGCACTATCCACTGAGCCAAACCGGTTAGGACTCTTGCTGCTTTTAATATTCTCTCTTTGTCTTTTGCTCTTGGCATTTTAATTATGATGTGTCTTCGTGTGGTCCTCTTGGGATTCCTTTTGTTTGGGGTTCTGTGCGCTTCCTGGACTTGTAAGTCTATTTCTTTCACCAGGTGGGGGAAGTTTTTGGTCATTATTTCTTCAAATAGGTTTTCAGTATCTTGCTCTCTCTCTTCTTCTGGCACCCCCATAATTCTGATGTTGGTACTCTTGAAGTTGTCCCAGAGTCTTCTTACACTATCTTCAACTTTTTGGATTTTTTTTGCTTTTTGCTTTTTCGGTTGAGTGTTTTTTGCTTCTTTGTATTTCAATTCTTTGACTTGATTCTTGTGTTCCTCTAGTCTGTTGTTGGGTCTCTAAATAATATTTTTTATTTCAGTCAGTGTATGTTTAATTTCTAGTTGGTCCTTTTTCATATCTTCGAGGGTCTCGTTATATTTATCGGCCTTTTCTAGGATATTCTTGAAAAGCCTTATAACCGTGGTTTTGAATTCTATATCCAGTCGTTTGTTTTCCTCCATTTCTTTCGTTTGTGATCTGATTCTTTGACGCCGCATTTTCACTGCTTCCCTGAGTTGGTAAGGTAGATTTGTGTGCTAGGTTTCCAATATGGCCCAGTGGGTCGGCCTCCCCAGTTAACCTGAGGTGGACACTCTCGGTGCACCCCTTTGTGGACTGTGTGTACAGCCTTGTTGTAATTAAGTCTTGATTGTTGTTGGTATCACTGGGAAGAATTGACCTCCAGGCCAGTTGGCTGTAAGGATCAGCTGTGTCTATGCTGGGAGAAGTTCGGTGCTGGAGACAGCCTTATAGGATTAGACTTGCCAAATTGCAATAGCCTCTGTGCTCAGCTTGGATGGGGTGGAGTCTCAGGGCGGAGCAGACAGTCTTGGCTTCCAGTCAGCCTTGCCCTTGTGCGCGTGCGCGCCTTCAGACCTCTGCCTTCTCCGGCTCCCGAGTCTCCGCCCAAGAATCCAGATTCCCCCTACAAGAGCATGGGTCCCCAGGGGCTCGCCTGGAACTGGGGTTCAGTGCAGTCAGAATTGGGGTTCAGTGCAGTCAGGAGCTTTGGACTCCCTTCTGCTAGGGAAAGCCTGTGGCAACCTCCACAGCCTTTGCGCACACTGGCGCGCACGCCTCCAGAACCCTGCCGGCCGGGGCTCCCCTGGGTCTCCCCCGGGGTCTCCGAGTCTCCGGGTGCCTTTCTCTCTACCTGACAGTCCAGACTCCCCCTGTATGAGCCTGGGTCCACGGGGTTTTGCCCGGGACTGGGGTTCAGTGCACTCAGAACTGGGGTTCAGTGCGGTCGGGGGCTTCCTTCCCCCTTCCGCCAGAGAAAGTCAGCCAGGCTCTCAGCCGCCCTTCCTCTCTGCGCGTACAAAGACCCTTTGCCGTACCTCCAATTCTCTGTGAGCTTTTCTCTTTCCTTCTAGTTGTAGAATTTTCACTCAGCCAGCTTTCCTGTGGTTCTGGATGGTGTCCGTTCTGTCTTTTAGTTGTAGTTTTGAAATTGTTGTGCGAGGCAGCAGTTTAGGTGCTTACTTATGCCACCATCTTGGTTTCTCCAACTTCTCTTTTTTTTTTTTTTTACTATCTTTACTAGTATCTATAAAGTGAAAGTAATAATTACACCTCCCCATAAGGCTGTTTTAAGACCTGGTTACATGCGAGGACTAGATTGGTAAAGCAAGCAGAATGCCTGGCACATATTAAGGGCTATGTGAGTGTTTGCTATTATTATTATTACTGATCTTTTTAAAACTCATTTAATTTAGTTCTCACAACAACTGTCTGAGATAGACCAGGGATTGAAAATTGTCAGCCTATGGGCTGAACTTGGTTTCCAGATATGTTTTGGCCTGCACATATTTCTTTAATTTGAGCCAACATTTGGAGTTCTATATAAAAATCTGGATTCCTGGCTCTTCTTGAAAAGTCCTCATCTGGCAGCAAGCAGAGGGATCTAAGTGCTGCTGCTTCTTTAGATGAGGAACGCACCTTGGCAGCATGCCGCGATACAGTGGCATGACTTCAGTGGTGAGTGAGAAAACGCAACTAATAGTTGCTTCAAGTAAGGATTTATTGCCTCAGTGAAGAACTGCAAGCTAGGGTTAATACAAGTGTCACAAACATGTTGTCAAGGATGGCTGTCCCGCCACCTCTGATGTTTCTGCCTTTCCTCTCTGACATCTTCAGCATGTCATCTCTGAAGCTCCACCTCATTTCTACCAATGCCTCCAAATGGCTCACAAGTCACATGCAGACAGACAAACGCATGTCCAGAAGAGGATATCTTGTCCCCCTGTTGGTCTCTTTTCCTTAAGAAGAAAGTCTTTTTTAAAAATGCCTAGCTGACTTCCCACTGAGCTCACAAGTGGCCAAGACCAGCTCGTATGCCAATACTCTAGTTGCCAGGAGCCTAGGAAAGCATGTCCCCCAGCTCCTGACACCTACAGGAATGAAGAGGCCAGGCTGCTGAGCAGGCCACCGAGAAAGCCAGGCACATCTCACCCAGTAATTGCTCAAGTGTTACACCAGCTCCCTGACTTATTTAGCTACCTGTGGGCAACCAACGTGGTGATTTCCCACTTTACAGATAAACGGGAGCTCTTAGAGAAAATATAATTTACCCAAGGACCTTGGGCCAAGGTGATACAACTAACAAATGCTTAGAATGTCTGCCACAGGAGAAGCATTCAACAAATGATAGCTACAAATTCTCTGTCTTATGGGAGGTTGGAGGCATGAAAATTTAGGCAGATTAAAAACAAATCAGTTTTAAGTTCTTTAGAAAGGAGCCTTAGCATAGGTTCAGAGTGGCATGATGTTTAGAGTTTGAAATTAAATTGGTGTATTTACTCTGGCTGGGTGATTAACAGCACCAAGCAATATTTACAGCGTCTTCAGGTGCACAAGTAAGATGACAAGATACTTTACGGAATGTGGGCATGACTCTTGCTCATCTCTCAAACAACTCTAAGGGAGGGCATTGTTTTTTTGTTTTGTTTTGTTTTTATGTATATAAGAGAAGAACAGGCCCATTGTGGATGTTGCAGTCATCAAAAATTGTTGGAATTTCTTAACAGGGCTTGCATGCCAGTCCAGGAACCAAGGGGGAAATTGGCAGTAAGTAGTAGCTATGTAGGTAACGCTGCTTCTGATTCCATACCAAAGACAGAACCCCAAATCAAGCCCCAGCAAGAGGTGTCTTGGTGGAATTTTCTTGGGTAAGCAATGATAGCAGCTGGTGCTTCTTACTGTTCTTTTTCAGCTATATCTTATGAGCTCCCTTAGAACAAGAAGGTTGGAGCCCAGTCCTTCACTAGTTCAGATTTAAAACTCTCAGCAGCAGGTACAGGTTTTCCCCACCTCTGATGTCTTTCAGTTCCCTTTACTGCTGGCATTTGCGCAGACTGGTTATTTCCCGTATTGAATCATTTACTGACTATCTAACTATTTCCTGGGGGAGCCAAATAATTTTAAGCATTCTCAGTGACTCATGTATTCTTACCAGTTCTTATATTTTCTCTTATTAATCGATTTTAGGAAGAGAGGAAGGGAGAGAGAGAAAGAAAAACACACACATTGATTTGTTGTTCCACTTATTTATGCCTTCATTATTGATTATGCATTGATTATTATATGTGCCCTGATGGGGGATTGACCCACAACCTGGGCATATGGGGTCAACACTCTACAACTGAGCTACCTGGCCAGGGCCCTTACCAGTTCTTTATTTTATTTTATTTTATTTTATTTTATTTTATTTTATTTTATTTTATTTTAGCTTATTTTATTTTATTTATTTATTTTCTTAGGACACATAGTTTTCTTAATTATTTTTTGGGGGAAGGGATGCCACATTTCTACTCAATTAAGAGAAACATTTTTATCAGCAGAGAATTCTTTCTCTTTTTTTCACTTATCATGCCATGAATTCATAGGGAATGGGTTCCAGCAGCTCAGGCTCCTTTCCATGGGTTCTCACACCATGTGCTTCTCTGGGTGGAGGAGGCTGACGCTTCAAGTGAACCCAGGTATTGTTCTCTTTGGCTTCCTTCTTGTTCTGATCATTTCCCTTCACACGTTTCAGGAAGCTATCTCGGCTCTTAGAGTGCTGAATATGCTCGATACGCACAGTAACTCTCTTGGCAAGAATCTTGCCCTTAACTTGCTCGTTCACAACAATGCTCACGGCATGCTGGTGGCACTGTAGATTTCCGGTTTTGCCCTGGTGACATTGTGGGCCTTCCTTTTTGAACAGCGCCCATCCCCTTGATGTCCACAATATCACCTTGTAGATTCGCATGTATGTGGCCAAGGGAACAGCTCCGTGTTTTCTAAAAGGCCTAGAGAACATATAGCGGGGCCTCTCCTCTTTCCCTTGGTGTTAATCATTTTGGTGAATTACTGGAAGATAGCGGTTCTGACCAAAAGGCACCAGTTCTTTTATTTAATTTTTGTTGGTCTCTCTCTTTCATACAAGATAGGATGCTAAAAAGTTTCTACTTAGTCGTATAATAGTGAATTTCCTTTACATGTTTCAGGAAGCTATATTGGCTTTAAAGTACTTAATGAAATGAAAGACTGATTATTTAATCTTTAGCCAAGTCCCAGGTTTAGCCAAGAGTGTTAATCAGGTTTCAGCCCCACAAAGCTTAAGAATTCCTTGATGAAATGGAATGCCATATCATTACCATTTTGCCCATCAAATCAGTTGCTTTGCTACCTTCACCTGCTCTGGCATTAAATCCTGTGTCTGTAATCATACAGTAATGAGACTAACAGAGCCAGTTATACAATCCTAGTTTGTTATGTTTTAAAAAGCCCTGAAAATATAGGGTGCTCAGTAGCTAAGAGAAGAAGCCTGGGGAAAGTGTCAATAGAAGTGAGAGGGACAAAGGGTGGACACTATGAGGAATACTTAGCCCAGCTGTCAGATTGTTCAACCAAAGGCTTGGCTCTTACAGCTTGAGATCATTGCTTCAGTCTTACTAGGGAGTATTTAAAGTAAAATGAGCCTCTTTCTGTTTATCCTACAGCTGCCATTTTGTCTTAACAATGTACTCCTTGAAAGCTTCTTAAGGTAATGTTGACCTCTGTTGAATGCAGACATACCCTTTGCAGACTACGCCAGGTCCTGACTCATTAGCATGGCACACCTCTGCAGCCTTATCTTGTTGACTTTCCTCCACCCCCACTCCCACCTTCCTACACACCTACAGTCCAGGCATACCTCACTAATCACACAATTACCAGGCAGGCCCAATGCTTTATGCTCACAGCTTCTGAACATACTGTTCTTTTCCTAGAATGCCCTTCTGCACCTCATCTACTGGAGAAATACTTATCCTTCAACACCCCACTGTGAGAATAAACAAGTAATATTTTCTGTCAAAAAAGGGAGTTTAGGCAGCGCCATTTTGGCTGGTGTGATTTGCAGCTCCCCTGGGGTCCACCATTTTATTTATTTTTTTAAAAATATATTTTTATTGATTTTAAAGAGGAAAGGAGAGGGATAGAGAGATAGAAACATCAATGATGAGAGAGAATCATTGATGGGCTGCCCCCTGCACACTCCCTACTGGGGATCGAGCCCACAATCCAGGCACGTGCCCTTGGCTGGAATCAAACTCAGGACCCTTCAGTCCGCAGGCCAATGCTCCATCCACTGAGCCAAACTGGCTAGGGCAGGGGTCTACCATTTTAAATGGCAAAGGTCAACCCCTCCCTTTTTCCTTGCTCAATCGGGCAAGACTGTGAGCCTAAGCTCTGACCAATCAAGAATGAGGGACAGATCACGTGTGTCAGACATAAAACCCTGAGCGGACCACCTGCTCAGTGTGCATGCTGCCAGACTCTGTGTAGGTACATACCCTCCTGCAGGAGTAAAGATATTTGCTTGCTGCCTGGCCCCTGAGTATCCTTTGTGTTCTACCAGGACCCCTGATTTTGGGGGCTCGCCTTATTTCTAGCACCACTCAAGCATTTTTTTTAACTGCTCTGGCCTCCCACCTTTCCAATCACAGGAGAACTTTGGACCCACCATTGTACCTTGTATACACCTCTATTACAGCACTCATTCTCTTGACCATAATGTCAATCTCCCTTGTATTTTAAGCCATCCCCAGGCAACCACTTGTCCACTCTCTGCTTCTATAGATTTGCTTATTCTGGGTACTTCATATAAATGGAGTCATACAATATCCAGTTCTGCAGTCCTTTGTGTCTGGCTTCTTTTGATATCGTTGTATTTAACTCAGTTATTAATTAACTGGAAAGGAAGAGAGCGAAAGCTGAATATTATAGGCATACTCAGTAAAGTCTATGTGATGTAGGGAAGACACTTGCTTGTTGGTCACATTTGGGAACAGGTCATTGGCCAGGATGGCTGTGGCCATTGCAAGGGTGCAAAATCTGAAATACATAAGCTCCTGAACAAAGGAGTACCCTGGGGCTGGGGATCGAACCTACAACTGAGGTATGTGCCCTTGACCAGGAATCAAACCCAAGACCCTCAGTCCTTGGGCTGACGCTCTAACCACTGAGCAAACCGTCTAGGGCTTATTTCTTTTCTTGTGTAATTGCCTAACTCTTTGCAGTAAAGTGTTGAATACAATGGTGAGAGTAGACATCCTTGCCTTGCTCCTAGTCTTATGGAAAAAGAGTTCAGTCTTTCACCATTAAGTATGATGCTATGCCCAGCTGGTATGGCTCAGTGGGTGAGCATCAACCTATGAACCAGGAGGTCACAGCTCGATTCCTGTTCAAGGCACATCCTGGGTTGAGGGCTCGATCCCCAGTGTGGGGCATGCAGGACACAGCCGATCAATGATTCTTTCTCATCATTGATGTTTCTATTTCTCTTCTCCTCTCCCTTCCTCTCTGAAATAAAGAAAAGCAAATCTATATTAATAAAAGGGTAATATGCTAATTAGAGCAAATAGACTGGATGTCTTCCGGACGTCCTTCCAGACAAAGCCACGGTGACGGGGGCCAAGGCAGAGGCAGTTAGGTGCCAGCAGGCTGGCAGGGGAGAGCGGTTAGGGGTAATCAGGCCAGCAGGGGAGAGCAGTTAGGGGCATCAGGCTGGCAGGCAAAGGCAGTTAGGGGTGATCAGGCAGGCAGGCAGAGGCAGTTAGAGGTGATCAGGCAGGGATGCAGAGGCAGTTAGGGGCAATCAGGCCAGCAGGGGAGCAGTTAGGGGCATTAGGCAGGCAGGCAGAGGGGTTAGGGGCAATCAGGCAGGCAGGCAGGCAGGCAGGCAGATGAGCGGTTAGGAGCCAGTGGTCCTGGATTGAGAGTCAGACATCCCCCAAGGGGTCCTGGATTGGAGAGGATGCAGGCCAGGCTGAGGGACAACCCTCCCTGTGCACGAATTTCATGCACTTGGCCTCTAGTATATGGAGAAAGAGAGAGAGAGAGAGAGAGAGAGAGAGAGAGAGAGAGAGAGAGAGAGAGAGAGAGAGAATGATGGTAGTTTTGGGTTTTTCATAGATGCCCTTTTATCAAATTGAGAAAGTTCCTATCTATTCCTAATTCATAGGCTGTTTTGTTTTGTTCTTTTATTCAGAAGTGTTGGATTTTATTAAATGCTTTTCTACATTTTGGCACCTATGTTCATAAGGGGTATTGGTCTGTAGTTCCCTTTTATTGTTAATATCCTTGTCTGGTTTTAGTTTCAGGGTCATACTGACCTCATAGAATGAATTGGGAAGTGTCCCCTCCTTTTTTATTTTTTGGGAGATTTTGTAAAGAATTAGTATTAATTATTTTAAAAATAATCTGTAGAATTCTCCAGTGAAGCCATCTGCACTTAGGGGTCTTCTATGGGTAGCTTTTAAATTACTCATCATCTCAAAACATAGGTTTTATTATTATACAGGTTGGATGAGGCTTTTAGAGCAGGAGATGGTTGCTACCGAAAAGCTAGTTTCTTACTCATAGTTCCCAAGTTTCCACACACAGGGAAATAATAGGGTTGATCAGGAGGCAAAGGGAGCAAGGGAGCAAGGAAAAATGTTGGCAAGAACTTTTTTTTCTCTCTGTGGAAGGCATTATATGTAGGTTTCAAACTGGCTAATTTAAATAATTTCATCAGATTCTGGGGCATAGGGATTATTCTGAGTTTCCTGGTACCCAGACCTGGGATGATTAATTAGGGCAGGGAATAGGGAATATAGTGCCATGTGGACTTTGGATTTGTTAGGTTGCATATGAAAGATTCAATCACAGGTACTTAGGAACTATTGCTAGGAACTGGCTAACCCTGGAAGGGGAAATCTCTCCAGGGTCCACAAAAGCTCCAAATGTCTAAGCATCAGAAATCCTATCTAATAAAAGAGTAATATGCAAATTGACCATCACTCCAAGACACAATATGGCTGCCCCCAAGTGGTCAAAGATGGCTGCCCTCATGTGGACACAAGATGGTTGCCACAAGATGGCCTGTAGGGGAGGGCAGTTGTGGGCAGTTAGGGGTGACCAGGCCAGCAGAGGAGGGCAGTTGGGGGTGACCAGGCTGGCAGAGGAGGGCAGTTGGGGGAGACCAGGCCAGCAAGGGAGGACAGTTGGGGGGGACCCAAGCCTGCAGGGGAGGGCAGTGGTGGGGCCAGGCCTGAAGGGGAGGGCTATTGGGAGAGACCAGGCCTACAGTGGAGGGCTGTTGGGGGGGACCAGGCCTGCAGGGGAGGGCAGTTGGGGGGGACCAGGCCTGCAGGGGAGGGCAGTTGGGGGGGACCAGGCCTGCAGGGGAGGGCAGTTGGGGGGGACCAGGCCTGCAGGGGAGGGCAGTTGTGGGCAATCAGGCCAGCAGGGAGGGCAGTTAGGGGTGACCGGGTCAGCAGGGGAGGGCAGTTAGGGGCACCAGGCCTGCAGGGGAGGACAGTTGTGGGGGACTCAGGCCTGCAGGGGAGGGCAGTTAGGGGTGACCAGGCCTGCAGGGGAGGGCAGTTGGGGGGGACCAGGCCTGCAGGGGAGGACAGTTGTGGGGGACTCAGGCCTGCAGGGGAGGGCAGTTAGGGGTGACCAGGCCTGCAGGGGAGGGCAGTTGGGGGGGACCAGGCCTGCAGGGGAGGGCAGTTGTGGGGGACTCAGGCCTGCAGGGGAGGGCAGTTGGGGGCACCAGGCCTACAGGGGAGGACAGTTGTGGGGGACTCAGGCCTGCAGGGGAGGGCAGTTAGGGGTGACCAGGCCTGCAGGGGAGGGCAGTTGGGGGGGACCAGGCCTGCAGGGGAGGGCAGTTGTGGGCAATCAGGCCAGCAGGGAAGGCAGTTAGGGGTGACCGGGTCAGCAGGGGAGGGCAGTTGGGGGCACCAGGCCTGCAGGGGAGGACAGTTGTGGGGGACTCAGGCCTGCAGGGGAGGGCAGTTAGGGGTGACCAGGCCTGCAGGGGAGGGCAGTTGGGGGGGACCAGGCCTGCAGGGGAGGGCAGTTGGGGGGGACCAGGCCTGCAGGGGAGGGCAGTTGTGGGCAATCAGGCCAGCAGGGAGGGCAGTTAGGGGTGACCGGGTCAGCAGGGGAGGGCAGTTGGGGGCACCAGGCCTGCAGGGGAGGACAGTTGTGGGGGACTCAGGCCTGCAGGGGAGGGCAGTTAGGGGTGACCAGGCCAGCACAGGAGGGTAGTTAGGGTGTCTGGGCCAGCAGGGGAGGGCAGTTGGGGGTGACCAGCCCTGCAGGGGAGGACAGTTAGGGGTGACCAGACTGGCAGGGGAGGGCAGTTAGGGGTGACCAGCCCCTGCAGGGGAGGGCAGTTACGGGCAATCGGGCTGGCCGGGGAGCAGTTAGGCGTCGATCATGCTGACAGTGGAGTGGTTAGGAGGTGATCAGGCTGACAGGCAGAAACGGTTAGGGGCAATCAGGCAGAGGCAGGCGAGCAGTTGGGAGCCAGCAGTCCTGGATTGTGAGAGGGATGTCCAACTGCCCGTTTAGGTTGGGCCTAAATGGGCGGTCGGACACTCCTCAAGGGGTCCCAGATTGGAGAGGGTGTAGGCTGGGCTGAGGGGGGACGCCCCCTCTCCCCCGTGCACAAATTTTGTGCACTGGGCCTCTAGTACAGAATATAAAAAGTCATGATTAATCACAAATTCAAACTCTTTACTTGTTATAGGACTGTTCAGATTTTTTATTTCTTCTTCAATCACTTTCAGTTATTTGTGTCTGTAGAAATTTGTCCATTTCATCTAGTTTATCTAAGTTGTTGGCATAGTATTTCCTGATAATTCTTTTTTTATTTTTCTAAGATTGGCAGCAATGTCCCTTTTTTCACTCCTAATACTGGTAATTTAAGTCTTCTCTCTCTCTCTCTTTTTTTTTTTTTTTTTTTTTTTACAATTTTTAAAATTTATTGTTTCATCCATGTTGTAATTTTATTTAATCATATTGTATTTTAAATGTGCCACAAGAATTAAAATCTTAAAAGCATACAGTGAAGTCTCATGTAAGGCTAATAGCCACCCTCTAAATTTCTGTATTTTCTAAACCTACTTTGGAAACAAAGTTTAGTTGTATACAAAGGTATTCTCTTGAGTAAGACAAAGTGGTGACTGGGAAGATTTAATTTCCAGTGATTTTTAAAGAACAATTTTCCCTGTCTGGTTTGGCTCAGTGGGTAGAGCGACTTGCGGACTGAGGGGTCCTGGGTTCTATTCCAGTCAGGGGTGCATACTGGGTTGTGGGCTCTATCCCTAGTGGGGGCATGCAGGAGGCAGCTGATCTATGACTCTCTCTCATCATTGATGTTTCTATCTCTTCTCCTCTAGTTAGCATTGGAGTTGTCAGCAGGTCCAAGCAAAGAATTCAAGGAAGGTTACAATAGCAGCAAGGTACACACTTGGTGGGCCAAAGCCTTCTTGCCCGCAGGCAGCCCTCTTGTCCCCGGGCTCCTCATCCATGGCTCCCAACTCCAGCTCCCAGCTCAGGCCACGCGGGCTCTGGCTCCTGGCAATGGGGCAGGACTGCGCCACCCGCCCACGCTCTCATGGGCTCCCGGCTGGAGCCTGCAGGCCCTCTGCCCAGGCAGAGAAGGGGGAGGAGGTATCCTCTCTTTTTTTTCTTGATCAGGCTAGGTAAGTGTTGGTCAATGTCATTGATGTTTTCAAAGAACTAACTTCTGGTTTTATTGATTTTTCTTTTTTCTTTTTCATTAATTTCTCACTGTAATCTTAATTATTTTCTTGCTTCTCCTTGGTTTGGGTTTAGTTTGCTTTTCTTTTTCCAGTGTCTTAAGATGTAAAGTTGGGTTATAGTTTGGGGATTCTTTTCCCCTTTTAAAAAAAAGTGTTTACAGCTGTAAATTCCCCCTAAGCACTGCTTTCACTGAATGCCATCAATGTTCAAATGCTGTACTTTCATTTTCATTCATCTCAAAATATTTTCTAATTTCCCTTATGATTATTTTCTTTGACTCATTTGTAATTTAGAAATACGTAGTTTAATTTCCATGTATTTGTGAATTTGCCTACAATTTTTCTGTTATGGGATTCTAATTTAATTTCTTTTTTAAAATTTAATAAATCTTTATTGTTCAGATTATTACAATTTTTCCTCTTTTTTCCCACATAGCTCCCCTCCACCTGGTTCCCACCCCACCCTCTGCCTTTACCCGCCCTCCACTGTCCTCATCCATAGGTGTACGATTTTTATCCAGTCTCTTCCCGCACCCCCCACACCCCTTTCCCCCCAAGAATTGTCAGTCCGATCCCTTTCAATGCCCCTGACTCTATTATATTCACCAGTTTATTCTGTTCATCAGATTTTTTTATTCACTTGATTTTTAGATTCACTTGTTGATAGGTATGTATTTGTTGTTCATAATTTTTATCTTTACCTTTTTCTTCTTCTTCCTCTTCTTAAAGAATACCTTTCAGCATTTCATATAGTCCTGGTTTGGTGGTGATGAACTCCTTTAGCTTTTTCTTATCTGTGAAGCTCTTTATCTGCCCTTCAATTCTGAATGATAGCTTTGCTGGGTAGAATAATCTTGGTTGCAGGTTCTTGCTATTCATCACTTTGAATATTTCTTGCCACTCCCATCTGGCCTGCATAGTTTCTGTTGAGAAATCAGCTGACAGTCGTATGGGTGCTCCCTTGTAGGTAACTAACTGTTTTTCTCTTGCTGCTTTTAATATTCTCTCTTTGTCTTTTGCTCTTGGCATTTTAATTATGATGTGTCTTGGTGTGATCCTCTTTGGATTCTGTTTGTTTGGGGTTCTCTGGGCTTCCTGGACTTGTAAGTCTATTTCTTTCACCAGGTGGGGGAAGTTTACAGTCATTATTTCTTCAAATAGGTTTTCAGTATCTTGCTCTCTGTCTTCTTCTGGCACCCCCATAATTCTGATGTTGGTACGCTTGAAGTTGTCCCAGAGACTCCTTACATTATCTTCATATTTTTGGATTCTTTTTTCTTTTTGCTTTTCCAGTTGGTGTTTTTTACTTCTTTGTATTTCAAATCTTTGACTTGATTCTTGCGATCCTCTAGTCTGCTGTTGGATCTCTGTATAATATTTTTTATTTCAGTCAGTGTATGCTTAATTTCTAGTTGGTCCTTTTTCATATCCTTGAGGGTCTCGCTAAATTTATTGGCCTTTTCTAGAAAATTCTTGAAAAACCTTATAACCGTGGTTTTGAACTCTATATCCAGTCTTTTGCTTTCCTCCATTTCTTTCATTTGTGATCTGTTTCTTTTTCTCCGCATTTTGGCTGCTTCCCTGAGTTGATAGAGTGGTTTGTGTGCTAGGCGTCCTATAGGGCCCAGTGGCTCAGCCTCCCCAGTTACCTGAGGTGGACATTCTTGGTGCACCCCTTTGTGGGCTGTGTGCACAGTCTTGTTGTAGTTAAGCCTTGATTGTTGTTGGTATCACTGGGAGGAATTGACCCCCAGGCCAGCTGGCTGTGAGGATCAGCTGTGTCTACGCTGGGAGAACTTCTGTGCTGGAGACACCCTTATGAGACAAGACTTGCAAAAGCCTCTGTGCTCAGCTTGGATGGGGTGGAGTCTCAGGGCAGAGCAGACAGCATTGGTTTCCCCTTAGCCCTGCCTTAATAGGCCCCTGTGTCTCAGTGTCTCATGGTAATCGCTGCAAGCACCTCTGAGAGAAAGCTGCCCTCGAGTTCCGCCTACTGCCAGACAGTCCAGTTTCTCCCCGAATGAGTCTGGGTCCCCAGAGTCTCACCCAGAACTGGAGTTCAGTGCAGTTGGGAGCTTTTGTCTTCCTCCCGCTTGAGAAAGCCTACCACGCACTCAGTTGCCCACCCTCTCCGTGCGCACGCCTTTGTACCTCTGCCTTCTGCAATTCCTCTGAGTCTTAGTGTGCTTTTCTCTTTCCTGACAGTCCAGTTTCACCCTGTATGAGTCTGGGTCCCCAGAGTCTCGCCCGGAACTGGAGTTCAGCACAGTCGGCAGCCTTAGTCTCCCTCCCGCTTGAGAAAGCCACCCACGCCCTCAGTTACTGAGTCCTCTCTGCACGTGCGTCTCAGTACCTCTGCCTCCTGCAGCTCCTCTGAGTCTCAGTATGCTTTTCTCTTTCCTTCTAGTTGTAGAATTTCCAGTCAGCCAGCCTTCCTGTGATTCTGGATGATGTCTGTTTTGTCTTTTAGTTGTAGTTTTGAAATTGTTGTGTGAGACAGCAGTTTAGGTGTTTACCTATGCCACCATCTAGGTTTCTCTGTCTAATTTTATTTTATTACTAGAAGCCTGGTGCATGACATTTGTGCACTGGGGGGTGGGGGAGGTTGGGGTTGTCCCTCAGCCTGGGCTGCGCCCTCTCGCAGTCCGGGACCCCTGGAGAGCAGTTGCCTTAGTGCTGCTGCAGAGGCGGGAGAGGCTCCTGCCACTGCTGCTGCGCTTGCCAGCCATTAGCCTGGCTTCTGGCTGAGTGGAGCTCCCCCTGTGGGAGCGCACTGACCACCAGGGGGCAGCTCCTGCATTGAGCGTCTGCCCCCTGGTGGTCAGTGCACGTCATAGCGACTGGTCATTCTGCCATTTGGTCGATTTGCATATTAAGGTTTTATTATATAGGATGGTCAGAAAACTTACTTTGTATGATTTTAATTCTATTTACCTTTATTGAGACTAATATAGCATCTATCCTGGAGAAGAATGTCCATTCTGCTGTTGTTGAATAAACAGCTCTATAACTGTTTGTTAGGTATAGTTGGTTTATAGTGTTGTTCAAGTCTTCAAAAAATTTTTTTGATGTTATGCTTACTTATGTCAATTATTGAAAGTAGGGCTTTGAAGTCTCCCATGATTATTGTTGAATTGTCTGTTTCTTCTTTTAATTCTACCATTTTTTGCTTCATGTATTTGGGGCTTTGTTGTTAAGTGCAGAGATATGTTTATAATTATTTATATCTTACTGATGAATTGATCTTATTATCACTATTTTATCTTTAAAATCTATTTTTTCTGATATTAGTATAGCCACTTCAGCTTTCTTATTGTTGCCATTTTCATGGTATATCTTTTTCTATCTCTGTATTTCCAACCTATTTGTATCTTTGAGTCTAAAGTGTGTCTCTTTTAGATAGCATATATTTAAATCCGGTTTTTTTCTTATCCTATTTTTTTCTTTTTTACAGAAACTTACATTTATTATATCACTATTCCTGTGTGTTAGTCACAGTGTAACTTGGTCCTCTGCTCAGGGTTTTACAAGGTTGTAAAGTGTTGGCTAGGGCTGTGGTCTCATGTGAGGCTCGATTGGGGAAAGATCTCATATGATTTTTGGCAGCAGCCCTTTACTAGTGGGCTGTAGAACTGAGTGAGCATCTTAGTTCCTTGTTGCCTATTGGCCAGAGGCCATCCTTACTTCCTTGACACCTGGCCTTCCCAACACAGCCACTTACTTCTGCCATTATCACAGAACTGATGTCATTCTATCATCTTTGTCATATTTATTGGTTAGAAGCCAGACACAGGTCCTACCCATACTCAATGAGAGTTAGTTATACAAGTCTAGTATTTGGGGAACATGAGTGCTACCTCAGAGTCTGTCCCAGAAGGGTTAAGACACTCAAGGTTACTCACCTAGTTATTTGTGGAGTTGGGATTTCACTTCAGTGACCACACTCTTAACATTATGTTGTCCCTTCCGCTGATTCCACAGTCTGTGAATTCTAAAGCAAAGTCGTTCCTGGGAGATGTATCTTGATTGATGAAGTCTGGGTCATTTATTCATCTCTGAAGCTACTGTGAGTCATTAGCACTCAAATCATTAAAACTGGAATGGAAGTGAGGCAGTTCTTCAAAGGACTATTGGGATATTAGTACCCAAAGTGATGACAAGATCCTGAGTGTATTCACTTCTGCTGGACACAGACCACTGCAACTGTCCCTATGATTAGAGAACATATTCTCAGATAAAACACAAATTGACAATCTCTTCTTTTGGAGTGGATTGTTTAATCCATTCACATTTACTGTTATTATTGAAATAGTTGGATTTATGTCAGCCATTTTATTCCCCCTCCCCCCGCCCCGCCCCGCATCTTAGGTCTTCTTTGTTCCTCTAGTTTCCTTTGCTGCTTTCTAGTGATTATTTTCTAGTGAAACATTTTAATTCCTTTAGTGGTTTATTTTTTGCACTTCATTTTTTGGGTTATTTTCTTAGTTGTTGCTCTCGGTCAGTGGTTGGCAAACTCATTAGTCAACAGAGTCAAATATCAACAGTACAACGATTGAAATTTCTTTTGAGAGCCAAATTTTTTAAACTTAAACTTCTTCTAATGTCACTTCTTCAAAATAGACTTGCCCAGGCCATGGTATTTTGTGGAAGAGCCACACTCAAGGGGCCAAAGAGCCATATGTGGCTCACAAGCTGCAGTTTGCCAACCACTGCTCTAGGTCTTACCAAATGCACCTTCACTCACCAAAATATACTTCAGTTTTATTTAAACGTAATTACAGTGAGAAATAGAAGCTTTACCCCTTTTGTGCTATTTTTGTGCTATATTTGCTCTCCTTTTTCTTTCAAAGATATAAAATTATCTATAATAATAAAAGGGTAATATGCTAATTAGACCAGATGTCTTCCAGACATCATTCCAGATGTCCTTCCTGATGAATCTGGGGCCGGAGGGAAGCCAGCTGGGTCCTGGGTGACTGTTGGCGGCTGGAGGAGGGAAACAGCCCAGGTCCCGGGTGCTGGAGGGAAGCCGGTGCCAGCAGCTGGGGGAAGGAAGGCCTATTCTTGCATGAATTTGTGTGCATCGGGACTCTAGTATAAAATAATAATGATAAGTATTGTTGGGTTTGTACAACATACAGATATTTATATATACATATATAATATATACATACATATGTATATTTTATAGAATTTTATGTATTTAAAGAAGTTGAGAGAAGAAAGGAGACCAAGTATATATTTATAGAGTTTGTTATACTAACCTTCTTATTTACCCTTTCCAGTTCTCTTCATTTGTTCCTGTGGATGTGAATTATCATCCTGTGTAATTTCCTTATTCCCATACAACTTTGCTCCCACCCACCTCCTTTCTGTTATTATTAAATATATTATGCCTCTATATGTTGGAGGTCTAACAATAGTTATATATATATTGTTTGTTATAATTGCTTTTTAAATAATTTCAGAGAAGAAATATGCATTTATTCTGTTCCTTGTAATTACCTATGCAATTATCTTTCTTGGTGAGATTTATTTATTTGTTAGTATTCTGGAAGCAAAGTTTTATCCTATATAATAAAAGCCTAATATGCTAAGTGTCCGGTCGTCTGGTTGTCTGTTCAACCAATCAAAGCATAATATACTAATGATATGCTAAGGTCGCTCAACTGCTCATTATGACATGCACTGAACACTAGGGGGAAGATAGTCAACCGGTCGACCAGTCGCTATGACATGCACTGACCACCAGGGGGCAGATGCTCTGACCGGTAGGTTAGCTTGCTGCTGGGGTCCGGCTGATCGGGACTGAGCTAGTCAGCCAGGACATGCCCTGGAGCCCTCCCGCAGTTCCTCACCAGCTGGCCAACCTCCCGCATCCCTCCCCAGCCCTAATTGTGTACCAGTGGGGTCCCTTGGCCTTGCCTGAACCCTCTCGCAATCTGGGACCCCTCAGGGGATGTCAGAGAGCTGGTTTTGACCTGATCCCGCAGGACAGGCCAAGGGACCCCACTGGTGCATGAATTCATGCACCAGGCCTCTAGTTGTAATATAAACCAATATAAAAATGTGTTATAAAAAGGGAAGAGGAGAAGTGGTGCAGGTAAGGAATACAGGTGTGCCTTGCAGAGTGTGTAAGATCCAATTGTTCTCTAGGGTCACTTGCTTTCAGATTGAACAACTTTCTTTAGTGCTTCTTATAAGGTGAACTTTTTTTTTGTATTAAATGGTTGTTGTTGTTTTCACTTAATAATGTACTGTATCATTTCTTGTGACTCTTCCTCAAAAACATAACTCACTGCACCTATATGATAGTCCATGGTCAACATGTATCTCACCATTCTCCTAAGAGGTTATTTTTAACTTTTTATTGTTACAAATGATGCTATCATAAATGTCTTTGCATGTATATCACTTAGAAAACATTCTTTTTTAAAGTATGCAATTAATCTGAGAATATATTTATATCTAAAACCATTCAGACAGTCCAAAGTCCCCCTTCATGGGCCATCCCCACCTTTTCTTTAAATGTAGTCACTCTTACTGGTTGGTGTGTGTACCTTTTCATATATTTGTCCATGGGTTGACTCACACAGGGGTAGGGGGGTGGGAGGAGGGGGAGAGAGAGAGAGAGAGAGAGAGAGAGAGAGAGAGAGAGAGAGAGAGAGAGAAACAGACACAGAGAGACATGTTTTTGTGTGTTTTATGTATGGGGGTTCTTTCCATGTCATAATTTGAGCACATTCTTTTATAAAACTGCGATGTAGAATTCCAGAGTCATTTAACAAACTTTTGCTGCATCTCTACTGTGTGGCAGACCCTGAGGATTCAGGAACTATATTCTCATGGAGCTTTACGGTCACAGTATGGATGCACCAAATGAATTCCTATTTTGATGAGTGTGTAACAAGTCTTTACCCAAAGACAGATGCTTAGCAGAGAAGTTACGAGTCAGGAAGTGGGATTAGTTTATATTTTTAAGAGGAATGTATGAGAATGATAGCTTTCTCATTTAGTAAATGGAAATTTTGTGGGTTCTTTTTTTTTTTTGGTTAATTCTCACCCACGGATATTTTTCCATTGATTTTTAGAGAGAGTGGAAGAGAGGGGCAGAGACAGAGAGAGGAAACATTGATGTGAAAGAAACATATTAATTGGTTGCCTCCTGGGTTGAGCATGCAACCAAGGTATGTACACTTGACTGGAATGGAACCTGGGACCCTTCAGTCTGCAGGCCTATATCCACTGAGCCAAATAGGCTAGGGCTGTGATATTTTTTAATATTTAAAAATATAATGTTTAGGAGAACCAAGATGGTGGCGTAGGTAAATGCCAGTGTTTGCCGCCTCTCACAACCACATCAAAATTACAACTAAAGCCCTAGCTGGGCCAAAACCGGTTTGGCTCAGTGGAAGAGCGTCAGCCTGCAGACTGAAAGGTCCCAGGTTCGATTCCGGTCAAGGGCATGTACCTTGGTTGTGGGCACATCCCCTGTAGGAGGTGTGCAAGAGGCAGCTGATCGATGTTTCTCTCTCATCGATATTTCTGACTATCTATCCCTCTCCCTTCCTCTCTGTAAAAAATCAATAAAAATATATTAAAAAAAAAAAAAAAGCCCTAGCTGGTTTGGCTCAGTTGATAAAGCGTTGGCATACAGACTGAAGGGTTCTGGGTTCGATTCCAGTCAAGGGCACATGCTCCAGTTGCAGGCTTGATCCCCAGTGGGGGGCATGCAGGAGGCAGCCAATCAATGATTATCTCTCATCATTGATGTTTCTATCTCTCTCTCCTTCTCCCTTCCTCTCTGAAATCAATAAAAAATATTAAAACAACAACAAACAAACATGAGAAATTGTGTATTAAATAAAATTAAACAGGCTTTTAAAAAAATTACAACTAAAATACAGAACAACCATCATTTTTGAACCACCTGAAATCTGACTGAATGGAAGTCCTTCAACTAGAGAGGTAAAGAAAAAAGTACATCCAGACTGGTATGAGGGGCAGAGGTGTGGAATGGGTTGGTCTGACATCCATGTGTGGCATGTTTTTTAATCCAGAGAGATATCTCAGCTGCAGAGGTATTCCACGAGAAACAAGGGGTCCCAGCCTCACCCCAGCCCCCCAGCCAGGGTTTCAGAGGTGGGAAGATAAGTCCTGGCTGAGTGACATGGAGGATGCCAAAGATGCAGGCAGTCCCTCTTAAAAGGGCTGGCATATGGACTTACTCAGATTCGATCCCTCTGAGCTCTAGCTATGCGGGGAGCGGGGGGTGGGGGGTGGAGGGGGGTGGATTCGGGGACATATGGGGAAGAACTGTATTGTCTGGCATCAGAGCAAGAATTCAGGGATGGCTTTCTCCCAGACAGGGATGCACACAGGGGTCATTATTCTTATGCTGAGACCTCCCCTATCACAGAACTGACTGGCAGCCAGCCACATCTGAGTTTCCATCAGCCTGGCTCACACTGTTTGCTACACCCTGGTGATTCCTTGAGACCCCACCCCACCTAATTTGCAGCCACACGCAAGTGTTTGCAGTGGCTTTTCCATATGAATAGCCTGTCCTGGCTTGGGTTTCAGACATTCCTAAAACCTCTCAAACAAACATCAGCTAGCATCAGCGTGCCCCCTACCTATCAATAAGCGGCCCAAGACCCGGCACTAGCACCAGCCTGCCTTGGCTCACTGCTTGGCCTCACCTGGGCACTTCCAAGCCCAACACAAGTAGCATACATTTGCATATAGCTCTGTAGCTACTGCTGGGTGGCCTCAGGTAGTGGCTGACTTTGCACCACCCAGGAGGCCCCAGAGCCAGTGCACTTGGTGGGCAGCTTCAGACCATGCCATATTACAACTCTTCAAAGCCACAAGCAACACACTCAAATGGAAGACTCAGTGAGCACCAAAACCCCACTGAAGTAAGTCCTACCCCAGAGGAGGGTCTCCTGCACAGTAGCTCTTCTACTGTGGTCGCAGCTGATCCTCACAGCCAATTGGCCTGGAAGTCAATTCCTCCCAGTAACAACAACAGTAATCAAGGCTCAACTACAATAAGACTGTGCACATAGCCCACACAAAGGCATACCTAAAGTGTTCAGTTCAAGTGACTGGAAAGGCTGAGTCACTGGGCCCTACGGGACACCTACTAAACCAGTATTACATGAACTGTTGAAGGGTATTCTTTAAGAAGAGTAAGAAGAACAAGGAAAGATAAAAAAATATGAACAATAAAATGGCAATAAATACATATCTTTCAGCAATTGAATCTAAAAATCAAAATAAGCCTAATGGGTGTGGCTCAGTGGTTGAGTGTCAACCTATGAACCAGGAGGACATGGTTCCATTCCCAGTCAGGGCACATGCCTGGGTTGCAGGCTTGATCCCCAGTGAGGGGAGTGCAGGAGACAGCCAATCAATGATTCTCTCTCATCTGATGTTTCTATCTCTCTCCCTCTCCCTTCCTTTCTGAAATCAATTTATCTATCTATCTATCTATCTATCTATCTATCTATCTATCTACCTACCTATCATCTATCATCTATGTATCTATAAACAAGGAATCTAATGAACAAAATAAACTGATGAATAAAATAGAACCAGAGGTATGGGAACATGGAACAGACTAATGAATCTCAGAGGGAAAGGGATGTGTGTGTGTGTGTGTGTGTGTGTGTGTGTGTGTGTGTGTGTGAAGAGATTAAGCAAAGATCTTATATGCATATATGCATTACCTATGAACACAAACAATAGGGTAGTGAAGATCTGGGGCAGGGTGGGACCAGGGTGGAGAGGGGCACTGGGAGGGTAAAGTGGGACATCGGTAATACTCTCAACAATAAAAATTTAAAAAAAATAATGATACTAAAAATATAACATTTAATAAGCAATAAAAGTCATTGTGTAATGGTACAAACCTATATAGTATAAACACCAAATTTATGAGACTGGTTGCCTCAAGGAGAAAGGGAGGGGATGACTGTTGAGGAAGGGTGTACACCTGGCTTCAGTTATATGTGTGACATCTTATTTCTAAGGAAACTGGTACATTCTAGTGCACATTATTGCTGGGGCTGACCGGCAGACCCTGAACAATGGTTGAATGATTACTCTGACACACGTTTCTGTGAAAGAGAGGGCTAAGGGACTGCTTGGCTATAGGAACCAAACAGCCCCATTTGCCTGCCTCCTTAGGCTTTTATTGTAATGACAGCTTGAACTAAAATTAACTATTAGATACTATCAGCAGGGTAAGTATCCTTGAAAAGACACATGCATCTATAGTGTCCTTTGAGCAAGGATGTCTGAAGACTAAACATAAAGATTCCAGTAAACACCCAGGGGTTCAGACTTGTTTGGAAATGTCAAGGCAGGGGTAGCCGCCTTTAGCCAACTCCTGTCCCATGCCTCCCCACACATTACATTACTCTCTATCCATATTTGTAATTATTAATATTTTATTTTAAAAGGCAGGCTTTACATGGAAGACTGTGGAATCTCAGAGGGAAAGGAGGGATGGATGGGTGAGTGGGAATAGATCAACCAAAGAACTTGTATGTATATATACATAACCCATGGACACAGAAAATTGTGTGGTGAAGGCCTGGGGTTGGGGGCAGGGGTGGGCTTGATGGGGTCAATGGGGGAAGGGGGAAAGGGGACATATGTAATACTTTCAACAATAAATATTTTTTAAAAATTCTGTTAATCATAATATGCTATAATAAGATTCTTCAAATTCCAAAAAGAAAAGTCACTCAGGCTTTAAAGATAACACATACACACATACAAGGCTGTCTCAATGTTCTTTCTTACTTATTTATTTATTGTTGACATTATTACAGATGTCTCCCATTTCTCAGCCCCCTTTGCCTGCTTCCACCCAGCCCCACCCCCACCTCTCATGGCATTCACACTGTTGTCTGTATCCATGGGATATATATATATATATATTCATTCTTTGGCTAATCTCTTCACCTTCTTTTATCCAGTCCTCCCACATCCCTCACCTCTGAGATCTGTCAGTCTGGTCCCTATATCCATGCCTCTGTTTCTATTTTGTTCATCAGTTTCTTTTGTTTATTAGATTCCACATGTAAGTGAGATCATATGGTATTTGCCTTTCTCTGACTGGGTTATTTCACTTACATAATAATCTCCAGGTCCATCCATGCTGTTGCAAAGGGTAAGAGTTCCTTCTTTTTACAGACATGTCATATTCTATTGTGAAAATATACCACAGCTTCTTTATCCACTCATCTACTGATGGACACTTGGGCTGTTTTCAGATCTTGACTATTGTAAATAATGCTGCTATGAACATAGGGTTGCATATATTCTTTCTGGTGGTGTTTCAGGATTCTTAGGATATATTCCCAGAAGTGAGATTGCTGGGTCAAAAGGAAGTTCCATTTTTAATTTTTTGAGGAAACTCCATACTGTTTTCCACAGTGCCTGCACCAATTTGCATTCCCACCAGCAGTGCACTAGGGTTCCCTTTTCTCAACATCCTTGCCAGCACTTAGCTGTTTGTTGATTTGTTGATGGTAGCCATTCTGGCAGGTGTGAGGTGATACCTCATTGTGGTTTTAATTGGCATCTTTCTGATGATTAGTGGCGTTGAGAATCTTTTCATATATCTATTGACCATCCATATGTCCTCTTTGAAGTGTCTATTCAGGTCTTTTGCACATTAAAAAATATTTTTATTTATTTCAGAAAGAGGAAGGGAGAGGGAAAGAGAGATGGAAACATCAATGAGAGAGGAACATTGAATGGGCTGCCTCTTGCATGCCCCAACTGGGGATTGAGCCTAAAACTGTGCCTTGACCGGGAATTCAACTGTCAACCTCCTGGTGCATGGGACAATGCTCAACCAACTGAGCCACAGGGGCCAGGCACTTTGCCCATTCTTTAATTGTTTGTCTTCCTGGTGTTGGGTTGTATAAGATTTATTTATTTATTTATTTATTTATTTATTTATTTATTTATTTATATCTTTATTTTTGAGAGTACTACAGATGTCCCCCTTCCTTCCCTCTATTACCCCCCTCCACACAGTTCCTGCCCTGTCCCAGGCCTTCACCACCCTATTGTTTGTGTCCATAGGTAATACATACAGCATATGCATATGTTCTTATTGATTTATTGTTGACACTATTACAGATGTCCCCCATCCATCGCCCCCCTTCCCTCTGAGATTCGTCAGTTTGTTTCATGTTTTCTTCTCTCTGGTTCCATTTTATTCATCAGTTTATTTTGTTCATTAGATTCCTTGTTTGTTTATTTTGATTTTTAGGTACAATTGTTGATAGCTATGTATTTATTACCATTTTCATTGTTTATATTCTCCTCCTCCTCCTCCTTCTTCTTCTCCTCTCCCTCATCTTAAAGAATGCTCAATATCCCTAATTGTCAGAGAAATGCAAATTGAAACCACAATGATATATCACCTCACACCTATCAGGAGAGGGGAATATTATTCAACCCAGTACAATAAGTCTCTCTCTTTTCATGTCTTTGTGGCTGCTGGGAAGGGGATATGAGCATACTTTTTTAGCCATCATATTTTGAACAGATAATTAACTATAAAAGGAATGGGTTTTTTTTAGATAGTGGAAGTGTTAAGACCCCACCAGATTTCTGCTGAGTTCTCATGTTAGCAGACATGAAATTCTCACCAGTAGCATCAATAATAAATTATTCTCTAGCGTGACACACTGAAGTGAGTTCCTGGGCTTACCAGCAAAGACAAGTAAATTAAGTTTAATGTGAGCTAATGGCAGGGGTGGGGGGTGTGCAGCATTGGGTGGAGCAGACCCAAGAATTTGGAATCAACACCTCTGGTAATGAAGGGGCAACTGTGGGAAGAGGGACTCCAAGAGATGGGTTGTCGTTATCTCAGTTTTTGTAACCATTCATTCTGCCTCCAGGCAGAGAGAGTAACTAGAGAGTAACTGGAGGTTGAGAGTAGTGTTATAAACACTAGCTATGGACTTCTAAGTAAGCATCTTCTTGTAGTCGAGTCTCCATATTCTCATCTGGAAAATGAGGCCATAATACTAACCTCAAAATGTTGTTATTAAAAGTCTATAAGATAATATATTGAGAGTTTCAAATACTGTTTCTGGCCCATAGTAGGTATTCGATAAATGTTAGTTCCTTCTCCCAAACACTTCTCTATCATTTCCGTTTCCGTTGGAAAGTTAAAAACATGGGGCAAGAGAATCAATGCTATAATTTTCAGGGAATGTGAATGTCTTGACATTTTGTTATAGGCACCTCTCACCGACACCAGAGAGGTGTTACCGGACAGCCCCCTGCGTCAGAGGGAGAGGGTTGTTTCCAACCTCGATCCTGTCTTCTCATGTAAATGAATTTATATGAGAGACCTTGACTGTGTTGTGAAAAGCCAATCTATTAAAGCAATTAAAGCATGCACCTTTATTGAAAAAGCAAAGCAAGCAAACCTATACATCTGGCTTAGGAAGTGCAGACGGGCTCTCAGCTCATCTGAAAAGCAGGATGGGTGGGGGTCCGAGGCATCATATACCTTCCTGTCTATAGGTCTCAAAATTCCTCTGCTAACTATTTCGGTACAGATTAATCGTCAAGGTCCTTTTTTTTTACTTTGTTGTGGCCTTCCCAGAATTCATGAGAAGCACCTGTCAACTTTAATTCTGCCAAGCCTTGAGACTGTTGGCTTCTCTGCTTAGGGAGTAAAACTTTTTTTACTTTCCCTCTTTCCCCCTCCCTTTCTGCATTCTCTCATTAGGGAGGTTTTTAAACCATTTGCTCTGATGTCTTTGACTGGGGAAGATAATGGTTTGTTAGTTACAAACTGGCTGCAAGTTGCCCACACTGGCTTTGTTTTAACTTTTCTGTCTCAATTTCCCTATTTCTCCTGCCCTGGAATCCTGTAACCATTTTATTTACAATTATTTTTCTACTTATATTGCATCTATGTCTCTTTACGTTATTATTGCAAGTCAGGGGCACAATGTCCAAGTAAATTAGTGTATGGGTATCTGAAATTCAAAAGACAACCAGCCAAGGAAAACATGCCTCACTCCTCCACCTTTGCTCCTCTGCACCTTAGGCCAAGCCTTTCCCTTCCCCAGACTGTTTCATTTTGCCATCTGCTCTGGCCCTCGACTGTAAGCAGGTCCATGTAGAGGTAGTCCCCGTTGTATAGAAATATTTGTTGCGTTTATCCCAAGAGTTACATGGCGAATTTTCTCTATTTGTTCCTGCTGTTCTTTCACCCTTCTTTTGCACATTTGCAAAACAACTGCTACAGTTAGCTCTCAGTACTCTTGTGAATATGGGGATCCCTTTTTTTGTCAAAATCCTTGCAGCTGGTTCCTGGCTAGGATTTTGTGATCCATTCTGAAAAATTTAATAGCCCCCTCATTTTTCATGTCAGTTGTTGAGTTTTGCATCTTAGAGATAATAGTGAGTATTCTGATTTACTCAAAGATGCTATTATTTATTCCACTTCTAAGCATTGATTTGCCCTTGAATTTATATGATTTATCCTTCTAATATGTCTGGGTGTTTCCTAAGTTTTTTATTTCTTTTTTTAAATTTCTTTGTGAATTATTCTTAAGGAGTTTCAGATTTGAATGGGTACAAGACTTTTCCGTTTCATGGATCAATAAAAAAGAAAACAAAAAACTCGAGGATTGAAATCATGTTGCCAACATTTTATTTTTGCCAGGAAGAAAAAAGAATATCATTTTCTATGATCATTTCATAAAAGGACACTTTCACGTCAAAGCAAATCTTGCAAGAAAGGACAGTCCTTTAAGTGGAAGGCATTTAAAAAGAAAACCCTGCTGCATTGTCCCTTTTCTCTTTTTGCATGGGATCAGTGAACATTTCTGCAAAGACATGTGGAACCACTCACTGCCTTAAGGTCTCTATCCGTATCCTGTTACCAGTTTGCTTTGAGCATTTCTATCTTTATTTTGCTCCTACCTGGCACTTTCCCCTCCTGCTCCAGCAGCATTCAGAGACCTTTCCCTCCAGCGAAGGCTTCCCTGCCACACTGGAGCGCCTTGCTCATCCATTCTGTTAGGCTGGATGGCAAAGGAGCCAGTGGTAGAGAAAGCCCAGCAGAGGTGGCAGCTGTTAGCTCTGAGGAAACCAAGCAGCTGTTTGCTGTCATTCCAGAGCTATCTCATCATTTATTGTGCACAAAGGTGGCTTTGCAGTTCTCCTTCATCCTTGTTCTCACTCAGGCTAGAAGAACCCAGTGCCTTTCATCGTGGTGCCGTGACTCAAGGTCTTTGCCATCTGTCATGCTTTCCTTCAGGGCTTTTTTTTATAAGTTTTTGTGTGATAGTCTGATTGAGTTCCAATGTCAAACACCTGTCCGTGGGACAAGAATTCCTACTCTTTCAGGTTTGATCAGATTTTCTCTCTGAATTCCAAGCACAGTCTCTGCAAAACAGAAGAAGATGAAATGTCTGGTGTGCCTGAGCTCTGCACCCTTTGTTCCATTTCCACCTACCCTGTCTCCTGAGAGTTGGTGGCTTCGTGCTGTCATTCACTCTCCCTCCGGAGTGCAAGTATCTGACAAAACTTCTCACAGTAAGAGGTTAGGAGTGTAACTTCCTCCCTCCTAGAGGTTTCCACACACAAAGGAGTGGAAAGAGAGCTCAGTGTTGGAGTGTGAAGGATTTAATTCCAGCCCTGGCTGACTTGTTGTTATGGGACTTGGGCAATTGACATAATTTCTCTGAGACTGCTTCTTCATCAACAAACTAAGAATGATAATAATATCTGTCCCGCAGGCTTGAAGTAAAAATTAAGTGAAATCATGAGTGATCAAAATACTTTATAATCTGAAAAGTGTTTTGATTATTTGCTAATCTTTTTCTTGAGTTGTAAATAATAGAAACATACCTTAGCTAACTTGAGTAGGGATATTGGGTTTGACCAACCAAGTCTCAGATAAGGTAAAATAGAAATGTTTTCTTTCTCTACATATAACAGATCCTTCTAGTGTTCACCAATAATCTGGTTCTGCTCTCTTCACAAAGTGAATTGATAGTTCCCAGTCCTTCTTGCATCGAGATGGAACTATGTGACTTTCTGGCCAATAGAATGTGGAAAGAAGTGACATATCCCTCTTCTAGGCCTGGTTACCAATGTTCCATGTGATATTTCATATTCTCTCTCTTCAATCCCGGGATGGGATGGGATGGATGGGATGGGATGGGATGGGATGGGATGGGATGGGATGCTGTCAGGGGGGATCTTGAAACCACGATTGTGGAGCCACAAGACGAGATGAAAGGTGCATGGCTTCCTGAGTCACCACTTGGAGAGAGCTGTGTAGGAGAGCTGCTCAACCAAGAACATTAGTGTTGGACTTTGTGTGAGCAAGAAATAAACTTGAATTCTGTTAAGTGACTGAGATTTGGGACTTTTTCTTATAGTAGTTAGTCTGCTCCAATATACAATATTGTGAGTTTACTAGGTGTATCAGTTAATAATGCAGATTTTTTTCAATAGATGGAGTTATACATATATTGACATATATGCAATTTGATATGTATGCTATTTTGTTGTATTGAGAGTAAGCTTCAAAACTTCACATGCCAAATTTGCTGAAGGTGTTAACATCATAGATATTTTTACACTTAAAAATGTCGAATTTCATGCCAAGAAAAGAGCATTTGCAGGAAGTTTTAATTCATTACTTTATTTTGAAGTAAAAGTTACCGTATACTTGGGGAAGCCTATGGTGAAAATGCTCCATCTCAAGATACTTGTGAACGCTGGTTTAAATGCTTTGAAAGTGGTGATTTCAATGTGAAGGACAAAGAATGTCCAGGCCAACCGAAAAAGTTTGAAGACCAACAATTACAAGCATTATTGGATGAAGATACGTGTCAAACCCAAAAACAACTTGCAGAAAGATTAAATGTTGCTCAGCAAACAATTTCTGATCATTTACAAGCAATGGGAAAGATTTTAAAGGAAGGAAAATGGGTGCCACATCAACTGAACAAAAGACAAATGGAAAACTGAAAAGTCATCAGTAAAATGTTGCTTCAACAGCACGAAAGAAAGTCTTTTTTGCATCAAATTATGACTGGCGATGAAAAGTGGCTATGAGAATCCCAAACGCACAAAATCATGGGTTGATCCAGGGCAACCATCAACATCGACTGCAAGGCCAAATCGCTTCAGAAAGAAGACAATGCTCTGCGTTTGGTGGGATCAGGAAGGTATGGTGTATGATGAGCTTCTAAAACCAGGTGAAACCATTAATACTGATCGCTACCAACAACAAATAATCAATTTGAACCATGCTTTGATCGTAAAATGACCAGAATGGGCCAGAAGACACGGCAAAATAATTTTGCTTCATGATAATGCACCATCACACACTTCAAAACCAGTTAAAGACACATTAAAAGATCTTGCCTGGGAAGTATTAACCCACCCACTGTATTCACCAGACCTTGCTCCTTCAGATTACCACTTGTTCCCATCGATGGCACATGCACTTTCTGAGCAGCACTTCAAAATGTACCAAGAAGTGGAAACTTGGGTCTCTAAATGGTTTGCCTCAAAACAAGAAAAGTTCTATTGGGACGGTATCCACAAATTACCTGAAAGATGGGGGAAATGTGTAGCTAGTGATGGACATTACTTTGAATAAAGCACTTTTGATGTTTCTCTTGAAATTATTGTGTTTTCTTTGATTATAAAATCTGTCATTATTAACTGGTACACCTAGTACTTCTCCCTGCCCTCTGGTAACATAGGTTAATAACATTATATACATTTTTTTTTTGCTGTACACCACCTTTCTCTACCTTCTTATCTATCATGATGGAAAATGGCCACCAGCAACTGTAACCAAGCTGACTTCTCCTCTGTTCAAGAGAGCAGCTTGATTGCAACCAAAAGCGCTTATTTTATACTAGAGGCCCAATGTACGAAAATTTGTTCAAGAGTAGGCCTTCCTTCCCCCGGCTGCCGGCACCGGCTTCCCTCCAGCACCCAGGACCCTGGCTGGCCTACCCCAGGCCCTGGCTTCGTCAGGAAAAATGTCCAGAATGACATCTGGAAGACATCTGGTCTAATTAGCATATTACCTTTTTTATTATTATAGATTTTAAATTGTTTGAGAGAACTGGGTTAAGTCCAGCTAGTATTGGATGCCAATCAATGAATGATATCTGGGAGGATAAGGAGGAGGAGCAATTTCTAGAAAATCGGTCCTTGGCAGCCAACCCAAAACGTATTTACCACAGTGTTTCATACTTGCTGTTAACATTTTAAAAAAGAAACATGGGAAGAGTGGAGATGTACTTTTCTTCTTATGTATCTCCCTCCAAAAGAATGAATTTCTAAGGATGGTTTTGGCTTTTTAGTCATCAGATAATGACTTACTTCTTGGGGCTGGGTAGCCTTTCCCAGTTCCCATAAAACTATATAGGTTTCATGAAACAATATTGCCCATCTAGTCTTGGAAGGCACTGGATTAGGAGCTGCATATTCTAGCCTGTGGGCCGTACCAGGCTGATGACCACAAGATAATGATTCTTGCCCCTGACCTATTGCAGATATCTGATAATAATACCTACCCGATAGGTTTGATGTAAAAATTAAATGAGATCATTAATGGTCAAAATGCTTTATAATCTGAAAAGTGTTTTTGTTATTAGTCAGTCTTTTTCTTGAGTTGTAAATAGTAGAAACCTACCTGAGCTAACTTGAGTAGGGATATTGGATTTGACCAACCAAACTTCATATAAGGTGAAATTGAAAGGTTATCTGCAGGAAGTCAGGGGTGAGAATCATCTTGTGCATTGGTACTTCAAGTGTGATACAGGAATTGTCCTCCTTAGGTGACATTGGGATTGTGCTGCAATAGATGATAGACAAAAATAGGAATCTGATTCTCCTAAAAGCACTGAATGATTATCACAAAACAAAAAATAGACACAGAAATGTCTGCTTTTCCATGTAAACAACTCTCCATATCAAGCATGTCAAACTCGCAGCCCACGGGCTGCATGTGACCCACAACGAATATTTTTGGGGCCCAGCCAATATAATGGCATGTAAGAAACGTTTCAATAAAAATTTTGTAACTTAATTTTTTCAGTATCCTGTTATACATAATTATTAATAGTGAACTACAATGTTCGCTAATGACTGATCACTATAATCATGTTGCATTCATTTCCCTTATGTGCCTTATGCGCAGGCACACCATTTCTCTCCACTAATACTAGCAGCGAATATTTTAGCAACCGATTGCCACTTCATTAGTCTTGTACAGACTTGTTTGGCGTGCGCAACAGGAAATATTTCGCTTTCAGAGAACAAGAAAAATAGGTTTATTTGTGTTACGCTTATCAATTTGTGCCATTATTCAGTGTCTGGTAAGTTAATGTTCAAGAAAAAATATTAATTTTTATTAAAATGTTCTATTATTTTATATTAACGATTACTCACTTATTTCAGCCCTTTGTATTCACCATGTCTCTATCGAAATAAACCTATGTTTCTGTGAAAATTGAAGATTTTGTTTTTTTGTGGCCCACATAAACTTAAACCTTGTTTATCTGGCCCATTTTAGTCTTTGAGTTTGACGTGCTTGTTGTAGATCAATACCATATTTTGTTTATGCATTCATCCATCATTGGGCATTTGGGTTGCTTCCATCTCTTAGCTATTGGGAATAGTGCTGCAATAAACGTGTTTGTGCACACATCTCTTCAAGATCCTGTTTTCAATTCTTTTGGATCTATACCCGGAAGTGATATTGCTGGATCATATAATAGTTGTATTTTTAATTTTTTGAGGAACCTCCATATGTTTTCCATAGTAGCTGTACCATTTTACGTTCTCACCAACAGTGCACAATAGTTCAAATTTTTCCACATCCTCACCACCGCTTGCTAGTTTTTGTTTTTCTTTTTTGGATAGTTGCCATCCTAATGGGTGTGACGTGATATTACATTGTGGTTTTCATCTGCATTTTCTTCATGATTAGTGACCTTGAGCATTTTTGCATATGCTTTTTAAAATTTCATTTAAAATTTTATTTTTAATTACTGTTTACATTCACTATTATTTTGTATTAGTTTTAGGTGTACAGCATAGTGGTTAGGCAACTATATACTTGCAAAGTGTTCTCCCTGATATTTCTAGTACCCACCTGGCACCATACATAGTTATTACAATATTATTGACTATATTCCCTATGCTGTACTTCACATCTCTGTGACTATTTTGTAGGTACCAGTTTGTACTTCTTGTTGGCCATTTGTATGTCTTACTTGGAGAAATGTCTGTTCAAGTCATTTGCCCATTTTTTTATTATTAAAAATTTTAAATGTTGACACTATTGCAGATGCCCCCCCCCTTTGTCCACCTCCACCCACCCTCACCTCCACCTTCCTTTGCCTTCACCATGCTATTGTCTGTATCCATGGCATATGCATGTATGTTCTTTAGCTAATTTCCTCTTTATCCAATCACCCCATCCCCTCTCCTCTGGCAACCACCAGTCTGTTTCATGCATCCAACCTTCTGGTTCCATTTTGTTCAGTTTATTTTGTTCATTAGATTCCACATATTAGTAGGTCATATAGTATTTGCCTTTCTCTGACTGGCTTATTTCACTGAGTGCAGTACACTCCAGGTCCATCCATGCTGTTGCAAAAGGTAAGAGTTACTTCTTTTTTTACAGCTGTGTAGTATTCCATTGGGTAAACATACCACAGCTTTTCTATCCACCAATCTGCTGATGGCTACTTTGCCCATTAAAAAAAATTGATTAATTTTTAGAAAAAAAGAGAGAAACATCAACTTGTTCCAATTTTTGTTTTCTTTTTTCTTAATCCTCACCTGAGGATATTTTTTTCATTGCTTTTCAGAGAAAGCGGAATGGAGGGAGGGAGAGAGAGAAACACTGATGTGAGAGAGATACTTCGATTGGTTGCCTCCCATATGGGCCCTGACCAGGGGTGGGGAGCAAGCCAGAAAGGTGCCCTTGACGAGGAATCAAACCCACGACCCTTTGGTGTGCACTCTGATGCTCTAACCACTGAGTACACTAGCAATAGCTGTTATTCTGCTTATTTATGCATTTGTTGGTTGATTCCTGTATGTGCCCTGACTGGGGATTGAACCTGAAACCTTGTGTCAGGATGACGCTCTAACCAACTGAACTACCTGGGCAGGGCTACTTTGCTCATTTTTTAATTGGGCTATTTATTTTGTTTTTGAGTATTAAGATTTCTTATATATTCTGGATATTAACCCCTTATCAGATATGATGTGCAAGTATTTCTCCCATTCTGTAGGTTGCCTTTTTACTCTGTTGATTGTTTCCTTTTTGGATAGAAGAAATCCACTGGGTGTATAGTAGAGTTCTCATTTCATTGTATCCCAGACAGTGCTGGATAGTGTCAGATTTTTTCATTCTTGTCCTTTGTATTTTATACACTGTGAAAGCCTTGGAACTTGGACAGAAACAGTTTTAGAACCCAGGACTCCTTATTCCTAACCCAGGGCACAGTAGTTAGTGTAAAAACCATTTATGCTCTTTTACTTCTCTTTTCTACAAAAATTTCAGAGATATCCTATATAATAAAAGCATAATATGCAAATCGACTGAATGGTGAAACAACTGGTGGAATGGCCGATCGCTATGACCCGCACTGATCACCTGGGGGCAGACGCTCAATGCAGGAGCTGCCCCCAGCCTGCAGGCCCCAGGCCAACCAAGGCAGGTGTCAGCAGGGGCCCAACTGATCGCTAGTCACTCCACAAGGGGAGGCAACCGGCAGTGGAGGAGGGTGGGGCCAGTGAGCGGGCTGCACCAGGCTGGCCAAGGCGGGTGTCAGCAAGGCCCCCCCGATAGCCCTTCTGGTCACCCCACAGATTGGCCCTGATCACCGGCCAGGCCTAGGGACCCTATCCATGCACAGATTTTGTTCACTGAGCCTCTAGTCTATATCCTAATATATAAAAACCCAGGGTCCATAACGACTGACCAAAGGCTCGACCGAACACTGGAAGTCAGTCCTGCAGTTAGTGTTGGGTTGCCGTGGCGACCCAGCACTGACTGCCACTGGTGCAGGCACAGCGACCCAGCACTGACTGTCGAGAGGGCTGTGGATCAGGCCCGGAGAGAAGCCCAGAGAGAGAGCCAGGGTCTGATCTGTAGCTGCCATGGCAGCTACAGATCAGCCATTGCCTCTCTCTTTCTCTGGGCTTCGCCAGCAGCCCTGCCTCTGTTTCTCTCTGGGCCTCTGCAGGGGCTGCTGATCAGGCCCGCCTCTCTGATCAGGCCTGGAGATAGGCCTGGAGATGCTGACTGGCATAGAAACAGACCAATCAGAACCAAATATGGGTGAACTGTGAGGATCAATGGCTGCCTAGGAGGCGGAGCTTTTGACACTGACTGGCATAGAAACTGACCAATCAGAACCAAATTGGCCTGCAGAGGAGGGCAGTTGGGGGTGATCAGGCAGGCAGAGGCAGTTAGGGGAGATCAGATAGGCAGGGGAGAGTAGTTGGAGGTGAGATCAGGCTGGCAGGGGAGGGCAGTTGGGGGTGATATCAGGCCGGCAGGGGAGGGCAGTTTTGGGCAACCAGGTCAGCAGGGGAGGGCAATTAGGGGTGACCAGGCTGGCAGGGGAGGGCAGTTGGGGGCTATTGGGCCACCAGGAGAGGGCAGTTGGGGGTAATCAGGCCGGCACGGGAGCAGTTAGGTGTCATTCAGGCTGGCAGGGGAGTGGTTAGAGAGGGGGTGATCAGGCTGGCAGGCAGAAGTGGTTAGGGGCAATCAGGCAGGCAGGCACATGAGCGGTTGGGAGCCAGCAGTCCTGGATTATGAGAGGGATGTCCGACTGCTTGTATAGGCCTGATCCTACAGGGATGGGGCCTAAACTGGCAGTCGGACATCCCCCGAGGGATCCCAGATTGGAGAGGGTGCAGGCTGGGCTGAGGGACACCTTCCCCAGTGCACGAATTTTGCACACTGGGCCTCTAGTCTACACTAATAAAAGAGAAATATGCAAATTGACTGTCACTTCACAATGTCTGCCAGCCAATCAGGAGTGAGTATGCAAATTAACCTGACAAAGATGGTGGTGGCCCTGCCCCCTCAGCCACTCTGGGCCTCTGGGCAGCACGCATGCAGGCGTGGAGCGGCCAGGAGGGGTGGGACGCCTGCTATGAGGGGGAGGGCAGGGGGCAGAGGGAGCTACAGGAGCAAAGGCGTGGGAGCGGGAGTGAAGGCCTGGGTCCCGCGTGCCAGTGGAAAACCAGTGCCGGCAGCTAGGGGAAGGAAGGCCTATTGCATGAATCTTTGTGCAATGGGCCTTTAATATATATATATATATAAAAGCCCAGTGATCGAATGGCAGAACGACTAGAACGACCAGTCAACCAGTCACTATGATGCGCACTGACCACGAGGGGAAAGACATTCAATGCAGGAGCTGCCCCCTGGTGGTCAGAGTGCTCCCACAGTGGGAGTGCTGATTGGATGATTGGGATGAGCGACTGCTCTCGCAGCGGGAGCAGCCACTAACAGGCCCAGGGTGAGGTCGAGTGTCTGCACCTATCAAATACCCAAGACAATCCAGACTCTGGCCTGACCCCACGAGCTGATGCAGGCTCTCTAAGGTGTGTTCTAGAAAGAGCGTGGGGAGCTGGCATAGGCAGATGGCAAGAGGGGATGTGACTGTGGACCCCCTGCGGAGGCTGTCCTGATGGCCGAGGATCCTGGAGCACAGCTGCCCTAAACATCCCCATGGTGTCACTGACCTGGCATCACACATCAAGGATGTTCACCGAGTGGCTTTGGGGTGCAAAGCTCTCTGCCAGGTTCCTCCAGAACACAGAACACACCTTTACCCAAGACATTACCCCGAAATATCAGCTCAGACTAATTTCCTCATTCTGCAGACTCTCAGAGGGCGGGTCCACAGCTGCTCGGCTGAGCTGGATGAGCGGTGCTCCCACAGTGGGCCGATCCCTGCAGGCCACGCCCCCAACAGTGCATGAATCCGTTCACCAGGCCTCTAGTTTGAAGATGATTGACCAAGTGTGGGCCTGTAGTCTGCCTTTTGACCTCATAACCCCCCTCACCCCCAGTCTGGCAGTTAGGGCATACAGCCAGTCTTTCATTTCAAAAGCCTCCTGGAAAACATGATTACTTATCCTGTTGTGTTTCTCTAAGTGTGTATGGAGAATGGGGCAGAGTGTTGAAGGTAAAATTGTATACTGTTATTTGAAAAGTCTGGGATACTTTAAGGAGGGCTAGAGATAAAATTCAAGGAATAGTTGAGTCAAAAAAGAGGGAGGGTGGGGGGTGAGGGTGGGTGGGAAGAGAATAACCAAATAATTTATATGCATAACCCATGGGCACAGACAATAGTGCGCTGAATAGTTGAATCAAAAAAGAAGAAGAGTGGGAGGTGTGTGTGTGTGGGGGAGGGGTCAATGTGGAAAAAAGGGAGGGAACATCTGTAATACTTTCCATAATAAAGATAAATTTTAAAAAAAGGTTCATCAAAATAGGCTGAGGTGTTATTAATGTAACTAAGGAGAATGGTTGTTCAGTCAGAGACACTGCACATTTCAAACCTGGGAGGTTGATCTGGCTCTGCTATTATGAAAACATAGGGTGTGCTTTTATAGGTCAACATTGTTCTATGCAAATCATACATCATCTTATGGCACTCATTATTAAAAAATAATATGAAAAGAAATCCTCCTTCCTTTACCTTTGTCTCAGAGGATTTCCTCTTAGCTGAAAGGGCTGAAAAGATAGTACTCACACAAATTAATAGGCATGGATTAGAGCTTATGTCTTTCCCCCGAGGAACACACAGCCTGGAATTAGGCCCTGTGCTTATGAATAATGCAGAGAGACACCAGGGAAAAGGGCAGCATGATGGGTGGGTCTCAAGCCGCACTCCAAGAAGCTCTTCTTTACTTAATCCAGACCTAGATTTGTTTACTCAAAGGCTCGTTAACCTTTAAGCCTTAGTGTCCTCATCTGAAAACGAGGATAATAATAATTCTGACTTCGCAGGACTGTCGTGACAATTAAAAGAGATCATGCATTTGAAGTGCTTAGCATATAGAAAGCACTTGACAAATGCCACTTCTTATTAGTTTCTACCCTCTCTGAATTCTTAAAAAAGGCTTTTGGTGGAGTGCTTCATAATTTAGTAGCTAATTGCATACTGTCGTGGGTAGTTTACTGTAATTTTTTCTAAGTTAATTGTGTCTTTCTTATGCATCATAGATCTTATGAAGAAGACACGGTGGTAATAATACCTAAACCTGCTCCTTTGCAGTGTGCAAATGTGTCCACAGATTTTCTCTTCCATGTCTTTATTTTTTAAAATGTATCTTTATTGTTGAAAGTACTACAGATGTCCCCCTTTTTTACCATTGACTCCCTCCACCCTCACCCCCTGGCTTTCACTACATGAGTTATGCATGTATGCATATAAATTCTTTGGTTAACCTCTCCCCTCCCACCCACCCTTCCCTTCATGTTTTTAGAATCTGCCATTTGCCCAGCCCATAGCTGAACATGGGTGAAGCACTCTACAATATGTAATAACTGACTGATGGCTCTTTGTCAGAAAGGTGAATCCCTTCCCAGAAGTGAATTCAATGATTGTGAATCATGGAGTTTCACTTTGAAGAAAGAGAACAGTGCATTTAAAAACATCCTAAAAGAAAGTTTCTCACTTTGAGAATGTTTCGTCTGCTAGATTAAATAAAAACACTTGTGAATCCTTTGCCGGAGCACTCGGCAAAGTTAAAAAGTACCTATGGCACACTGTCTCTTTTTGAAGAGGAAAACTCAATATTGTAATGGTACAAGCAAGCCATCACTAAGCAACTGAACCAGGTCTGGAGTGCACAGGAGTCAACATGCTTCTTTGTTCACTATGATGAGGAATTACTAAATGGAAATGCTTAATACAATCTTACCTGCAACAATGACACTCATTATTTTTCAAAGCACTAATCAGCAGTTGATAACTAATATTCATGGCAGTCTCAGACAATAGGTCACAGTGCTGTTCTCTGAATGAAAGAGTTCAACAAAAAGCTTTGGATATTCATTTTTGTAGAAGGCATGGAGCTGGGCATCTGCATTAAAAACCACCAACCTCGTGTTCGAGGTTTAACCCAGGGTTATAAAAATCCATCTCAAATAATTTCAATAGTGGTTAATCTTGATTGAAGTGTGTTTATCGGCTCTATTTATTTATTTAAATTTAAAACAATGGACCCCAGACAGCATCACTGGGAACCTGTTAGAAATGCAAATTCCAGAGCCCCATCCCAGGCCTGCTGAATCAGAACCTCTGGGGGCAGGGCCAGATGCTCAGCTCTCACCAACCACTGGTGATTCAGATGCTCTTTAAAGTTTGAGAATCAGGGTCACCATATGAGATACAAAGGTAAACAGTTGAAGAGTTACATTCAGTTTGGCATTAGTGGAACATCTTGAACCATTGTTGAACTGTTGTACCATTTTCTTTTTTAAAAAAACCCTCACCCAAGGATATGTTTACTGATTCTTAGAGAGAGAGGAACATATATATATATATATATATATATATATATATATATATATATATATATAAATGAGAGAGAGGAACATATATATATATGGAGAGAGAGAGAGAATCAGTTCACCTCCTTCCCCCACACCACCTGATAGGGAATTGAACAGGAAACTTTTTCGTGTACAGGTCAGTGCTCCAACCAACCCAGTCACCTAGGGGACATCTGTAATACTTTCAACAATAAAGATACATTAAAAAAAATAAAGACATGGAAGAGAAAATCTGTGGACACTGTACCATTTTGATCTCAGAAAGAAGTGTATGTAATGGAGGAGATTCCTCAAGGTAGTCTTCACTTCCTGCTGATACTGGAGTCATTTATAAACACCTGCCACCAGTTGCATCTGTGACAATCAATTTTTGAAGAGCTCATTTATCAAGAATAGAGTGGGGTTTGTGTGTGTGTTTTTTTCTCTCCCCAGAGACATTATGTCCATTGATTATTACAAGGGAGATTGGTAACCTGAAAAGATTTAAACAAAATAAAACATAATGTCTAGAAAAAAATATGGGCACATAAATATCTTAAACTTGGCATTGTTTTGAAAGTTTGAAATCATGTATATTAACTCAGGCAAAAATGACTGAAAAAGCCATTTCTCAGTTACATATTAAGAAACAAATTTGGGGAGATTAAAAATGGCAGCAGAGTAGGTGGATGCTGCATGGACATGCTCCCAAGAGCAAGCTGGAATTACAACTGAAATACTGAAAGGCTTCCTGAATAATCAACGGAAAACACAGGAGAGAACCCGGATACCCAAGGACCGAAGGTGGAGACTGCACAGAGACTGGTAGGAGGGGCAGAGCCACCAAAGGGCTGGCTGGGCACCCACAGACAACAACTGAAGTCCCAGAGAGATATCTCAGCTGTGTGTGGAGGGGGAGGAGGTGCCACTGAGAACTCTGTGATCTAATCCCCAAGCGGGGCTCCCCAGCAGAGAGCACCAAATCTGAGGAGGGTACTCACATAATATCTAGCTGTGAAAGCAGTGGGGTGGTGTCTGCCAGGGAGTGGCAGCTGAAAGTAATGGGCACCCTGTTGAAGGGCCAATGCACAAAAATTCCCCGTGGAGCCACCCATCTTGTGCTCTGGCAGAGGGAGGGTGAAGTGGACTGGAGCTGTGAGAGCAGAACCCAGGACTGGGGACTCAGGGAGATAAAGCTCAGAAGGCAGACACCCCAAGTTTCCTGGGCTGAGGTCATTCCCTCATAGAGGACATCTTTTCCACATAGACATTTGCCTTGTCTGGGGGGAAGACAGTTGACACACCCTATTGGAAAACACCTTACCCTGAGGCCACTTAAGAAATTAAAAGTAACAATTAGCCTCCAGGCAGAAGCAACCACTCCACCCTGTTGAAAAAACTCTTGTTACACCTTAGGATGATTGCCTGGAGGCAATTCAAGTCAGAATCCTATTAGTCTGTAGACTGTCTCTGGAGGCTTTGAGTCTTTGCCTGATCCAGTTAGTCAGAAACAGCCTTTAACACTGTCCTGCATTAGAGATTGAATGCAGAGGATCTACCTAATGCATAGTCACAAACCCAAACAGACAACCAAAATGAGGAAATAAAGAAACAATCCCCAAATGAAAGAACAAGCGAATTCTCCAGAAGAAGAGATAAATGAAGCAGAGATAAGAAATTTATCTGAAATAGAGTTCAGTGTAATGATGTTAAAAATGCTCAACAGTATGAAAAAAGATATAGTAACTATGAAAAAAGAACATTCTGAGATAAAGAATGACATAACACAAATAAAGAACACCTTGGAAGGAATACACAGCAGATTAGCGGAAGCTGAGGATTGAATCAGTGAATTAGAAAACAGAGTTGAAAATATCACTCAATTAGAGAACCAAAAAGAAAAAACAATTAAAAAAGAGGAGGACAGCTTAAGGGAGATGTGGGACAATGTGAAATATAACAATATTAGAATAGCAGGTGTGCCAGAAGAGGCAGAAAGGGAAAAAGGAATAGAGAACTTGTTTGAAGAAATAATGGCAGAAAACTTCCCTAACCTGGTAAAGGAAAAAGTCACACAAGTTCATGAGGCACAGAGAACCCTAAACAAGAAGAACTCAAACAGACCCACGCCCAGACAAATCATAATTAAAATGCCAAAAATGAAAGACAAAGAGAGAATCTTAAAGGCAGCAGGAGAAAAGAAAACTGTTACCTACAAAGGAGTTCCCATAAGGCTGACACCTGATTTGTCAACAGAAACTCTACAGGCCAGAAGGGAATTGCCTGAAGTAGTCAAGGTAATGGAAAGCATGGATCTGAAACCAAGATCACTATATTCAGCAATGCTATCATTCAAAATAGATAGTCAAATAAAGAGCTTCCCAGACAAAAAAAGGCTGCAATAGTTCATTACCACCAAGCCAGCATTACAAGAAATGCTAAAAGGATTGCTGAGAAGAAGAAACAGAGAGAGAAACCCAGCCATACAGTATTAAAATGGCTATAAATAAGTACCTCTCAATAATAACCCAAAATGTAAATGGATTAAATGCTCCAATCAAAAGGCATAGGGTAGCTGAATAGATACAAAAACATGACCCAACTATATGTTGTCTACAAGAGACTGACCTCAAAACAAAAGACACACGCAGGATGAAAGTGAAGGGATGGAAAAAATTTTCCATGCAAATGGAAAAGGAAAAAAAGCTGGAGTAGCAATACCCATATCTGACAAAATGAAAGTCATCACAAGACTTTAAAATGAAAGTCATCACAAGAGACAACAAATGTCACTACATAATCCTAAAGGGATCAATCCAACAAGAGGATTTAACCCTGGTAAACATATATGCACCCAATATAGGTGCACCTAAATACATAAGAAAACTTCTAGAGGACTTTAACAGAGATATTGACAACAATACAGTCATAGTAGGGGACTTTAACACCCCTCTGACTTCACTGGACAGATCTTCCAGACCAAAACTTAACAAAGAAACAGAGACTCTAAAGGACACACTGGATCAGATGGATTTAATTGACATTTATAGAACATTTTACTCAACGCAACAGAATATACATTCTTCTCAAGTGCACATGGATCATTCACAAAGATAGACCACATGTTAGAACACAAAACAAAGTCTCTTCAAGTTCAAGAAGATTGAAATCATATCAAGCATCCTCTCAGATCACAGTGGAATTAAATTAGAAATCAACTACAATAAAAAAAACCCCCAAACACTCAAACACATAGAGGCTAAATAGCATGTTATTAAACAATGAATGGGTTACCAACAAGATCAAGAAAGAAATAAAAAACTTCCTGGAAACAAATGAAAATGAACACACAACAACCCAAAATCTCTGGGACACAGCAAAAGCATTCCTGAGAGGGACGTTCATAGCACTACAGACATATCTCAAAAAACAAGAAAAATCAGCAATATACTATTTAACCCTACAACTTAAAGAACTAAAAAGAGAACAACAAGAAAAGCCCAGAGTAAGTAGAAGGAAGGAAATAATAAAGGTTAGAGCAGAAATAAATAACATAGAGACTAAAAAGGAATACAAAAAAATCAATGAAACCAAGAGCTGGTTCTTTGAAAGGATAAACAAAACTGATAAACCATTAGCCAGACTCATCAAGAAACAAAGAGAGAGGACCCAGATAAATAAAATCAGAAATGAAAGTGAAGAAGTAACCATGGACATGACAGAAATACAAAGGATTATAAGAAAATACTATGAACAACTATATGCTGACAAGCTGGACAACGTGGATGAAATAGACAAATTCCTAGAAAAATACAATCTCCCAAAATTGAATCAGGAAGGATAAAAAACCTGAATAGGCAAATAACCACTGATGAAATAGAAGTAGTAATAAAATAAAAAGCCCAGGCCCAGATAACTTCATAGGGGAGTTTTTCCAAACATTCAAAGAAGAACTAACACCTATACTCCTCAAACTATTTCAGAAAATTCAAGAGGAAGGAACACTTCCAAACTCTTTTTATGAGGCCAGCATTATCCTAATTCCAAAATCAGATAAAGACACTACAAAGAAAGAGAATTACAGGCCAATATCCATGATGAACATAGATACTAAAATCCTCAACAAAATATTAGCAAATCACATCCAGCAATATATTAAAAAGATCATACACAATGATCAAGTGGGATTTATTCCAAGGATGCAAGGCTGGTACAATATTTGCAAATCAATAAACGTGATACATAACAAAACAAATTGAAAGACAAAAATCACATGATCACATCAATAGATGCAGAGAAAGCATTTGACAAAATCCAACATTCATTTTGATAAAAACTCTCAGCAAAGTTGGAACAGAGGGAGCATATCTCAACATGATAAAGGCCATATATGACAAACCTACAGCCAACATCATACTCAATGGGAAAAACTAAAACCATTTCCCCTAAGAACAAGAACAAGACAGGGATGCCCACTTTTACCACCACTGTTTGACATAGTAGTGGAAGTGCTAGCCATAGTGATCAGACAAAAAGAAGAAATAAGAGGCATCCAAATTGGAAAAGAAGAAGTAAAACTCATTATTCCCAGATGACATGATATTGTACGTAGCAAACCCCAAAGACTCCATCAAAAAACGACTAGACTTAATAAATGAATTTGGCAATGTAGCAGGATACAAAATTAACACCCAGAAATCTATGGCTTTTTGTTACACCAATAATGAACTCACAGAAAGAGAAACTAAACAAACAATCTCCTTTATCATTGCAACAAAACAATTAAGATACCTGGGAATAAACTTAACTAAGGAGGTGAAAGACCTATACTTAAAAAACTACAGGATATTGAAAAAAGAGATAGAGGAAGACATAAACAAATGGAAGTATATACCGTGTTCATGGATTGGTAGAATCAGCATCATTAAAATGTCCATACTACCCAAAGCAATCTGTAGATTCAATGCAAGCCCAATTAAGATACCAATGGAATATTTCACAGACCTAGAACAAACTCTCCAAAAATTCATCTGGAATAAAAAAAAGACCCCAAATAGCTGTAGCAATCCTGAGAAAAAAGAACAGGTTGGAGGGATCACAATACCAGATATCAAGCTATATTACAAAGCCACTGTTCTCAAAACTGCCTGGTATTGGCACAAGAACAGACATATAGACCAATGGAACCAGAGAACCCAGAAATCGATCTAAGCCATTATGCTCAATTAATATTTGACAAAGATGGCAAGAGAATACAATGGAGTCAAGACAGTCTCTTCAATAAATGGTGCTGGGAAAATTGGACAGATACATGCAAAAAAAAAAAAAAAAAAAAAAAAAAAAGAAAGAAACTAGACCACCAACTTACACCATACACAAAAATAACCTCAAAATGGATAAAGGACTTAAATGTCAGATGGGAAATCATAAAAATCTTAGAAGAATCCACAGGCAGCAAAATATCAGACATATGTCGTAGCAATATCTTTACTGATATAGCTCCTAAGGCAATGGAAACTAAAGAGAAAATAAACAAATGGGACTACATTAAAATAAAAAGCTTATTCACAGCAAAAGAAACCATCAACAAAACAACAAGAAAGCCCACTGCATGGGAAAACATATTTGTCAATGTTATCTCACTTGGTCTATATAAGAATCTGATCCTTCTGTAGAGTAAAATAAATGTTTAATTTTGGAGACCTGAATTTTAGAAAGCATGTTAGTTATAATCATTGTATAGATTGGGCAGAAGGTCCAGACATATAATAATTAATTAGCTTGGGAAATGCTGTTTTGAACAATGTCGTGCTCTGCTTGTAGGCTGCGCATCATAGGAAGAATATTCTTGCGTAGCCAAGCCTTGATCTCCCTGTGCACTTTCTCATCACTGCAGCCTTCCAGGAGAGAGCTGTGAGCTTAAGTTGAGGCTAAGCTGCCCAGACCTTACTTACTCTCCTGGATGAATGTTTCCTGGGAAAACTGGACAATCTAGAGGGAACATAGTATTCATAGGGCAGTAGTTGGGACTTAGGACTTAGGTGTAAGACTTGTATATGAATCCTCACTCTGCCACTTTGCTAGTTGTACCTACTTCATAAGGCTGTGCAAGAATTGAGTAAAACTAAATGAGATGATATGTGTAAAGAATGTCCACCATTGAGGGAAAATGGATACTTTAAATTGGTCTCAATGAATATGTAACTTTACCTAAAAATCTCTATTCTTCGGCATTCTGCTTATTCTTCATGTTCAAATGTGTTTTAGGCTTAGTCACTAATTGATTAATTTATTGACTTCTTAATTTAAGAACTATTTATTGAGTATGTATTATATGTCAGATTCTCTTATAGATTTTGGAGATAGAGCAGTCAACAAGACAGCAAAGGTCCCTGCTCTTATGGACATGTATTTTAATGGAAAGAGACAAAATACTCCCTTTCCCAATAAATAAATGAATAGATAAAGAAGAAAATTAACTGGTAGTAATAAATGCTAAGAAAAAAAAAAAAAAGAAACAAGGTGATGTGGTACAATCTGGGGAGCAATTCTAGGTCAGGTATTCTGGGGAGGCTCCTCCAGGGAGATGGCATTTAAGATGTCACTTGAATGACAAAGTAGAGCAAAGTTCCAAGCGAGATACGATAATGATTTAGATGAGGGTAGTGGTGGTTAGGATAGAGAGGTGTGACTGGGTTAAGAGAAGTTGCAGAGATAGAATCAGTAGGACTTATTGATGGACTGAGGGAAAGAGAGGAGTCAAGGATGATTCCTGTGGTTTTTGGCTTGGAGTGATGTTGGCGCCATATACAGAAGCAGAGCAAGTTGAGGGGGAGAAAGTTGGGGGTAAGAAGAATCAGGAGTCCAGATCCGGAAAGATTAACTTTGAAGTGCCCATTAAACTCCAAGTGGAGATGTCAAGTAGACAGCTGGATATATGAGGCCAGAGCTAAACATTTAGAAGATTTTTTGCCTTCGGATAATATTTAATGAAATGGGCTGGATAGGAGTACTTAGGAAAAAAAGCACAGTTAGAAAATAGAGGTTCTAGAATATTCTTACAATTTTATTTATTTTTAAAAAAATATATTTTATTGATTTTTTTACAGAGAGGAAGGGAGAGGGATATAAAGTTAGAAACATCGATGAGAGAGAAACATCAATCAGCTGCCTCCTGCACACCCCCTACTGGGGATGTGCCCGCAACCAAGGAACATGCCCTTTACCAGAATTGAACCTGGCACCCTTCAGTTTGTAGGCCAACGCTTTATCCACTGAGCCAAACCGGTTAATATTTAATGAAATGGGCTGGATAGGAGTACTTAGGAAAAAAAGCACAGTTAGAAAATAGAGGTTCTAGAATATTACAATTTTTGATACTTATAACTCATAACAAAAGCTAATAGAAATAACCATTCTCTCTCTATATATGTCCTACAACCCTTACAAAATTAGCCACATAAAAGTGAATTGATAGGAATTTTTTACTTTCTCAGGTTCTTCACCTGAGGATATGCTTTTATTGATTTTTAGAGAGACAGGAAGGGGGAAGGGAGGGAGAGAGAGAGAGAGAGAGAGAGAGAGAGAGAGAGAGAGAGAGAGAGAGAGAGAGAAACATTGATGTGAGAGAAACATCAATCAGCTGCCTTCTGAGGGACTGAGCCTGCAACCTAGGCGTGTGCCCTGACGGGGAATTGAACCCACAACCTTTTGGTATACATGAGGACTCTCCAAGCAACTGAGCCACCTGGCCAGGGCGACTTTCTCAGATTTCTTTAGCATACATAACTGGGGGCCCAAAAGAAATACGGTCGTAATACACTGGTCTTATATACATTTAATGACCCATGATTTTTAGTGCCTACTGCAAGGCATCATATTAGGCATTGCGTGTAAAATGAAATCAATAGAACAGTCAGGTTATTTATTGGTCAAACTTATTTGCTGAGCATATTCTGTGTGCATAGTATTAGGTCATTTGAGCATAGACCACAAAAATGAAAAACCAGTCTCTGTCCCTAAGAGAAGACAGTCTAAAACTGCCATTCAAAAGGAGAACAAACCACTGAAAATCCACAGGGATAGTATGCTTCCTTTTCCTTCATTATATCTGATGTTCTTAGGCCATTAGGAGAAATCTATGTGGACTGAATGCATTTGGTGAGGTAGGCCACAGATCATAACTCATTTTGTCTTTTCCTCTCCCTAAGACTTCTGGTCAATGGGAGAGCTTTTCTGGGTGGAGAGAACTTATCTCAGCCTATCCCATACTTCTAGTTGACTGGTACTTAAAGCATCCCAGCATTCATATTCTCATTATCTGGGAGAAGACACATAAAAATCCATCAGCACTTTAAATAGTGAAGTTCTTTTCCCTGCTAAATCAAACAGTCTCCCAAAAGAACAGTTCTAATGCTTCACTATTTGTTCAAAACGCTAAACTTCTTGCACAGTTGATGGATAGATTGGATGCACGCCCACTTATCAGTGCAAATGAAAAGGAAGGGAAGCACCCTTAACTGGGATGATGGTTATATTTGCTTTATCAAAATGCAGCTAATCCTTTTGGTGGATTGTTGTCAGAAAGAACAGCTCAGCTTCAATTATGGTGAAACAAAGATAATCATATTTAGTAATAATTGTTTAATTTTTTTAAAAAATATTTTTATTGATTTCAGAGAAGAAGGGAGTGGGAAAGAGAGATAGAAACATCCAGGATGAGAGAGAATCATGGATCAGCTGCCTCCTGCACGCCCCCTACTGGGGATGTGCCCTTGACTGGAAGCAAACCCGGGACCCTTCAGTCCGCAGGTCGACGCCCTATCCACCAAGCCAAACTGGGTATGGCCATTGTTTAATTTTTAAAAAATACATTTTTATTGATTTCAGAGAGAGGAAGGAAGAGGGAGAGAGGGATAGAAACATCAGTGATGAGAATCATTGATCAGCAGTCTCCTGCATGCCCCCCACCTCCCCTAACAGGGGATGGAGCCCTCAACCTGGACATGTGTCCTGAACTGTAATCATACCATGACCTCCTGGTTCATGGGTTGACAATAAACCACTGAGCAACACCGGCTGGGCTTATTGTTTAATATTTAATGGGATTTATTAAATAACCCCAGATAAATGCTTGGCTCATTAAACTACTTGATACATTTGCTAAGTCATCCTGGCAGACCCATGATGATGTGGTTCTGCGTGCAAGGGAACTCTCAGTAAACTCCACGTGAAGTTTTTCAGGGTCGCTGGCCAATTGGTAATGGAAATACACAGGATTTTTTGGAGGAGGATCAAAATAATTTCTTTGTGCTTTATGATGTCAAATTCTGTGTTCACAGCCAAATACCTGACCATATACTTAAACAGGTTCATACTCTTTTTTGTTGTTGTTCATTGAAATACCTTGGCCTCTTTCCCTGATAACAGTGCAACTTGCTTCATGTCTCTTGGCTTGAACAAGAATGGAACACTGAATTACTCACCACAAAATGTTAAGTTAATCCTCTTTATGTCTCCTCTCCAAAGTGTATGGGTTTCTCTTCAATCAATGATACCTGATGTCAACCCAGTAGATATTTAACAGAGAATTTAGCTATTAAATGTTGCCAGTCTATATAATAAAGACAGAATATGCAAATTGACCATAACTCCATGACAAAGATGGTGGCGCCCACAGCCAATAAGGAGGTAATATGCAAATTGATGCGACAAGGAGAGAGGCAGAAGGTGGCCCCGGGCTGGAGCGAAGGCGGTGCCAGCAGCCAGGGGAAGGAAGGCCTATTCTTGCACAAATCTTTGTGCATCGGGCCTCTAATTTAGAATATTTAGGTTCAGTTGTTAACTAGTACTTAGGAAGTTTAAATGGTATCCATTTACTAGTTTCTTTCAGTCACTAAATTTAGTTATACTAGTCAGTACCTAGCTTATGTTATTTTATGCTTTATACTGGATTAATATCAGAAACATAGAATTGAAGAACATTTTTAGTATTTTATGCAAAGTAATACAGGAAAATTATAGTTTATTAATTTATATGCTATTTCTTATGTAAAGAATCATATGATAAATTCCTGCTTGAAACCAGTGTCAAAGAAATTGAAGCAACTTTTGATGACTCAGTATGTTTTCTTTATTGAAGAGGTGGGAACTGTACAGCACAAATGTTTTTTTCCTTTTATTGTAAAGGCCAGGAAATGAATATCTAATATCTTTAGGTGCCCTATTATGTTAAATTCTTAGCTGCTTTATTTTTCATCTTTTAAATGTGTATAGCACAGTTTTATAACTACTGCATGTGTTTTTTGTTTTTTTTTAAATATATTTTATCGATTCTTTACAGAGAGGAAGGGAGACAAATAGAGAGCTAGAAACATCGATGAGAGAGAAACATCGATGGGAGAGAAACATCGACCAGATGCCTCCTCCACACCTCCTACTGGGGATGTGCCCACAACCAAGGTACATGCCCTTGACCGGAATCGAACCTGGGACCTTTCGGTTCGCAGGCCGACGCTCTATCCACTGAGCCAAACCAGTTAGGGCTGAATGTGTTTTTTAAGATAAATAGGAAAAGTGACTTTCTTGAAGAGGCTTTGTCTGCAGACTCAATTGAAATCAGCTCCCTTCCCCTAGCCCCCTGACAAATTTTTCTTTCTAAGCACTCTTCTGTCATTGCATTTATAAAAAATTGTAATTATTAGTTTTTGTTTCCATGTTTATGTTTGTCTCCTTCTCTAGACTCTGACCTCTATGATCATAGAGAAATTATCTGTCTTTCAGTATGTTAGTCCTAACTGAACCTAGCACATAATAAATGCTGAATAAAAACTTAATGCTGTCAAATTATGAATAAATTGTAACAATCCTAGTAGCATCGATCACTAAAATCTTATATAACATAATATTTCAAACATCTAGGAATGTTGTTGGGGTATTAGTACATGATAATTTACATAGTAATGTATTTGTCTCTTTTTAAAGGTTTGCCCCCCCTGCTGGTCTGGTTGCCCCTTACTGCCCCCCTCTGCCAGCCTGGTCGCCCATCACTGCCCCAGGATTTTCACAATAAGCAATTATTAGCCTAAGATCAAAATGAGATATTAAAGAACTAAAGGAATCACTAGAATTCATAACTTAGTAAATTAACAATTAATTGGTGTGCATTATTCAGGTAATATTATCTATAGCATACTACCTGAATCAGAGTTATATAGAAAGAAGGGACAGCGTGGCTGCATATTTCAAGTGTAGTTTTAGGATTTACAGTTACAGGGATAGATGCCTATATTTCCTTGGACAAATTGTGTTTTACCTTTTTTGTGGTGGGAGAGGTACAGGCAAGGAAGGCTACATGGGATTCCTGTTGCATGTCAAGAAAATAGCAAAGATGAAATGGGGAATAAGAATTTAGGTCTGGAAGTATTCATATCTTCCTGACAACGGGAAAATCCTTTACCATCTTCCTTTCTACCCTTCTCCCTCCCTCCCATCTTCTCTTCCTTTAGTTGTCATATCTCCTTGGTCTCCTCCAATCTGTGACAGTTTCTCAGTCTTTCCTTGTCTTTCATGGACTTGACACTTTTGAATAGTAATTGTCAGATATTTTGTGGAAATTCTCCCAATTTAGGTTTGTCTGATGTTTTCTCATGAAAAGACAGGGATGAATTTTAGGGAAGAACACTGTAGAGGTGATGTGCCCTTCTTGTCATATCATATTGGGTGGGGCACAGGACATCGACGTGACTTCTTTCTGGTAACGTTAACCTGGATCACATGGTTTAGGTGCTGTACACTAGGTTTCTCTGCTATAAAGTTTTTTTTTTTTCTTTCTATACTCAATTGGGTAGAAGTGTGCTTTTTGTCCTCAGCTTTATTGAAGTATAAATGACAAATAAAAATTGTATGTATTTATGGTGTACAACAAGCATGTCAAACCCATGGCCTGTGGGCCACATGTGGCCCATAATGAATACTTTTGCAGCCCAGCCAATATAATGATATGTAAGAAATGTTTTAATAAAAATTTAATAACTTAATTTTTACAATATCCTGTTATACATAATTATTAATAAGGAACTACAGCGTTTGCTCATGACTGATTACTATAATCATGTTGCATTTATTTCCTTTACATGCCGTACGCGCAGGCACACCATTTCTCTCCACTTATACTAACAGCGAATATTTTAGCAGCCAATTGCCACATTATTAGTCTTGGACTGACTTGTTTGGTATGCACAAGAGGAAATATTTTGCTTTCGGAGAACAATAATAACTGCACAGAAGACATTATGCTAAGTGAAATAAGCCAGACACAGAAAGACAAATACTGCATGGTATCACTTCTATGTGAAATCTAAAAAAGTCAAACTCATAGAAGCAGAGAATATAATGGTGGTTGCTGAATAAAAAGAGCTGAAATAAATGAGTAATTATTAACATAAAATAATAGAACATTTTAATAAAAATTAATATTTTTTCTTGTACATTAACTTAACAGACATTGAATAACTGCACAAATTAATAAGCGAAATGCAGGATGGAAAGACATCCTGCCTAATTAGCATATTATGCTTTTATTATTATAGACTTGAGGCCTGGTGCATGAAATTCGTACATGGGGGGAAGGGGGTCCCCTCAACCCAGCCTGCACCCTCTCCAATCGGGGACCCTTGGGAGATGTCTGACTGCTGGTCTAGACTGGCAGTCAGACATTCCTCTCACAATCCTGGGCTGCTGGCTCCTAACTGCTCACCTGCCTGCCTAATTGCCCCAACTTGTCCCCCCTGCCAGCCTGATCACCCCTAACCGCCTCTGCCTGCCAGCCTCATCACCCCTAAATGTCTCCCCGCCAGCCTGGTTGCCCCCAAACTGCCTCCCCCCCTGCCAGCCTGGTTGCCCCCTAACTGCCTCCCCCCCCGTGGCCTGGTTGCCCCCAACTGCCCCCCTCTGCTGGCCTGGTTGCTCATCACTGCCCCCCCCTGCCAGCCTGGTCACCTCCAACTGCCCCCCCCCCCCCCCCGCTGCCTGGTTGCCCCTCACTGCCCCCCTCTGCCAGCTTGGTCATCCCTCGCTAACCCTCCCTACCAACCTGGTCGCCCCACACAGCCTGCTTGTCAGTCGTTTGGTCATCCCTCACTAACTCCCCTGCTGGCCTTGTTGCCCCACGCAGCCTGCTGTTTAGTTGTTACTGTGAGGGCGTCATGACCAATTTGTATATTATCCTTTTATTAGTATAGATAGTCACCATGCTGAACATTAGCTCTCCAGAACTTATTTATACCACATAACTTAAACTTTGTATCCTTTGACCAACATCTCACCATCTACCCCACTCCCCAGGCCCTGGCAACCACCATTATATTCTCCGCTTCTATGAGTTTGACTTTTTTAGATTTCACATATAAGTGAGACCATGCAGTATTTGTCTTTCTGTGTCTGGCTTATTTCACTTAGCATAATGTCCTCTGTACTCATTGATGCTGTAGTGTATGACAGGATTTTCTTTTTGTTTTGCTTATTAGTTAAGACTTTTTTTTTAAAGAGCAGTTTAAGGTTCATTGCAAAATTGAGGGGAAGATATAGAGATTTCCCATATGCTCTGTGTCCCACATATTCATAGCTTCCCCCATTATCAAAATCCCTCACTATAGTGGTACATTGTTAAAATTGATGAACCTACATTAACACATTATAATCAACCAAAGTCCATAATTATCCTTAGGGTTCATTCTTGGTGTTGTGTTCTGTGGATTTGGACAAATGCATAATGATAAATATGCATCATTATAATGTCATTTAGAGTATTTTCACTGCCCTAAGAATCCTCTGTACCCCTTCCCTCTATTGAACTTTCCCCTTAACCACAAGGCAATGACTGATCTTTCTACTATATCCATAGTTTTATTTTTTCCAGAATGTCAGATAGTTGGGATTATACAATATAAAGCCTTTCCATATTGACTTCTTTCACTTAGTAATATTCATTTAAAGTTTCTCTATGTCTTTTCATGCTTGATAGCTCATTTATTTTTAGGGATGAATAATATTCCATTGTCTGGATGTACCACAGTATATTTATATAATTCATCTACTAAAGGACATTTTGGTTGCTTCCAAGATTTGGCAATTATGAATAAAGCTGACATAAACATCTGTGTTCAGGTTTTTCTTTGGACATAACTTTTTATCTCCTTTAGATAAATAACAAAGAGCATGATTGCTGGATCATATGATAAGAGTATATTTAGTTTTGTAAGAAACTTCCAAACTGTCTTTTTTAAAAATTAGGATGCTTTTATTTATTTATAATTAATTTTGTAATTAAAGTAATATATGCATATAGTTTTTTAAAAATTGAGATATAACTTACATTAAAATGCATGTCTTGACTATTCACCTTGATACATTATTAACAATGTGGACATGCCATTCTCACTGCCGAGTAGTGCTCCATTGTATGGACATAGACTTTTTCATTCTCCTAATGATGAACATTTGGGTTATTTCCTGTTTGGGGCTTCCTTATAAACTAAATGTTTGTGTCTCTCCCTCCCCCAAATCCCTATGGTGAAACCTAACCCTCAACATGATGGTATTGGGAAGTGGGCCTTTGGGAATTGATTTAGTCATGAGGGTAGAGCCCTCATAAATGGGAATACTAGTAGTGCCCTTATTAAAAATAATAATAAAAAAAAAGCTCCAAAGAGCTTCTTAGCCCCTTCACTGTGAAAAGACACAGAAAGAAGATGGTCATCTATGAACCAGGAAGTGGCCTCTCACCGGATAGCAAATCTGCTGGCACCTTTACCTGTTTTGCATCATCCTGTTCTTGTTTCATTATAAAAACATTTTTAAGTGCATTGAGTAAGAATCTACAGAGCAATGAGAATGCATGAATGACAGTTATGTGCATCAACACAGTGAGTCTTTAAATCATAAAGTTGAGTGAGAGAAGCCAGGCCTAACAGAATGCATATGTTTATATAGAGTTTAGAAACAGGCAAAATGAAACTAGATTGATATATATAATCGACATTAAAGAAATGCAAAGAGGTAAACATCACAATTTTTAAGTAAGATGTGGCAGTCAGGGTGAGGGCAGGGAACTGGCTAAGTTTGGGAAGGGCAGGCAGGTGGCTTCTGGGGGCTGGCAGTGCTCTGCTTCTGCAGGGGAGGTCACACAGGTCTTCCTTTGATAACAAGTTTTAATGTGGGCGCTTAAAGTTTTGGGTACTTTTCTGTGTGTTACATTTTACTATTTAAGATGGAAAAGGTACTTGAAGTATATGAAGAGCAAAAGTCCTCATCCCTCTTCTCTCTACAGAGGTAACACTGTGGGTCTCATTTGGTTTCCTTCCAGACACTTTTCTATGCAGCTACACCCCTAAATACCCATGTACACGTTTTCTTGTATTTCTCTTAAATGATACAATTTTTTTGTATTTCTCTTAAATGATTCATTCCGTAACCTGTTTTCACTTGATGAGTCTTGGACCCATTAAAACTCAGTCCACCTTCTTCTTTACTGCCATGCCATAGCTTTTCACACAGTATTAATGCATTATAGCTGGACTGAATTAGTAATAGTGCCTATTGCATGGGGTCATTGTGAAGATTAAGTGAGATATTGGATGTAAACTGCTTAGAACACTTACGGCCTGAACCAGTTACTTCACTCCTGAGTGCTTTTGTTTCCATATCCGGAGATGATAGCAGCTGTAAAGTGGGATTCACATGAGGATCAAATGGGTCGGGATAGGAAAAGGTGTTCCTAGCAGTGCCTGACACAGGCAAGCATTGGCTGTGAGAGCAGTAAAGGTGCAGATGCCCCTTGCTTTGATTATTGCGAATGCACAGTTTGCTTTAATACCTGGAAGGGCAAGTTCCCTGTCTTTGTTATTTATTTTGATCATTGTTTTTGCTCTTCTTCCTTGTTTTCTCTTCTAGATGAACTTTGTTATCTAGTTTCATAAATAATCCTCTTGGATTTAGAGGTTAATTTACTGAAGTTATAGATTGATTTTAGGAGAACTGACCTCTTTACAATATTGAGCCTACCCATCTGGAGGCAGATCATCTCTCCTTATATGCTGGCCTTTTCCTGCCAAACTGTCTTCCAAAGTGGCTGTACCATTTTGCATTCCCACCAACAATGAATAAGAGTTCCTGTTGCTTCACATCCTCGTCAGCATTTGGTGTTGTCAAAGTTCTGAATTTTGGCAATTCTAATAGGTGTGCTTTCCTTTTCTTTTTAAGGCTGAATTTTATATATATAATCTATCCATTCATCCATTGATGGACACTTAGGTTGCAGTGTTGTGTATAATGCGGTAATGAATATGGGAGTGCAGATATCTCTTTGAGATACTGATTTCATTTCCTTTCAATCTACACCCAGAAGTGGGATTACTGGGTCATTTGATAATTCTATTTTTATTTATTTATTTATTATTTAAAAATATATTTTACTAATTTTTTACAGAGAGGAAGGGAGAGGGATAGAGAGTTAGAAAGGATGAGAGAGAAAAATTGATCAGCTGCCTCCTGCACACCCCCTACTGGGGATGTGCCCACAACCAAGGTACATGCCCTTGACCAGAATCGAACCTGGGACCCTTCAGTCCACAGGCTGACACTCTATCCACTGAGTCAAACCAGATAGGGCAATAATTCTATTTTTAATTTTTTGAGTAATCTCCATACTATTTTCTGTATGGATGTACCATTAGAAATGTGTGACTTTTTTTTTTTCTCTCTCTCTCGCAAAAGTTTAAGAGCTGATTTATTTAGTTTCCAAACTTATGGGATTTGTGAAAGCTTTCCTTTTGTTAAAATTTCCCATTTCATTGTAAAATGGTAGAGTACATAGTTTGTATGCTATTGATTTTTTTTGGAATCTATTGAAGTTTCTTTGTGACTTAATTCATAACCTATTTTGGTATCTGTTTCAAGTATTCTTAAAGTGAATCTGTTTTTCTCCATGGCTTAATTTCCACATCTATGAAGCAAGAAGAAACAAAAATGTCCAATTCCTTTGGGTTTTGGTTTGAAGGTTGCAAAGCCAAAGACCAAACTGAAAGAGAGAAAGATATTACACTTGCTCTTCTAGCTTTTTGACACTTTCTTCTGCAATCTTGCAATGGATATATCTTGATGCAAGTAAACATGGTAGGGGAGAGAGAAAAATGAAAATATCTGTCCTTCCTGAAAATGGATTGATTACCACTGGGTAACAACAGGTGCTTAATCCTCTGTGGGTGCAAAGTTCCGTGGACAGAGAGGGACTGGACAGAGTGGAGGAGTAGCCACCTGTGATAGTGATTCTGATCTATTGTGGATTTCTTCTGGGCCTGCTGGCCTTAGATATTTATGTAAGTGAAGGTGAGCCATTAGTTGATGCTCAGAAGTATCACTGTTTACTAGAATGGGTGGTGGTCCTCCTAGTAGGCTGATTGATGGCAGCTGGCTAGTCAATCAGAGAGCTAGTCTGGTTGCTTCGGAAGCAACATGTCTGCTCATTTAAATTTTCCATAGGAAGAGGATTTTGACGGCCAAGGACTTCACTTTATGAACTTAATCCAGATCTTTAATGCTAACCTCTCAGGTTGTTCACCATAGGACTCCATGCCCCTTAGCTCCTGCACTAATTCTTCTCATGTTGTCTCTTATTCTCTTTTCTTCTGTTCTGTGAATTCTCATGGAACTCACTGTTGGCACTTTGCCTTCTCTTGGATGTCATCATCAATGTCTCCTTCTAGTTATCAGGAGTTCTAAAGCCTTTCCAAATGCAATAAGTCATCAAGAAGTGTTTTAAGCTAGGTAGTTTTTATATGAGTGCATTTGTTTTAATTTTACTATATGTTTGAAAATTACTAAAGTTTACTTTGTAATTGGAAAAAATACATGCTTAGTTATTGGCAGTATTGCAAGAGGTCTGTACGTTACCTGTATGAAGACAGAGAATGTTGCTAATGCCTATCCACACACAAAGGAAATCTTGCCCCAGAAAGGACAGCAATTCCAGAACAAAAGAAGAGGGAAAGGCTCAAGAGAGTACCTGAAACTTAAGAGTATCAAGAGTGGGAAGTGGCACCAGAATGATCTGTCAATATTTTGGGCTGTCATTAGGACAACAGATTCTTCACCATACAAGGCCGTGTGGTGTACTGTGTACAGGACAGAGCATGAAACCAGAGAGAACGAGTTAGAGTTCAGGTTTTGCTATATTTTAGCTGTGAGATTTTGGCTAAGACACTTGGCTACTTTGACTCCACGTTCTTCACATATGTAAAATGCTAGTTATAAAACTAATACCTGCCACTGATGTAAACATATTGTCACTACTGATATAGTGAAATGGTAGATTGGTATAATACTTTAATCCAGTTACAAAATTAGGAGATTTTGAGGAGTGAGATTTAGAATTGCTCTCCATTAATTTGCTTACAAAGAGATTTTCATCTTCCACTAGAGGTGTTGGTTGTGAAAACCTCTACGGAACTAATGATAGTTAAGGGTTTCTTTTTGATACCGTCAACCAATTTTTAGCAGTACATACAACTTTCTGTATATACCATCCGATTTATTGAAAAGTGAATCAATAAATGTTTCATAAAGGAATTTGAGGAAGGACCCTCAATTTGACATTCTTATATTTCTTTATATTTGGATCATGCATTTGTCTTGGTTTCCAAATTTAAAATGTGGTGAGCTCAGCAGATCTGCCCCCAGTGTCAGCCCCTCTCTCTTTTTAGCATACCTTTCTGTGCTTCAGAAGCTGAAAAACTCAAACTACATGTCCCAGACACCTTTACTTGCTAATGTTCTGCATGCGAATTGCATACATCAAAACTAAGATGTACAGGTTCTGTTTTGATGCTGCTGGCAAATACAGCTGTGGAGACCTTGTTTTTTCTGCAGCAGTCTCTTACTCTGTCAGTGTTAGAAGATTGGAACTATGGGGTAACAGGTTACTGATTTTATCTTCCTGATTGTGCCATGAGGCAGTTTGTTAGTGTTATTTAGGGAGTTATGCTTGGATGCTAGGCCTTCTGCAGCCTTTCCAATGATTGTGAATGTCCCCAGATTGTCCAGACAAATCCCCTTCTGTCTAGTGTAGCAAGCTGATTATTGCACCGAATCCTGATTGACTTGTAAATGCTTTATGGGCAGGAACCCTGTGATATAAAGAAATGACCTTGCATTTTATCTGGAGTGAAACAGATGATAAATAAATGATTAAGTATATGTTTCAGTAAGATGTTTGAGTGCTACAGATAAAAATAAAGTTGGTAAAGGGGATGGGAGTGCAGATGGATGTTGCAATTTTAAATAAAGTGGTCTTGGAGAGCCTCGCTGATAAAAATGACTTATGAGGCCTATTACTTCAATTGTGTGCAAGGCTGAAGTGTAGTTACTGTGTTAAAAACGCAATTATCCAATTATTTTGTTCTTAGATAACCCCTCTAAGCGGCTGTTATTTACCCACAGCAAACATGGCGGACTAGACTTCAGCCCGACACTTGAGCCCTCAATAAAGATGGCTGCAGCACTTCCTGTGTTTGCCCTCAACAAAAATGGCGACAACACTTCCTGGTCTCGGTTTTCGCCTTCAATAAAGATGGTGCTTGTGGTACAGGTTCCCTGACAGTCTGGATTCCGGTTGCAGTTTTATTTATTTATTTTTTAAGATACGTGTTCGCAGACGTAAGTAACAGGAAACCAGGAGCCCGTATTCCTCTTTTCTCCGGGGCCCGCGCACCGCGCCTGCGGCCCGGGGCCTCCTCGCCCCGCGGCGACCCGAGCCAGGCCGGTTAGGGTGGCGATGGGGGTGCCCGGGGCCCCGCTCTGAAGGTCATCCCAAGTCCTCTCTTTTTAGCGGCTCAGGTTGCCCCGAAAAATCTCTCGTAGCCCCCCTGTTCGTGATACCACAGGGCGTCAGCGGCTGAGACAGGGAGTAAAAGACGACCCGCCGGCCGGCAGCGGAAGCGCACGCCCCCTCACCTGCCACCACTCGGGGTCGGCCCGGTTCACTTCTGTGGGTGTCCCCGCCACTCACACCACACCCCTCAGCTCCCTGGTGCAGTGTCTTGGCAATGTGCCTTCAAACCGTGCGTGGCTGCGGACCAGGACGGGCGTGTGGACGTTTTTCTTTTTCAGAAAAAGAAATCCCATTGAATGTCCCCTGCACGTGTGGTCATGGCAGTGTCGCGATGGCGATTCCGAACTCTTTGAGGGAAGGGGTGGAATCTCTGACTACATATAAGTTTTACAGTAGACTGGACACAAACACTTAAATGTTACTCTTGAAGGTGATGGTGTATAAGCCTTTTCTCCTAGGGTAAGAGATCCTTCAACTTGTGGGTACCTGCTGGTGTCTGGTCCCCACGCCCATGGCTGAGCGGGTTCTGCCGATGCCACGTGCCGCAGGGCGCCTGCACGCGCATGGGCCGCTTCTGCAGTGGGGGGCAACGCCGCAGAAGGCAATGCTAAACAACTCCCCGCTATTTCTTCTCAACCATGGTAATGAAACCCCGCGCTGTAATACACGAGTAAAAGTTGCTTTTTAAGCAGGGTCTCTGACCCACTTTTTTCCAAATCTCTTAACAGATGGAGGAATTGACCCCCTTGTGTGGGAAGCAAGAACAGAACAGATGATTCATGTTCAGCGTTGCTAATTATTTTCAGAAACACTTGAAATTAGTGAGGTTAATTAATTAACACAGCCCTGTGTTAAACATCGTGGTCTGGCACTCTGCTAGGGTTCAAAGGATGTCCATTTCCTTAAGGAGCTTATCAGGGCGCATCATTCCTGTCATCTGAACTTCAGTTTTGTCTCTTTCCAGGGGGAAATGGAGGCTAGAGACAAGCAAGTGCTTCGCTCCCTTCGTCTGGAGCTGGGTGCAGAGGTTCTGGTGGAGGGATTGGTTCTTCAGTATCTTTACCAGGAAGGGGTCTTGACGGAAAACCATGTTCAAGAAATCAAAGCTCAAACCACAGGCCTCCGGAAAACAATGCTGCTGCTGGATATCCTGCCTTCCAGAGGTCCTAAAGCATTTGATGCATTCCTCGATTCCCTGCAGGAATTTCCCTGGGTCAGGGAGAAGCTGGAGAAGGCAAGAGAAGAAGCCATAACCGAGCTGCCTGCAGGTAGGCATCAACAAGATAACTTCAAACCAGCTCCCAAATTGTTGGACTATGGCCTTTGGTTTTGAAGTTGAGGTTTTAGGCTAGGAGGGGATCAGCAGTTCCCGAAAGTGGGTAAGGAGTTTGGACTGAAGACATGGCGTTACATGGATGGGATGAAGAGGTGGCATTAGGAAGCGCTGGGAAGGAAGGAAGAATGAACCATGATTGAGAGGTTGAGGAGGGAGCTCAGAGAATATACTTAGAAATGCTTCCAGGGAAACTTGGCAAGTCACTTGGGAGACATGTTCTCATCTGAGAGCCAGGTCATATCTCGGCCCTTGGCATTAGGAGCCATTTGGAAAGTGCAGATGGGAGAGCAGCGTTAGGTCTCTGATAACTGCTTCATGGGGTGCCAGCCCTGTCTGCTGGAAAAGGTCAGATTCCTGAAGGAGGAGGCAGCCTCTAGGAAGGCATGCCCTGCACCTGTTCCCTGGCCTGTCCTACATGGCCAGAAGGGATTGTTTGGAAGGCTGGCTTAATTTGTTTTTTAAAAGTTGTTGATTTAAAGTCATCCTTTTTAGTTTTGTTCAGACACCCAGAGTATTAACTTGTAAGGGTAGTAGTTAGTGCAGGGTCTCATTTTGTTTTTTAAGAAAGTTGGGAGCTATGGAAAATAGAAATAGTCCTAGTGCCATTAACCTGGTTTGTAGCAGGAAGAAGATGTGATATGAAATACTTGTTTCTCTTAACAGCTCCCCTGATTTATGCTTTTTGCAAAAATTGAGGAGCAGAGAACTGAACTGCCAAAAAAAATATTAAAAGTTGACTTGTAAATTTTTAACAGTTAGGAAATCAACATTCTCTGGAGTTTTTGTAGCAGTAATAGTCAGAATTTCTCGAAGCAGTGGTCCCTAGCCTTTGTTATTATTGTTTTTAAAATAGTAGTATATCTGGCTAAAAAGCAAACACGAGTAATAAAAGACCACTTTTATTGTTTTTGCCTTTATGGACCTCATATTTTGAATGATTTTTCCAGACCACATTTAGTCAATATGCATGATTAATTTTTCTATTTTTATTAATGACATATGTCTGAATATCTGATCATCATGAGATAACCAGTTAACTGGGGAAGGCCTAGTAAAATCCCAGTGTAAAAAAAAAAATATTTTCATTTCCTTGCATAATCAAATGACAGGCAAATGTATATTTTATGCTTTTTGAAAATAGCTGGCCTTTAAAGACCACAAAAATTCTCAGGTTGGATTGTCTTTACCAAATTAAATACTTCAGGTACAAAGCCTAATTAAAGTATCTAAGACATTTCTACCACTGTATTGAAAGCAGAATAAAAATAATATAGAATTGGGAGAAGTTAAAAAAATATTAGGGTATCCAGTGTCTTTTCCTGGTATTTGACTTAGAGGTTCCTTTTGGCAACACATAGTTGAAAACAGCAAAACAGGCAAACTGAAAGTCTCTTCCAACCAAAATATTTACTTTAATTTTATAATCGTTTTGAGTGATGTAAATAGTACTGCTGTATATTTTTAATAGAGGTATGACCTCATTGTCATTTCTTCAGATACATTCAGAGAACAAGAAAAAAATTAAGATTTTTTAAAAAACAAATGGTGAAAGTTACAGAGAAGTTGAGGGAAAAACAGTGTGTGTGTGTGTGTGTGTGTGTGTGTGTGTGTGTGTGTTTAAGTAAACAGAACGAAACAGTGTAGAGTGGGAAAAATCTAGTGTATTTGTGTTGAAGTTTAGAAAAATAATGTTAGTTTGTTAATTATGTGGAAGTGGTCAAATGCGATGATAGGTTGGCTACTGCACAAATTAAGTACTCTTGTTGAGTCACACTACTATTGAAAAAATATTCTGGCCCTAACCGGTTTGACTCAGTGGATAGAGCGTGGGCCTGCGGACTGAAAGGTCCCAGGTTCGATTCCGGTCAAGGGCATGTACCTTGGTTGTGGGCACATCCCCAGTAGGGGGGTGTGCAGGAGGCAGCTGATCTATGTTTCTCTCTCATTGATGTTTCTAACTCTCTATCCCTCTCCCTTCCTCTCTGTAAAAAAATCAATAAAATATATTAAAAAAAAAAGAAAAAATATTCTGAAGAGAGTTTGATTTACACATGCCTCTATATACTGCCTACAGTGACAATTACATAAACTCATGTTTTAAATAGTTACTGTTAATTATTCAACATTTTAAGTAGGATTACAAAATATAAATAAGATATGAAGAATAATGGTGCAGTGAACATCTTTATCCCCATCACTGTTAAAAAAAGATACTACCATTGCCTTTGAGGACTTCTGGGTGCTCCTCCCCAACCCTAGCTTATCCTCAACCCCTACTCACTGAGGAACCCTGAATTTGGAGTCTATAATTTTCTTTTTCACTTTGTAGGTTCCCATTTTATAGTCACTTTTAAAATCTACTTACATTATAGAAAATTCACTATGCCATAATTTTATATGTATATGTAAGGGATGGAGGAAATGATATTATTTTAAAGGAGTTGTTAGTTAACAACCTCCTCTTTTTGAGGCCTTTAGCTTTGTGTTTAAATGAATTAATTTGATGGCAGTATTTTAATTCTAAAATTAAATTGGGACTTCATTGAAATCTTTTTTAAGTCTTAGAAAAAAATTAAAATTAAAGTGCCTTCAATTTAATGTCCCTATAAAAATGTGAATGAACCCACAGGCCTATTTCCCAGGACCTCAGTGTTTCTTCAGTGTTGTAATAGAGTCATTTTAATAAGTTTTTAAATAGTCCATTTAAATTTTTGTAAAGGCATTTTGAGTTTTGAAGAACTAGGCTGCAGGAAAATGTGGTGCTTGTATATGTATGTATATACATCACCATCTTCTGACCTTTTATAATAATTTTGGTTGTAATTATTAATTAATTTGTATAGGAAAGTGGTTTTCTCTTTGGCCAAGAGGTGGGTCTTTCTCTAACAATGAGCTGATTTTATTTTATTAAAAAATTTTCTTGTTCTGGTCTTCTCAGAGATTCTTGGTTTCTCCTTTGTTAGTTGAATTTTTGTATTTCACTTGTAAATTTTGAGCTGTCTCAAAGGCTTATTTGGTGATTGATCCTACTTAGTTCTTTTTATTTATGTTCTGGAATTAAACCTTTGATTCTCTCAGAATCTGCCTAGATGACTGGTCTCCCTATCTCTGTTAATGAAACTCTAAGATGTTAATAGAAAATTGATTTTGTGTTTTTCTCACCCTATAAGGACTCTTGTATTTTATAAGAGGAATTCTGGCAGTAAAATGACATAATCCAGCTTGGCACCGTGGCAGGAACACTTGACAGTGTATCCCTTACTGGCTACTAGACACTAGATCAGCTGAAAGTCCTCTCTGGGCTCCTGTTAGGTCATTTAGGAGATGAGTATAATGCTGAATTTGGGTGAAGGCAGTCTGGGCCTGCCTGTCTGCCTTCCTACTACTCATGAGCTTTGTCTACACTGAAGCCTCTCTCCAGTGCCTGAGCTAATCTGGATCTACAAAGGAGGTTTATGGGCAGCCCCAGTCTCACTTGTTGGTAGGACTTAGCCTAAGTGATGGTAGGCGTGACTTCTGGGCCCCAGGACTTCCTGTTCCATTGTGCTGGTCCTGGCTGTGGGACTGGGTTCTGTCATGTAACAATCAGCCTGGCAACCCGGCCTTTACCCCAGTCTTCCTTTAGGCTTGGGAGTTATTTTCCTCCTCTCTAAGCTAGATTCCTGTTTCACGTTCTCTTAGCCATTGGCAAGAATATATTGGAACACAGCTCTGTGCCTCCTGTGTTAGCATCAGATGCCTCAGTTCTTTAGCCTGCTGGAGTGGCTGACCTGGGTTGACATTTGCTTCAACCTTGCCTGAGCTTGAGCTGGTCCTTGCCATGGACCCTGTGCCCCAGACTCCTTGGCTGCCCTCCCTGGAACAAGATGCAGGGCTGGCCTGTTTTTCTTCTACTTACCAGCTCCAGGGCTCAGCCCTCTGGAGCTGACATTGCCTGATCATGTATAGATAGCTACACTGGTCACTGTCTCGAGATGCACTCTGGCTCTCACATATATACTTGGATGCATCTGAAGTTACTGAGCAATAATTGCAAAAATTTTAGGCATTGTTATAGGTTTATTAGAGAGATTTCTAGCCTGGGATTTTCCAGTCATACCATGTCTTGACCATACTCTGCATAAGTTCAGTGTTGATCTCAGTTTATCTAGCTTGTGGTCTATCCAAGTACTTCTGTAGCTGAGTAGAGTTTACTACATACCATTGTGTGTACTACAGTGAACATCCACAGCAAGACCCCTTCTTGTGGTAAGGGCAAAGTCTACAGATTTCTGTGTATCCTCGGCATGATTATCATATCTTCCTGAGCATCAGCAAGGTGTCAGGTACTAGGTAAAAAAGACACATGAAGGACCTCCGGATCAACTGAGGGGATTCATTCGTTCGTTCATTAAATAATGAATATTGATCATGTGCCAGACATTAGGTGCTAGGGATATTATAATAAACAAAGCCCCTACTCTTATGAGCTCACTATACTCTACAGTCCAATGGGGATAGAGGGCAAGCAAATGAATAAATAATACAGTCATGTGCCATATAACAACCTTTTGATCAATGGCTGATTGCATTTATGATGGTGGTTTCATAAGCTTATGAAGGAGCTGAAAAATTCCTATTGCCAGTGATGTCATAGCTGTCATAATTCATAGAGCAACACATTACTCAGGTATTGGTGGTGATGCTGGTGTCAACCTACTGCTGTCTGTTCTATAAAAGGATAACACATATAATTATGTACAGTACATAACACTTGATAATAACTATGTTACTGATTTATATATTTATCATACTGTATTTTTTCTCATTCTTTTAGCATGTAATCTTTCTACTGATTAAAAAAATTGTGCTGTACGATAGTGTGCTGTGTTACGCTGTCAGCAGGTTCATGCACCTCATGTTTACCACATCTCTTGATTGCATCATTTCTTTTGTACTTGATTAAATCTCATGTTGTTTGTACAATAACATGCTGTACAGGTTTGTAGCCTGGGAGAAATAGGCTGTACTATACAGCCTACTTGTGTTAGTAAGCTATGCCATCTAGGTTTGTGTAAGTGCACTCTATGTGTTCATGAAATGACAAAATCACCACAACCCATTTCTCAGAATGTATCCCATCATTAAGCAGCACATGGCTGTACATCAGGTGATGATAGTCTGTGAAGAAAAACAGTATGTGTGTGGTAAGGAAGGGCTTAGCATATCATTAGGCGCGGTCAGAGAAAGCCTTTCAGATGAGGGGATGTTCAGCAGAAACCTAAATTCTGCCACAGAGTGGATACAGGAGGAAGAGCAGTTCAGGTAGTGGGAGCCCCAGGTGACAGTGTGGCTGGAGCCCAGGCCCATCTGGGATAAGAACCTTCCTCCTGGAGATGAATCACAGCACATGTCAGCATCAGTGCAGTTGCAACCATTTGTTGTTGTGCTTCCCAAAATGTAAGATGCGTGCAGAGCCATGGTCTTGGTAGCTTTTAAAATGATTTTCGATGGTAAGTGGAATGGGATTGAATCACATGGTGAGAAATTCATTTTCTTTTTCAATATTGAAAGCCAGGTGAAAGCCTCTGTTTGGTACAAGTATTTCTGAAACATCTCGCTTGATACTTGCCAGCTTTCTTTTTAATAGAAAAAAAGGTCCTCATGCTTAAAGCCTTCTTTGGACAGCAGTGTTTAGCTCAAATTTAATTGTTTTGCTTTTTTTTTTCTTATATCCATTTAACATTTTTCTTCCATTTGTGGCAAGTAAAACTCTTTTCTATTTATGAAGTTCCTTTAAAAAACACATTGCTTTGCCCTGGCTGTTTTGGCTCAGTTGGTTGAGCATCAGCCCATGCACCTAACAGTCTTGGGTTTGAGTCCTGGTCCGGGCACTTACCCAGGTTGGGGATTTGCTCCCTGGTCGGGGTGTGTACGGGAGGCAACTTATTGATGCTTCTCTCTCACATCGATGTTTCTCTGTCTTTCCCTCTCCCCATGTTTCTCTTTCTCTTCCTCTCCCTTTCTCTCTCAAATCAATAAAAATGTATTAAAGAAACCCACATTACTTTTATTTAAGTTAAAATGACTCAACTTAAAGAAAAATACTAAGAAAATAATAATGGTATGAGACTATGGCCTAAAACATGAAGCTGCTTTTCATATATTTTCTCACTTAAAAAGAGTGACTGGAGTTTGGGGCAGGAACCATTGCCTCGATGGCATAGTTGGGGAAGGAAGACTCTAGCTCTAGCTCAGATAGAAGAGATGGCCATATTCAAGGGTTTTTGTTTTTTGTTTTGTTTTTTACTGTCTTGCTCATTCAGTTTATGTATAGTGGCTGGGAACTGGTTAAATTTATTAGTAGAATTGCCAGAATGATTTAATTTTAGGCTGCCTAAATTGTAAACACATTAATTTGCTATTATAACAAAGTCAGCAAGATGAAGACATATCCTGGTATTCCAGACTTTTAGACTGGGAGGGACTTACAGTTCATCTAAGTTTTCTGAGAAAACCAAGTCCTAAGGAGATAGTGTCAATACTTAGCCATGATCACATAGCTACTTATTTGTTGCCAGCACTGGAATCCAGGCCTCCTGACTCTTGATTTATGACCTTTTCTGCTGTGCAATTTTGGCTCCCCACTGGGTTTGAAATGGAATTGTATATGCTGTAGTGTTAATAGTTGAAATTAGCTTTGTAAAAAATTGTGTTAATGGTTTGTTTTACTTTTAAGAAGAAAAATTTCAAGGGCTTTTAGAGGTATTTTGGAATAAGATTTTACTAAAATGTTTTATTTTAATTAATGCTAATTTTAATTATTTAAAAGAAAATTTTGATAGTTCAATACTGTATTTCATCAAAAGATTCCCTGCCCCCTCACCCTCTTCCTTCTCCAAAGCTGACATAAAGGAAGAATTTTATTGAGTATTTACGGGACTGATGAAATAATGCATCTGTTGGCAGCTAATTGCAGCTCTTTCTAGGAATAGCAAACCATGTGACAGTTCTCTCCCCAGCAGGGATGCATCTATCTCACTTTAAAAAGTGGATTTATTGTTCTTTTCTCTTAGAAATTATCACTGTGACTTTTCTCTCTTCCCTGTGGCTGTATGGGTCATTTGGCTAATAAGAGGTTGATTTAGCTTCAACTTTGGCTTTTAAAAAACTGCTGATCCCCAGACTTTATCCATGTCAATTCATGCCAAAATATGTGGAGGTGGGGTATGGGCAGTGGTATTAAAGATACACACACACTCTCACATGCACATATACCCATGCACATGCACAAATGCCCTAATAGGTTATTTTAAAGGAAAGCCAGATTTGAGCTGCTTGTTTTCTGACCAGCTGATTAGGTGCATGGCTTCTTTCTCCTTATTGCTCCCTAAGTATGGGCCTCCCACAGCTGTTTTGCAGGGGAGGAGGTGGAAGGGTGGTAGGAATGGAGATGTAGAAGGATATAGAGTTTTGTCTTAAATCTATGATCACAGATGTTTCCAATTCTCTGAATATCTTGAACATTGTTGCTTAAGAATATTCCAGAATCTTAGACCCCATATAGGTGTCACTCTGACATCAATCTTAAAATGCATTAGAACTCTAGGGGAATACATTCATACATAGAACGAATTTGATCAGAGGGTTTGAATTAGCTGTGAATTTGGATTTGGGGAATTATTTTCATCGCTTCTTCGCATTGTTTGGAAATTAAAAACCACCCGCAATACTCTGTGCTCTGTAGATCAAGCTGTGTCCAAATGGAGACGGAAACTGCCAGTGGAGAATGTGTTGGATGCTGCTCTCAGATACAAAGTGAGCTGAAGATGGCTTAAGGATGGATGAGAGACAAATGGCCAGCGGGGAAGGCCAGCGGGGAAGGCTAGGACCGGCTTAGTCTCTCTGTCTGTGGGTTGGTCAGACAATCTGTTTATAATTAAAAATGAATTTTAATCTTTTCTGTGTTCCACAAAGAACCTCAAATAATATCAGTAAAATACTTACTCTGTGTCAGGCACTGTTCCAGGCCCTTGGCATTTATTAATTTATGTAATCATGACAGTTACCCTTATTGCATAGATAAAGAAGATGGAGGTACAAAGATGTTAAGTCATTTGCTCAAGGTCATACAATGTGGAATCCAGGCACTTAAATGTCAAAGCCTGATAATTCATAGCCTATAAAAACAAATTCTCAAAATTAGTTTTTCTTTCCTTCCTAATTCTGATTATTTGTGGCTGCATCAGAGCCCAACATTTCTCAGCCCCATGCCCTCTCCTACTCCAGTTTCTCCCAGACGCACAGCACTAGGGCCTTTTCTGTCTTTCTATTTCCTGCCTATTTCTGTTTCCTGGTTGGTACCTCTCTCTCCCCCATCTTACTTATCTCTCTCTCTCTCTCTCTCTCTCTCTCTCTCTCTCTCTCTCTCTCTCTCTCTCTCTCTGTGTGTGTGTGTGTGTGTGTGTGTGTGTTTTGGCTGGAAAGGTCTAATGTGAGGCCATATGGGGTCAAGGAGCAGAGCCCCCGGGTTGCTCCTATCCCATCTTGATACCTTAAGAGTAAAAAAAGACTAAATTTTTTTGGCTGTGATCAGGAGACAGACATTGTGTCGGCTTTCCTGTTACTGCGAGTCGGGTCCCCCTTTTACAGCTCTTAAATCCTGCTATCAACAGCAGGTAGTTCCAATAACCAGATTTTCTGGTGGTGCAGCCTCAGAGTTTAATCATACACTTAGCAAGGTAGCTTTCTCTTTTTTATGGGTGCAGTTCAGACTTGCAGGCTGTTGTTATAGCTAGCTGCAGGAATGTTTGCTTTTGCTTAATTTTAATAGGCAGCTGTGTTTATACTTGTTCTTTAGTTTGAGCGGCATATGATTCTTGGAGGACTTTTGCCCCCAGAGAAAAAAAAGAGTACTGTACTTTTCCAAACAGTAAATTTTAATTGAGAAGGAAATATAACCTCTAGAAGTTTGGGGCAGGTTTTAGTCTTAGGCTTTATTTTTTGTTAATGTTATAAAAGAAATCTTAACTCCTTATAAGAAGTGCCAAGTTGACAATTCCTGGAAATGTTCATGTTCTATTTATGCTCAGCACCATAGCAGAGAGGCTGGTGACGCTGTTACCAAAATAATATCGCTGAGCTGTAGTAAGTGGCAAACAGGAGGCTTGAGGTTTTATACCTAAATAGAAGGCTTTAATAACATCTCTCAGTTCTACCATTTGTGCGTAAGGTATATGGGTGCTGAATGATAACGGTGAAGTTGTTACAGAAAATTCCAGAGCAAGCAGAGCACATCTGCTGGGACTTGTCCTGTTGTTAGAACTGCAGAAGGCTAGAGCTGGAGAGATCTGAGAGCCCCCAGTTTACAGATAGGAAACTAAGGAATGTAAGTCAGTCCACTAGCATGTATATGGGCTCTTTGGTTCAAGCGTAGACTTCTTTTTTTAAAAAAAATATTTTTATTGATTTCAGAGGAGGAAGGGAGAGGGAGAGAGAGATGTAAACATCAATGATGAGAGAGAATCATTGATTGGCTGCCTTCTGCATGCCCCCCACTGGGGATGGAGTCTGCAACCCATGCATGTGCCCTTGACTGTAATCGAACCCGGGACCCTTCAATCCACAGGCCCACACTCTATCCACTGAGCCAAACCAGCTAGGGCAAGCATAGACTTCTTGATAACATAAGCAAATATAGGGATTTTTCCACTATGTACTGGGTAGACCACAACTTTAAAGAATTCCTAAAGTTCTAGGAGTGGGGAAGGAACAGTTCCAAAAGGAAGAGGTGAAAGCTGATTAAAAGGTGTCTGCTGTACTCTGTCACTCCCATTCTTTTTATATTGAACAGGTTCCACACTTGCAAGCCTGAACAGAAATGACAGCTCTTTAAGGAAGGAGAATGTTCTACAGCAAAGCCCAGGTTGAAGGCCAGAGGTGGTAGGAAAAGTACAAGAGAGCAATGTTTAGAGCGAGATAGGTCTTAAACTTTTTCAAAATGAGAAGATATTGGGGGAAAATGGATTGAGGATGTTAAAGTAGAGAGGAGATTAGAGAGAGAATTTGGATTGGGTTCTAGCTAAAGGCTTTACATACATAAACTCACTTTATCCTCATATTTGAGGATAGGTCTTTGAGGTAAGTACTATTATAATTATTTGCATTTAAAAATGAAAGTATTAGCTAAATTGCCCAAGGTGGCATAACTCAGGCAGTAGCAGAGCTGAGATTTGAACATGGACAGTCTGGTCCCCTAGTCCCTGCTTTTAATCACTAGGCTACCCTATCTATCCCTAATACCAGTTCTTGGTTCTGCTCAGAGTCACCTGGGCAAGCTATAGCTTCTTTCTTTTCTGACCCTTTCTTGCCTTGGTTCTCTCAGTTAGCCAACATTTCCATTGAGTGTTTTTTTAAAGAGCTTACCAAATGACAGCTCTTTAAGGAAGGAGAATGTTGGGATATTAAAAAACAACAATAACAAAAAGAACACCAAAGAAGATAAGAATTGTTTTCTAAGAAATGGGATTAGACAAAATAAAGATTTTGAATGGGATTGATATGGCAGTTTTTGTTTATTGAATCTTTAAATATGTATCTCTTTTCATTTCTTTTCATTTTAAATAGGCATTTGATGGTGCTATGGGCAAATGTGCTTTTTCAGGCTTCTCATATTTGTTTGAGCCCTTTTATTCCTTTATGTGCCAGCCAGGATCCATCCAAGAGGCAAAAACCACACAATAATTTGAACAAGAAAAATTTAACATAATGAATTATTAACTAGCAAAAAGTTAACTGTGGTTAACTACTAAAGGGGTAAATGAGGTCTCTAAGCAATATGGAAATAGCGATTGCAAGAAGCTGCTTTTTTCTAGAGCTGAAGGAGAATAAAGGATGGAAGCTCTAAGAGCTTGCAAGAGACCCCTCCCCACCCCAAGACCTCCTTGGAAATGAATTGACTGCCTCATTAATTTGTAGCCTGCTGGTGGCCAGTAATCTTTCCAGAGAGTATAGGGTGGAGCTGGTCTGTGAGAGCAGCCTAGCTGATTGAGAAACTTGGTAGGGAGTGTAGGTGGACCTGAGCTGATCCTCAGAAAGCTTCCTGCTGAGTGGCAGAGATATTCCCTGGAGAATGAGCACCGTGGAGTTTTCCAGATGCCTCTGGCCGTGACTGTCCCCTTAAGAGAGCATAACACATCCCAAACCAGAATGAAAAGCCCATCCTTCTGCTATGGCCTTGCAGTGCCCCTCTATTGATGAAATTAACACTGAACCCTCTGGCAAAAGAGAAATGTTTATAGAGTCTAGCCCCAGTATCACCAAGTAGAGGAAGAGGGTGAACTTAGAGCTGAGAAGTAATGCATTGCTAATTGGAGCGCCTCATCTGTAAAATGATGATAGTGCATAATTTCCAAAGTAGTTCTGGGAACCTCATTCATTCATTCATTTAGCCAACATTTATTGACTGTCTACCATTTCTGGCTATTCTGCTAAGGCTCTGAGATTATGGTTGTCATTGTCTATTGTTTCTTTGTCTCTGCAACTAGACTGTAATCTCCTCTAAGGCAGAGACGTTTTATCTCTGTACCTGCAGAATTTGTTTAGCATAGTGCTAGATACATGTTAGTCTTCATATGTTTATTAAACGAGTGAAGGAACGACTATAAAGATAATATAAAAACAGTCATACCCTCAATGAGTTTAAATTGTACTTGGGGAAAGGTAGAGGTAAATAAATACAACACAACACAACACAACACAACCCAACACAATACAATACAATATGGTGTTGTAGTTATCTTTTGTTGCACAACAAGCCACTCCAAAACTTAGTGGCTTTAAATAACAATCATTTATTTTACTCATGAATGTGCAATTTGGGCAGGGCTCGGCAAAGACAAACTCATTTCTGCTCTGCCTGGTGTCAGCTGAGGTGGCTTACCTCACTGGAGCCATAGGATCCGTTTCCTAGACAGGTCACTCACGCTCATGGTAAATTGGTGCTGCTTGTTGGTTGCTCTCCACCTGGGCCTTTCTGCTTGTGGCTGGGATTTCCTCACAGTATGAGTGAGGTTGAGTTTCAAGAGGCAGGAAGTGGAGGCTGCCAGTTCCTTAAGGTCTGGGCCCAGAAATGGCATCCTGTTAACTTTTACTGTATTCTTTTGGTTAAGCTGCCCCAAGGTCCAGATTCAAAGAGAGATAATAGAGTTCTCACATTTCCTTCGGTGGGGGGCGGGGTGTGGGGGAGGTGTCAAATCATTTTGGGATCTTATAGCACTTATCAGATGAAGTGATTTAAAAAATATATTTTTATCATAAATGGGAAATTTGCTGTCATATACGAGAATGATGTAAATTAATGACAAACGTTTATTATTAGTTTAATAGAAAATGTTTTTTAAAAAGTGACATAGCTTTATTTTTCTGAACGTAAAAGCAACACATATTTATTGTTTTTTAAAAAGGCTCTAGAAAGATATCAAGAAAATGGAAATCTCTAATAATTGTATTGCCCCCAGATAATCATGATTTAAAATAAATGAATAGTGAAATGCAATATTTGGGTTTTTACCATAGGAAATTCTGTTTTTGAAGCTCTCTCTTTTCCAAACTCCACTCATTTTCAGAAAGTTATTATTTACTTGATACTAACACTTAAAGATTGAATTTCTTATGTGATGTCAAATAAAGACTAAAATTTAGATTATATGTATGTTTGCTATTTTTTTTTTTCTCCAGAGTGTAAAACTTCCTGAATCAACTTGAAGTAGTCTTTTCAAATTATTACCAAGGCTAGTTGCTATTTCCAAAGCTAGTTGCTATTTCAATTTGCAGAGGTTGGGGTGGGGAGCAATGGACTTAAATGACCTTCTCCAAATGACTCTTAAGGAACTATGAGGAATATTTTTCACTCAGTTGTGTGTTTTTTTTTTTTTTCTGTTTATCTTTCTATGAGTATTCTATTTCAAATTGTCTTGCTAGATATTACATAACCCGATTTTTTTCAATGTCTCCTATTTGTATGCTTTTAAATATTATGATTCTGAATCTTTTCTCTTTATTATTTTTTCCTAAGCAGTTAGACTGTAGGTGATTAAGCCTCTACTTGTGCCATTTTAAAATAAATTTATGTCCTTCAAATGGACTATATTTATAAAAAATATATGTGTTCTGGATAGTAGATTAGATTTCCCCCTCCCCCTTGCACTTAGAAAGACATTTCTAATGACTCTTTTCACTTAATCAGAGTGTATTTTAAAGGACCTGTTAAAACCTTTGGTGGAATAATCATATCCCATCCTCCTCACTTCTTATTACCAGGGTAGCTACCATAAACCACTGTAGGAAGTAGGAGGAGGTGACAGATAGTCATTGGAAAGAGCACAGTACCTGAAACTCCAAAACTTTGCTTCCTGCAAGCATTTATTTAATATTTACTATGTGCCAGTTAAACAGGGCAGAACTTAATAAGGTATGATCCCTACCTTCAAAGGTGCTCCAAATAAATGAGATGATACCTATGAAGTGCTTACAACAGAGTAAGGCATCTATTCAACATTCACTGAATGTTAGTTGTCCTTATTATCATTTGATGTGACTGAAGAGTTTGACACAGAGAAGTATGTGAAAGGAACAGTAATAGATAGCTCCACTTGGCCTGCGGGAAGACAGAAAGGGCAAGGCTTTAAAGAGAATGTGTATATCTTTTGTTGAGTGTTGAAGGGTAAGTAGGAGCTCACTAGAAAGGCAAAAGAGGAAGGGCATTCTAGGCGAGGTAACAGAAAGTGCCAAGGCACGGAGGCACTGTGAATATGACGCGCTGGGATGACAGCAGCTAAGGCTGGGGGATCCAGCCCAGGAGTGCTCATTGTGGGCCATGTAAAGGTCCAACAGGAAATGGAGCACAACTGATGAATTTTGAGGAAGGGATTGACATGAACAGACTTGCATTTAGAAAGCTCACTATAGTGACATATGGATGGGAAGCTGGTGAAAATGAGGCAAGGAACCCAGTTAGGAAGCTGTTGGAGTAATTCAGATGAAACATTGTGATGACAAGGCACTGACATTGAGGGTAGAGAAAAGGGGAACGGGACTGAGAAAGATTTTGTAGGAAGAATTAGTATATGAGTTCTCTATGGGGGATATGGGCCCATGGGGGCCAAAATTGGTTCTGGGGAAGGGGTGTTAAAAAATCTTAGCTATTACAATTGTTTGTGGCCTTCCAAAGGACTACAGAAAATAAACATATATGTTATAGTTTTAAAATTTAGTGGGAGGGATGCAATTAGGGGCAAAAATGTCCAGAAAATCTTTTTAGGGAGACAATATTGAAAAAAAAGGGTGAAAAGCATTGGGTTAAAAGTACTCATCACCTGACTGAGCTCTGGGCTGAGGGAGAAGGCGGATTCTAGGCTGATGCTCTGATTTCTGGTTTAGACAGCTATTCAAATTAACCGAACAGGATACACAGGGTGAATGGTTAGTGTATAGGTTATGCTGTTTATGAATTTAAGCTAATAATGACTCACATTAATTGAGCACTTATTTGAAGACAGGCTCTTTAAGTGCTTTACATTTATCAATAGTGTGAGATAGATATTATTTTTGTTTCCATTTTTCAGATGAGGAAGCTGAGATCTAGCCTAGAGCCACACAGCATTTGCTCAATGAAAATGCTCTGTAAGATATGAGTGTAAGGTAGAAGTTCTGCTTCTACCTTTATTTTCTCAGGTGGATTATTTTGGGTTTGTTTTCTTTCTTTAAATTTTAATTTCTTCATTTATAAAACAAAGCTGCCTCTTGCTCATCTCCAAGAGTAGTTATTAAGGTTAAATGAGAGGATATGTGAATGAATCTTTTAATACATAATGTGCTGTGTAAATGTAGGTAGTATTTTTAACATTAGCTGCTACTCCCTAGGTAGTCAATAAGTGCCATTTTTTCTCCCCTGCCTCTCCCCTCTGTATTCAGATAGCTCCTAGAGGACTGGAAGGAAAGCATGAAAGTCTCCTCACTGTGCCCACCATTTTTTTTGCAACTATATCTGTGTCTTCTGACTCTTCCCCTCTCTTCAATCTCAGAAGATGACTCTAGCAATTTTTATTTCCTTGGGTTTTCATGAATGCCCTCTCATCTAAACACAGTGATTTACTTCTCAAGCTGTGGCCATTTGATTTCTGCCCCTTCTAGCTGTTTTCGCAGAGGTCATTAGTGACCTTTGGTTATATCCATGGACATTTCCAGATTGCCACTCTCTCTTGCATTCTTGGTGTTTCCGCCTTCCTTGGTCATGTTTTCCTCTTGTCTCTCCATCTACTATTTCTCTCATCTGCTAGCCTTTTAAATACTTGTCTTCTCCCAAGTTGTCTTAAATCCTTCTTATCCTCTCACTGGCACCATTCTCCTTGGGGAAAGCCCATCTGCATCCATGGCTTGGTGACCACCTCATTGCTAACTGCCTCTAAATCTCTATCTTCAGCCCAACTAGATACCTTCACTCTGGTCTTCTGTACCTTAACTCAACATGGCCAAAATAAAACACCTCATCTCTCAGATCCAACCTCCTCCTTCTCAATTTATTTTCCCCAGCTCAAATAATATATTTCCCTACTCAAATAGTCAGAAGAAACATTTTTCCCCCTAAAGTCAGGTTTTTATTGTTGTTGTTTGTTTTGTTTTAGTTTTAAATAATGTAGCCCAGATATTGCCTCTTTCTTGAAGCTTTGCATGACCCCCTCATGGCTGGCTGAAAAACTCCCGTGTTTCCAAAGCACCAAGAGCATATATCTACTTATGGCACATCCATATTATGGTAGAATTTTGTTCTTCAGTAGACTATGAGTTTGTTTAGAGCAAGAACTTAATTTTTTATCTTTATATATTTAGAATCTAGCACATTGTGAGATACTTAGTGGGGCCAGTAAATGTTGGTTGAATGAATGAATAAGTGGTGACCTTATTTGCTCTCCTCACCTTTCTCTTAATCTCCAAGCACCTTAGCTATTTATATTAGTTTGTTAGGTTACTATAATAAAATATAATAAAATAAATAAGACTAGGTGGCTTAAACCACAACAATTTATTTTCTTACAGTTATGGAGGTTGGAAATTCAAGATCAAAGTGTCATTATGTTTGGTTTCTTCTGAGGCCTCTTTGGCTTGCAGATAGCCACCCTCCTTCTGTTTTTTCACCTGGTCATCCCTCTGCATGTGGGTATCCTTGGTGTCTCTTCATGTGTCCTAATCTCCTTTTATGAGGACACCAATCAGATTGGGTCAGGGCTACCCTCATGGCCTCATTTTAACTTAATTACTGCTTTAAAGACCCCCATCTCAAAATACATTCACATTCCAAGGTGGGTTAGGGCTTCAACATAGGAATTTTGGGGAGGCACAATTCAGCCCATAACACTATTATCACTAATTTTTAAAAATTTTATCTTATTTTTCAGTTTTTCCTGGATAGCCAGCAGTTAATAACTCCTTAGTTCTTAACTTTCCATGAAGGTGATTTTTTTTTTGGCATTTCTTACTGGTTGCTATTTAGTGTTTGCTGAATGCCAGCCATTAGTCATTCATACTTAAAAATTTGTTCTGGTCTCTGTTTAAGGCGATTTCTAACATGTCTGTCTGGTTATTAATTCATTTTGTCAGCGTTATTAGTAACTGTTATAATAATGAAATCTCACATGGGAAGGTGTTTCTTGCCTTTCTTATTGCTGAATATTCTAGTTGTGAAAGTACAGGTTAATTATAGGAGTGGGTACAGCAATCTGAACCCTAGAAACCCAGCACTGTCTAGGCCAAATCATTTTAAAGAGGAGATTAAATTCTAAGACTAAAGATTGGCCCCTTTGAGCTGATATTCCCAGGAACATTGCACAAAACAAAATGAAAATCACCCTCTCCAGAATGCACATACCCCAACAGACTTCTAACTCCAGAACTGTACTTTGCTAAGAGAATAATTTTGTGCACATAGTAGCCTTGATTCTTAGATTCTGGGCTCCCCCAAGAATCTGCATTTTATTTTACATCCAGTCCCTTGAGCTATTACCCCATTTACTTCCTACAAATGCTAGAGACTTGGCCCCTGCTTATTTTTTTACTGCCCCCCTTTCCCACCCCCAACTTTCACCACCTGTTGCTTGGGTTTCTCCTTTCTCAGGCTCTACTTTTCTTAATATCTCATGGACATTCCTTCCTCCTTTTTTATTTACCCTCTTCTTTCTTCTACAATAGCCTTCTCTTCTCAGAAACAAATGGAACAATTTCTAAGTTATTTTGACTATTTTCTCGCCACCTTGCCACCTTGCTTTTCGTATAGAGCAGAGGTCAATTCCTTATGGGTGGAATCCAGTCCACTACCTGTTTTTATAGGGCCTGTGAGTTAAAAGTGTTTTATTTTTCATTTTTAAAGGATTGAAACAAAAACAAAATGAAAGAATAATATTTCATGACGTGAAAACTATATGAAATTCATATTTCAGTGTCTGTAAATAAAGTTTTATTGGAATACAGTCATGCTCATGTTGTCTATGGCTGCTTTCACACAGTACCAGCAGAGTTGAGACCTCGTGTCCGACAGGGCCTAAAAAATATATACTGTGTGGCCTTTTACAGAGAAAGTCTGGCCACTCAAAAACGAGAAAGGCTGGAAAATAGCTTTGCCTGACAAGAATCAGCTTTGTTTACCTTTCTTTTCTTGGTGCTTAACAGAGTGCTAGATTAAACCTAATGCTTAGTTCTAAAATTGTTTTGAGAGTCAAAACTGGAGAAGCCTTTCTTCAGGGCAGACTTTTCCTGTGAAAGAATGTTATTATCTTTGCCATTTCTTTTGAATTTAATTTTGCCAGAAGAGGTTTATCATACCAGGGCCATTGAACCTTTTCTTTCATTTCTAATATTGTGCATAATAGAGAAAGATTAGGTAAACCAAACAGACGAAATTCCTTTGTACTCCACATACTCACAGGAGGATTTAATTACAGGTTCCTCATGGTTTAGTCTCAAGATTTTTAAGTATTGGGGCAATGAGATAATGTTAGCATTTGAGTACTAACCACAAAAAAAGTTAAGCAAGGTTTGTAGTCATGAGCATTTGCTTTTTGTTCCCACCCATCAGATATTTTGTGTATTTTTATGCCTCCCTCCCCTGCCTCTCCCCGGCCCAGCCAATCATGTCTTTGTTTTTACCTTCTTTTAAGGAAATAATTTATCATTGAAACTCAAACCTGACAGGTAATGCCAAGCAAGGGTAAGAATTTCTTCCCATTCCCCAAGATAGCCATTGTGCTCTTTCTCTCTGTTTTCAGAAGTGTGGCTATATTGGGTTTCTTAATCCCCTCAGGCATTTGTTAATAATACCTTTTTGAGTGTTCACCAAGTGCTGTGGCCTCTAAAAGGCACCAAAAGGATTACATCAGAAATAGAAGGTAGAGCCCTTGTCTTTCAAGGAGTTTGTAGTCTATGTGGCAGGAGAGGGTTACATGTATGTGAATTTCTGAACAGTTAACAACAGGCTATAAGAATTATCAATGAATGGAGTTCCACCAGAGCAAGCAGCATGAGAATTGATAATGGGGAGGTGGGTAAAGTTGAGAATGCTCCTAGGGTGACTGAGTTTTTGAGGAAGGCAGTCATTGATTACTAGGGAAGAGGCTAGTCCAGATGCTGAGTACTTCCTCCTAGATATCTTCCCAGGATACCTTGCTAGAATGTTAAACCTATTATGGAAAATGGAATGAGTTTTTTTTCTGCTAAATTCAGGCCTCTTCTTGTCTTCAGTATTCTCATCAATGTCATTTTGTTTCCTGAATTATGCACCTGTCTTTTACAAATTCAGTTCTTGTGAGGGGAAGGATAACAAATAGGTTGTTTGGATCAAATGAATTCTTGTGTTTAAAAGAGAGAGAGAGAGATAGGTAAGAGAGAGGAAATGAGTTGATAGATGATCTTGATGTCTAGGCATTGGATTTGGGCTTGATAGTAGGGGAAGGAGCCTTGGGTGTGAGGAAACTGGCCTAGGGAGAAAGAAAAATACCACTCTAACTCCCATCTTCCAGGGCTGACTTCATTAACTGCCCCATATCTTCCAGATTTCTCCAGATTTTTGTTGAGATAGAGACTTTCATTCCACTTCTTATCTTAACTAAGAAAAGCCATCCTGAATTGGCTTCAGGTTGGTGCTGCTGGTAGGCCTGATAGTGATAGGCATTGGGGAAAACTGAGAATCTTATATCTTAGGTGATATTTGATGGTGTCTCTGCATGGCATGAAGATGCTCAACTTGGCAGTTTCCCTTGTGAGAGGGAAGTATCTCAGCCTTTTCAGGGTCTTCCTGCCTCCAGATTTCTTAGTGCCTTGTTCACATTGTCCTGATGTTAGCAGCAATGTTGAACATCATTGTAGCAACCTCGGTTCTTGAGTTTAGCAAAGAAAGAATTCAGAGCCAAGAACTCTAGCACAGGAGGAGGTTTATTTAGCATGACATTCAAAGAGAAAATTTAAGGGAGCTGCTCAGAGAGCTGCCTTGGTTTTCTAGAAAGAAAGTCATAAAGGCAGAAGAAGTGAGCCAGTTGGCCTGGGTGGACTCAAGAAACAAGGTATAGAGGCTTAAGAAGGGTTCTTAGAGCTTGGGAGAAAGAAAGCAAAGATATACGCCTGAAGAAGGAAGGTGTGGGTGTGTACTGGGTCCTTTGTCTTAAGGGTTTTTTATATGTTTTCTAAAGGGGGGAATTTTAGGGGAGGTCTATGGGGAGGATCTCAATAGAATATTCATCAGCTGTCCAAGTGTGTCCTTTAATATGCTGATTCATCAAAATGGGTCAGGGTGGTGGTCTCTACTGATTGGTCAGTGCTAGGATCATTTGTCATTGCATCTGGTCCTGATGCCATCCATTGCCTTGCTTCATTTTGTCTTGTTGCTTTTCTAGGCCTGGAGCTAAAATACAACTGAGGCCTAGATTTTATCTCTAGTATGACCAAAACTGTTTCTGTGGTCAATAGACCTGAAGCTTTGTTCCTAAGATTATTTGATGCTGATCAGAACCTCATTGTCCTGAGGGCTCAATGCTTAAGGGAGTGGTCCTGCAAGGGAGAAGGAGGCAGGTGGTTCAGGGTGCTAGATGAGGCCAGTTTGAATTACCTGCCTACTCAGTTTCCCCATTCCACTTGCCAAGGACTTTTCCTGGCTTCTTACTATTCTTACTGCCTTACCACCACCCTGAATCTGTATCTCTTGTTTCTTCTCTACACTCTAAAAAACAAAGAAGCAAACCCAAAACCCCACAACCCTTTTATGCAGAACTTGGCGGATTAAAATAACTTTTATTTTGCTCATGATTTTGTTGGGGTAGGAATTTGGGAAAGGCTGAATTGGGTGGTTTGTCTCTGATCCATAGCTGAGGCAGTTGGGGCTGGATGATCCACTTCTAAGATTGCTTCTTCACTCATATATCTGATACCTGAGCTGAGATGGCTGACAGTTGGTGCTGGCTCTTGGGAAGGTGCTCAGCTGGGCCTGCTGGCCTGAGCACTGACTGACAGGTGATCTCTCCATTTGTGCTTTTGTTACTCACAGCATGGCAACTGGGTATCTAGAGGGACCATTCCCAAAAGGTGTGGGTAGAAACCTTAAGGCTCAAGGCTTCTTATGATATAGGTTCATAAGTTCAAGAACCCCATTTCTCAAATAACTTATTATGATTAACCCAGACTCAGAGGAGGGGAATTATTCTCCACATTTCATTGGGAGAAGCAGCAAAGAATTTGAGGCCATCTTTATTGGCTGACAGTGGGATAATATCAGGATAGCATTTATTTAATAGCAATTTATGCCCCTCCTGAGGTTCAAGAGGCTTAAAGTACAGATACTAATATTTAGTTTCGTGTAAGGAGACCCCATTCCAAGTGGCACAACCTTCATTTAAGCAAAAACTCTGATGTAATTCATCCCAGTCATTTGAAGAATGGAAACTCTAAAAGTACATGAGTGTAATCTCAAAATATCAAGAAAGATGTCAGTCCTCTGAAGTCATTGCGCAAACTAATTTGTCAAAAGAGTTCTAAGGAATCAGATCTTACATCTGGAAAGGACTCAAAGGGATTGCATCACCATTTTCACCTTACAAAAGATTTATTGAGCACCAGAATCTGGGAATGCAAAAGATAGTAAGACAGAATTCTTGCCCTATATCTTGAGACATAGTTGAGGAAATAGGACTGGTGCTTAAAAGATGAATAAAAATCCATGGAATAGAATGTAGACTGAGTGGCAAATAAAAATATAGGTGATATGTGTATAAGAAATGACCAGTAGAGGCTATTGGGGCTGGGTCGGGGTTGGGAAAGGGTATAAGGAGATGGGTTCTTCATTATACTTAAAACATAAAATCCAAGTTATAGGCCATTACCTGTGTGACCTGGGTCCCTGCTTTATTTCCTTTTCTACCTTCTTCTTTGAATATGCAGGTGTTTCAAGATCTTTGCACTAGTTTCTTCCTCTGCCTAGAATGCTTTCCCCACATATTCCCATGGTTAGCTTTCTCACTTCAATAGATCTCTGGTCAAATATGCCTTTCTCAAGCCTTCTCTGACCACCCACCCTGTCTACTTCCTACCTATCTTTACCATTTATCTCCATGAAGGAAGGACTCTCATCTGCCTTATTCATCATTGTATTTTTTTTTTAAATATATTTTATTGGTATTTTACAGAGAGGAAGGGAGAGGGACAGAGAGTTAGAAACATCGATGAGAGAGAAACATCGATCAGCTGCCTCCTGCACACCTCCCACTGGGGATGTGCCCGCAACCAAGGTACATGCCCTTGACCGGAATCGAACCCGGGACCCTTCAGTCCGCAGGCCGACGCTCTATCCACGGAGCCAAACCGGTTTTGGCTCATCATTGTATTTTTAGCACCTAGAACAATGAATGGAAAATAGGTTGTACCCAATAAAAGATGGCTGAATGAATAAATGAGTGAATGAAGAACCCGGAAACAGGAGCAGGATTTCGCAAAGTGGAGAACAGATGATGTTTCTGGCTGCCTGCAAGGTAGAGTAAAAGAGAAGCAAAATGTACATGATACATTTATAGATTATCTGTTTCAACACATGATAGCAGGGTCCTCATTTTACAACCTGGGCCCTTCAAATCACCCTCTTTCATGGTCTATGTGATAAACATTATAATAGGGCTTACACAGGGAATGATTCATTCAGACCAGAATAGCTACGGTAGGTCATGCCTGGTCTCAGTTGTAGGAAAACTTGCCATTTTTTGAAAAATACTCTGTACTATATACCACTTCTTTGTCTTTGCTCTTGTTCATATTTCCATCTGGAATATTCTGCTTTTTGTCTTAAACTATTGAAATTCCACATGAATGATCCCTTTCCTCCATTGTACTTAATATTTACATGATTTGATTATCACATAAACACATTCTTCTTCAACTGGAAGTATTTGTGTACATGTATTTCTTTCCCTTGAATATAAACTCTTAGAGGTCAGAGCTTGGGTCTAGTTTAGCTTTTATTTACCCATGTTAGTACATAAGAGAGTCTTACTAAAAATGTGTTAATCTTAATTGAATATGAGTAATCAGTACTTCAGCTTGTAATGTAAAATAAATACATATGCCTAGAAATTAGAAGAAGCAATGCTAAATTCATGAAGAAACTAAACAATAATTAAGTATCTTCATCAGGGTCTTTTTCTGATTGGTTTGATCTGTTTAGCATCTTCACATTGCATTCATGTTTATAAAGGGCCTGCAGAATCAATAATTCACACATTTTTAAGTTATCTATTGCTGCCCAGCCAGTTTGGCTTAGTAGTTGAGTGTTGGCCTCTGAACCAGGAGGTCATGGTTGAATTCCCAGTCAGGGCACATGCCTGGGTTGTGGGCTCGATCCTCAGGGGGAGCCTGCAGGAGGTATCTGATCAATGATTCTCTCTCATCATTGATGTTTCCAGCTCTCTTTCCCTTTCCCTTCCTCTCTGAAATCAATAAAAATATATTTAAAACAAGTTATCTATTGCTGCATAGCATACTATCCCCAAAATTTAGTGGCTTAAAACAATAACAGCTTATTGTTTCCCACAATTTTGTGGGTTGGCTAGGATCAAATGAATGGTTCTTCTTTTCCATGTGGTGTTGACTAGTATCACTAATATAGCAGGTGCTTTGAGTTTCAGAGCTTGGCTGGGACTGGAATGTCCAAGAAAGCTTTACTCACATGTCTTATGTTGATTATAGGCTGGGGCACCTTCATTCTCTTATTAAAACAAGAGAATTTTCTCCAGTATCTTGACTAGCCTCTTTATAGCATGGTGGCTCAGTTCCAAGTGTCTGAATATGGAAGATACCACTTCTCTCTAGATCTGGAACTGGCACAGCATAACTGCTACATTTTGTTGGTCAGAGGGAGTCACAAGACCAGGCCATATTCAAGGGAGGGGAAGTGAACGCAACTTGATGGGATAGGTAGCAGGTAAGCAGATGGGAGGAATTAGTGGCAGTGTTTGCAGATAGTCCACCTTAGAATGCTTAGATATTCATTAGTATAATTAATCTTTTCAGTGAGAAATAAAGCATTCTTAAAAAAACAACAACACCAAACAAACACTCTACTGATTTCTGAGAGGGAGAGGGATAGAGAGATAGAAACATCAGTGATGAGAGACAATCATTGATTGGCTTCCTCCAGCTCCTCCCACCCTCCCTCCTGCCACCTGGGGTATGTGCCCTGACTGGGAATTGAACTATGACCTCCTGGTTCATTGGTTGATACTCAATCACTGAACTACACTGGTCAGAGAAATAAAGCATTGTTAACTTCCGGAACTTCAAGTATTATTTGAACCCATGGTTTTGAATTGTGAATTGTTTATAGAGAGAATTCTGTGTACAATTTTGGTTTAATTCCGCAGCAACTGAAGATGATCACTGACTGTGTTGCTCTTGTTTTCTGCTTTCCTTGCCTTTCAATTGTTTGTATATGTTCCCCTTGTTTGATTGGAAGTTGGAATCAGAAGCCAAAGGATCTGAAGGGTGGTCCTGGACTCTTCTCTGGTTCTCAATGTAACCTAAAGCAAGTGACTTCATCAGCAGGGTTAGTAAGCAACAGGCCAAGAAGCAAAAGGAAACAAGCCTGTTGCTCTGGGCTGATATTATACTGTTAACAAATGGCAGAGGGAAGCTAGAACTACTCAACTACTGTTTGGCTTCCATTTTCTCTGTCCTGTTTTCTCTAATTTCTTTCTTTCCTCCTGGATTTCCCCATAGCAACTATAGGAATCTTTTAAAAATATAAATCAGATCATGCCATTCAATAGCTTAAAATACTCCAATGGATTTTCATTGTACTTATAATAAAATACAGACTCATCATTATCATAAATTGGCTCCTGCTCTCACCTCTCCAACTTCATCTCCTACTGCTGGTATACGACTATAGTCTTGGAGGTCAAGAAAGGTCTCTCTGAGGTCCTATGTGCTGGGTCTTGAATGAAGCACCAGCCACACACAGATCCAGGGGCAACAGGCTTGTTTTCTTTTATTTCTTTGTGTTCCTAGAGCCTTTCTCCCGCCCCGCCGCTGCCATGCATCTTGGCTAGTTCATCCCATCCAAAGGCCTTTACACTTGTTGTTTCCTCTCTCTGGAACAATCTGCCCTGGATCTGTGGAACACTCTGCCCCTGGATCTGTGTGTGGCTGGTGCTTCATTCAAGACCCAGCACATAGGACCTCAGAGACACCTTTCTTGACCTCCAAAACTATAGTAGTACACCAGGAACTCTCTTGAATTTCTCTGTTTCTCAGCTTTCTCATCTATAAAATGTGGTTGATATGAAATATATTACATATATTATATATATTTCATAGAGTTATAATGAGGATTAAATTATTTAATATTTAGAAGGATATGTGGCATATAATATGCTCTCAAATGTTAGCTGTATTATTATCTTTACTACCTGAAATTCTCCTGTTTATTTATTAGCTTGTTTGTCTTTCATTCATCATGAGAATGTCAGCTCTTTACAAGTAGGAACTGCCTTTGCTTGTCTTATCGTATGTCTTACCTGTATTTCCATTGTGTTCACACATACAGTAGATTCCCAACAAGTACTTTTAAAATGAGTAAATAAAAGATAGGAATGGTTATCCTGAACAGAAAAAATTATTAGTGACATGAAATTAAAGCTTGGAAAGTTGAATAGATTGTACAAGACTGTTTAGTTGCTCAAAATGAGTTTAAGATTTTTGATTCAGAATAACTCTATTCAAGGGTGCTGAAAAAACTTGGAGATCATTTATTAAGTTTTATTTTATGAAATTTTGATGAGTGGAAAAATGTTGGAATTGTGAAGTAGGTAAATGCAATCCTGATTTCCATTAGTGAGGAATACGGTTCAAAAAACCATAGACTGGGAGGGAACTTTATGCTACTTGTGGAAATAATTCTAGAATGGATTATTGGAAGGATGGTTTGTGAATATTTAGAACAGTGTTGTTTAGTGAGAAAGTGGCCTGGAAATAAATAAATAAATAAATAAATATGTATACAATTTAATTCGATGGCAGAATTGAGGTGAGAATAAAGACCTGATTCTGCTCCAGCAGTGTTTTCAAAGTGGGATCTTAGAGCTCCTCAAATTCTATACAAAATAGAATATTTTTTGTATGTTTTTATTTTGAGGATAAGCAGGAAAAAAAGCTGCTTTTGAAGACAGTTTCTCAGTTGGGGAACACTGACCTCTGGAAGTACAAGGGCATAGTCTCAGAGGTCCATGAGATGTAATGCCCCCTTGCAGTCCTTCAAAATAGATCTGTGCAGTACTCTAGATTGAGAAACTTGGCACTGTAGTATTTTGCCAATTTATCTGATTAACTACCTGTATTCCTCTACAGAAAACAGCATATGTTCTTCCATTAGACCTGGGCTATCCAATACAGTAGCTTCTACCACATGCGGCTGTTGAACAATGAAAATGTGACTACTCCAAATTGATATGCTCTGAAGTGGAAAAGGCATAGTGGATTTCAAAGACTTAGTAGCAAAAATATAAAATATCTCATTATTTTATTTTGAGTGTTGAACTAATATTTTTGATATATTAGGTTACATAAAATATATTATTGAAATTAATTTCCCCCTTTAAAAAATGTGGCAACTATGCCACTAGAAAATTTAAAATTACATTTTTGGTTGGCATTATTGGATGGTGCAACATTAGAATTTGTTGCTTTATTCATGAGGAAAGGTTGAAGGAATTTGTGAACATCACTGTGCAGATGAGGTGATATGACAACTGCTTTCAACCATTTGAATGGCTTGCATTCATAAAAAAGATTCTATTCTCTTCTGTATTTCTCGGAAGATAGAGGAAGACAAATATAAATGTCAGGTTAGTATAAGAAAGACCTTTCTAAAAGTATTGTCCAAAGATAGTACAGACTCTGTCTAGAACTAGTGAATTCCTCATCATTATACATAACCAGAGGCCCAGCATGTGAAATTGTGCGAGACCCAGACTCCGCTGTGCTGCGAGACCCACCAGTGCACCTCCTGGTGACCGGTCGTTACGATGTTATGGCCACAGGCCTTTTATAATATAGATTCAAGCAGAGGCTAGACAGTTGCCTATTTAGGGTTAGAGAGTTCAGGTGTTTAAAATTTCAATCCTGAGATGAACACAGGCAAAGGGTTGATTTTATAAAATATGATATAAATGGATTATGAAGTTTACTTCACTTTTTATGTTCTTTTCCTCTAAACTTTCATATGAATATTTTTTAGTTGAAGAGCTTTGTTGCATTCTTGGTTTCAGAAATATTCACTCTAAGCCTAGTGAATCTGGTGAGCAGTGTATCAGTTAGGAATGTGCTTGGCAACAAGTGGAAAAACAAACAAAACACAAAAGCAAAACTGACAATGGCAACATAAGTAGGTATTTATTTTAATCATATAACAAGTCTGGTGTCAGCTGCATCTGGTATTGGTTCTTTGGCTCAAAGACATCAGGGTAGGTGTCTTTACTTTTCTCTTGGCTTTTCATTTTCTTGTGGTAGCAAGATGGCTGCAGCTATCAACATGGTATCTGAAAGGCTGGAAGATAAGGGGAAAGAGGCTGTCACTTTTATCAGAAAAAGCAATAGTCATCTCAGAAATACCAAGCACACCCCCTCTTTTGTTTCATTGGCCAGAACTGTCACATTGCAAGGGAGGCTGCAAAGGGAATGTTTGCTCTTCTGGTGTCTAGAATGGAGACAGTGCAGGAGGAGGAGATTGGAAATAGAAGTTGTGTTTTGGGTCCCTTAGCTCAAAGAGCAGGGTCTGCCACAGGTAATCCCAAGCCAAATTCAAGTGTTTTGGAGTTAAGAGAGGACATGATCCAATCCCCTCTTTTTATTAAAAAGAAATTCTTTCACCAAGTGGTTTTAGCTTCTACTGATGATTGTTGCCTAGGTTGAGTTTTGTTAAACAATACCTTCTTTTTAGAGATGAAAAAACTGAGGACCAGAGAAGTTCATGCCTTTGATTCTTATATAAATTACTTGTAGTGCAGGAGTAAGACTTCTTACTTTGCTCCCTTTCAAATCTCCAATCTTCATTAGCAAGGAGAGCATATTCCTTCAAAATGATAAGACATGTAGGATATAGTTGTTTCTAATCTTGCCTCTTTTTACAATAGACTTGGACATTAGACATTTGTCTTACTACAAAGGAATTCTGAGTATATGAATTTAACATGTATTTTATTTTTATGTTCATCTCTCCATTAGCATGTTATATTTTCCTATCAATGTTCCCTCTGACCCATTACTGGCAGTGTTCAGTTGAGTATCTGGTTGTCATCAGCTGTTGCACGTACTCCTTAGGTATGCAGTTGCATGTTCTGTTTTGAAGAAGAAAATATTATTGATTAATTAAGAAAATAGAATTGAACAAGATGCCACTATTGCTTTTTTTTTTTTTTTTAATCCTAACCTAAGGATATTTTTCCATTGATTTTAGGGAGGGTGGAAGAGATAGGGAAAGACAGAGAGAAACATCAATGTGAGAGAAACACATTTATTGGTTGCCTCCTGCACGCACCCTGACCAGGGCCTGGGCTAGGGAGGAGCCTGCAACCAAGATATGTGCTCTTGACCGAATTCCAACCTGGGACCCTTTGGTCCGCAGGCTGATGCTCTATTTGCCGAGCCAAACTGGCTAGGGTTACTACTGCCTTTAAAGACTCAAGGCCCTCCTCCCCCCTGCCCCCTCCCGCACTGTACCTTGCCCCACTCCTCCCTTGCACATCCTTTGTGAACTACTTTGGGAAATGATGGTGGTAATGGTATCTTCAAAAGAGCATAAAAATGAAAGGTTGGAAATGCATAAGAAATTCAAATTTTTCTGAAGAGGAGAATTGACTTATGAAGTACTGTAATTAAAAATGAGGTTGGTGTGTTGTAACAGAAAGAATTTGATATGTTAAACAGCAAGGGTTGAGAAGCTGGGGACATGTGTTTTCACCCTTTAATGTGCAGAGAATTTGTAGGGAACTAGCTGTGTGGGGGAGTGCCTCCTCCGTCTTATCCATTGTTGGGCTTTATATATACCTATTAACTCAAAATGAGGTAGGTATTTTCCTCATTTTGCAGAGGAGGAAGCTCAGAGAGATGAATATTTCCAAGTCTCAAAGCTAACACATCATAGTGATGTTAGTCAAACCCAGGGCTAACTCTAACACCTGTGATTCTTTTACTGAGTTCATCTGAATGTTCCTGAAGTTTGCAGCTCTAATTGTTTTTGTGGTTAATGTTCTTGAACTGGTAACAAGAAAGAATTTAGCTACTTAATGACTCTCAACTTTGTTTGGCTTATTTATTTGAGATCATGCATTTTTTATTTGGGACAATAAATGTAATTTTATATTTAACTAGATATATTTGATTTTTCTCAGGTCTTGCATTTTTTATTAGAGAACCAGGCTTTACTAGTACTCTTTTTGGAGGGGTACATTTCTTATGAGGCAAAAATCTTATTCGGATAAATACACTCCATGACAATTGAAGTCTAAAGGCCTACTTACTGCAAGTTGTTATTTTTTCCTGCTGTGAATCTTATCATATCATGAATCATATCATCAGTAGCAACTTTGTGAACTGTGGCATTTGAGATTAAAATGATAAACAGGACAGCGTACTACATTACCCTAGTTACCAGAAAGGAATAGAGGTGTTGCCAAAGACTTAGGAAGATCTGTTGTAACTGAAAGTAATCTTTGGCCATCTCAGTTTCACGATAACATGAAGAAGCAGGAACCTTGGAATTGCTCTTCTTTATATGCCTTTCCTGGATAATCACCAACTATACTCAGGTTTTGAAAGGTTCTTTTATTTTGTGATTGCATCTTTCAGCAACAACTCTTATTATCCTATTATGCAATTTGTTTCATTTATGATGCTCAGGTGGGAAAACTTTTAGTGTGAGCAATTGAGAAGATCACTATGACTGAGTACTTATTTTGTTGTTGAGCAAGCAGGGTTCGTGACAGGTGAATTCTTTCCAGATGTGCTGTTGACTAACTGGACAGATCCCTGGGGTCTCTTCAAGAATAACACAAGTGACTGTATTCTCACCCCTTCCTCCATGCACAGCTTCCTGTGGTCACTCTGTAAAGGACCCTGTAGTTGTGCAATGATTCTATAGTTAATACTGAACTGAGGAGGAATGGTAGATAGTTCATCTAAGCAGGGAATCTCTGGGTTTTGCTAGGTCTTCTTATTTGGGTACCAGAACCTATCACTATCCAGGAGACACATAGAAGTTTTGCTTTTGTTTGCTCTGTTACCATTTTATGCCAAAAAGTAATGTCCCTCTATGGAAATAAGTGATAGCACTTTATGGGATTTAAGGGATCTGGAGCCAGGCCCATCAGTAACTGAAGTTTTAATGACTCCACTTGACCTTGATGGCCTTTTCCTGAAGTTATTGAGGAGAGGCGGGTATGGGAAATGTGGCTCCTTGATCTACAGTGCCCGGTCTTCAGCTCTGAGACAGGCAGCGTGGATAGCTGAGCCAAGGGGAGAAGCCTTCAGATTGCAAGGATTTGCTTCGTTGTTCAGAAATGAAAGATAGCATAGCATATTCAGCTCTATTTTAATAGCACTCATTAAGTCTGGAGGATTTAATGTAGTTTCTATATGTACCTACTCATTGCCAGGCATGTTCAAGGGTGAAACTGGGACCCACCTCAGGACTTCGGGGTCAGTTCTTGAGGAAATTTTTCCTGACAGTGCTCTACTCCTGGAGGAGGGAGGGCTTTATGTTTTCCTCTTGGGTTCTCCTCTAATACAGAACTTACCTTGCTTTATTATGCTTGCCTGTTTCCCTACTTATTTCCCTCCCTAGATTTTGAAACTTTGAGGATAGGGATAGTGTCTTATTGCTGTTTGAATATTCAGTGCTTGGTATATATGAGTTAAATAGATGTTTGTTAAGTTAATGAAATAGTGATATTTAGTTGCTTTCTTCCAGATAGTACTCTATCCCTTCCAAGAAAAAACTATACCAGTTAGCCACAGTTGGTTATCAAAACTAATGAAACATGGTAGCATAGACATGGGTAAAGTTGAAAAATAAAGGAGATTATAAAATATGTAGGAATTGGGTAGGACATATGTGAAGATGACTTCCAAATTCACTGGAGGCACATAAAAGAACACGAATAAATAGAGAAATATATCATGTTGACTGATGAGAAGTGTCAATATAGTAAATATATCAATATGACTTTCACCCACATTAATCTAAAATTTGATGCAATTCAGACAAAAATTGCAATGGGATAAATTGTTGTATGGAATTTGATAAAATAATTCTAAAGTTCAGAAAAATATTGTTTGAGACTAGTGAAGAATGAAAAATGATGAGATTTAATATTTGATAAGATCATTATACATTATAAAATATAGTACATAAAAATAAAAGAGCATATAAACTTAGGAAATAGAGGCCAGTGTAACCTTGACAGACATAAGAAAAAATTATAGAATTCATTAACATAGATGCAAAAGTTCTTAACAAAATACTAACAAGTTGAATCTAACACAACAGATAAAGGATTATATGTTATACCAAATGGAATTTATCCCAGAAATTCAAGATTAGTTTAGCATTCAAAAGTCAATGTCATTTATTATATTAACTAGAGGCCCAATCCACGAAATTTGTGCAAGAGTAGGCCTTCCTTCACCCGGCTGCCGGTACCAGCTTCCTCTGGCACCCGGGACCCAGGCTTCCCTCATAGCCCAGCTTCATCCGGAAGGCCGTCCTGTCTAGTTAGCATATTATGCTTTTATTATTATAGATTGTATTAGCAGAATAAAAGAAATTAGAATGGCATAGCTACAATAGGAAGTCTAAAAGCAGGTTTGAGTATATATGGAAACCTAGTACAGGTTCACAACTCCTTATATGAAATGTTTGGGGCCAGTCATGTTTCAGAATTCGGGTTTTTTAGCAACATCTCACAGTCAAATTCATGGTTGTTTTCACAAAACATTAAAAATGACACTAAGTTGAATAAATAAAGACTAGAAATTGCCTCAAAATTAGCTCAGGTCAGGCTTTGCTACTAAATAAATTTTGGTACCAAGCTTTAAAAAAACACAAACAAACAAAATATTCTTTGTTTTCAGAGCTTTATGATTTCAGAATCTCAGGTAAGGAATAATAAACTTTTTTTTAATATCAAGGTGAATCAATGATGAAAGGATTTCTGAAAGTGTTGGGATTACACAATAGCATGTAAGAATGCAAAGATAAAGTTAAATCTTATAAGCAAAATTAATTCTGATTAAAGATTTTACTATTAAAATATTAAAGAATCTATAAAAGTTATAGAATAAATTATATTCCCAATCTTTATTTATAATCTTGTGGTAGTGAAGATCTTTGTAAGCCTGATGTCAATGGCAGAAATTGAGGAGTTTTTTTTAAAAAGAAAGTAAAGGGAAAGAGAATTAACTTCTATATAATTAATAACACCAAAAAATAAAGTTAAAAACTAATGCTAACATTGGGAAAATATTGGCAACATATATAGCAGCCGAAGAATTATTGCCCTTCTATACTAATAAAAGAGTCATATGCTAATTAGACAGGATAGACCGGAGGTCTTCTGGACGTCCTTCTTGACAAAGCCTGGGCCTGGGTGAAGCTGCCTAGAGTCCTGGGTGCCTGTGGCTGGCCAGAGGGAGGGAAGCCTGGGTCCCAGGTGCGGGGGCCGAGGCAGAGGCGGTTAGGGGTGATCAGGTAGGCAGGCGAGCAGTTAGGGGTAATCAGGCAGGCAGGCAGAGGTGGTTAGGGGCAATCAGGCAGGTAGGTGAGCAGTTAGGGGTGATTAGACAGGCAGGCAGGTGAGCTGTTAGGAGCCAGCGGTCCTGGATTGTGAGAGGGTGTAGGCTGGGCTGAGGGATCCCCACCCCCAGCCCTGTGCATTAATTTCATGCACCAGGCCTCTAGTAATTTATATTGAGCACTTACAGGTTAATAAACAAAATATGAATTCTCCAGCACAAAATGGACCACAGATATGAAAAGGCAGCTTGCGGGAGTAGAAGTACAAATGGCTGCCAATACTACTACAACTCTGATGACAATTATGACTACTATAACTAGCAGTTTGTGTGCCACACCCTGGGCTAAGAATTTACATTTACTGCTTAAGAAAGTACTGAGACAAGTGTAATTATCTGCAATGAGAAGAGTCCAATTTAGGGAGTCAGGGCAGGATGTTTGAGGTCAGATATTTAGTAGGGTTTTTGTAACTCAGGACCACCTCCAAAGCTTCACTCTTCAGTGGACACTGACTTACTGCCTCTTTATATCAATATGCTTATGAAAAGAAAATGCAGATGAAAGCAACCTGAAGTTACCATTTGTTTTTCTGTCAGATTGGCAACAATTTGAAGAGAATACTCATCACTAGGGAAGGTCGGGGTGTGGAGAGGCCTGCACTCTCTTCCATTGCTGGTGGGAGTGTCAATTGGCATGATTTTTCTGGAAGGCAATTTGGCAATATGTATCAAAAGCCACATCCTTTGACATAGTATTTCTACTTCTAGGAATTTGTCTGAAAGGACTAATTTGGCAAGCACTCATATATACAAGGATGTTTAATTTAGTATTGTTTATAAAAGCACAAGATTGAAAGAAACTTACTTGTCGTCCATCAATGAAAAATTGGTTAAATCAGTTATGGAGAACTGAACATGTAGAACTATATTTATGAATTTTTAAATTTTATTTCTGATTTCTTATTGGATGGAAAAATAAAACAAAGGCAGGTTGCAAAACAGTACATGTGGTGCAACCCTATTAATTGAGAAATTCAAAAGTGTTTATTTACCCGTATATGCCAGGAAAAAAGTTGGACACGGTGTTGACAGTGGTGTAATTATAAGTGATTTATGTCTCCTTTATATTTTCTGCAGCATTTATTGACTTAATTTTACTATACACATATACTCTGAATTTTAAAAAGTATTTAAAAATACATATTATAATTTTCCCATATGATGGAATATCCCAACTTGAAGATTAAGCACAAAATTTGGTATTTCATCCTGGTTTGCTTATTTACTTTGCTTTTGTTAGGCAGTACTTAGGTACCTCCTGTACTTCCATTTTACTCTTTGAGAGTTGACATAGGCATGAGTTCACACGTACGCATGATTTCCCACATGTTTTTCCAAGAACTGCCAGGCTATTTTTTCACTGATTGTGTTTAAAGTAATAGTTTACCAGCTATTTGGTTTACAAATCCAGCCAATGTGAAATTGACGTGAGTAAACTTCTCAATAGATATAAGGAAGTCCTATTCATGTTTGCCCAATCAGTAGATCAACAAGGTCAGGTTGCCTTATTGGGCCAACACCCTCTTAATAACAAATGTAATGCTTGAAAGTAGTTTTCACTAATAATACTGAGTAGTCCTGCCCAAGGAGACTCCTGGTTTAGAAAAGTATTATTTATAATAGGGAGACAGTCATGTTGGGAATACTTAAAAGCTTTGCTATAACCTAGAATTTATTATGAAACTGTGAAAACTAGTGTTTTATATGGCATGTGAGCAATTTGCACAGTGACTTCGAACACCTTCCTAACCACTCAACATTGTTTAATGATGAGAATTGTGGATTAGGTAACTTGTATACATTTTGGTGGTATCTGAAGATTTGGATGCAGAGATATGAGTTCTATTTTGATTGAACTAGATGTTTAAGAAATAGATTTTTAAATTTCATGCAAGTGAAAAAGGAAAACACTTGTAATGAAAATGCTGGTTGTAGATCATTCTAACGGCCATTTGGGGCAACCAAACAAGGTGCCAAGTGCCAAGAAAGTAGTGAGTAATGGACTCTTAGAGACAGTGTCTTAATGTAGTAGTTATTTTGAATTATCGTTAAGATGGTTTATTGACCCTGTTGTTCTGTTTTGACATCCACTTTCAAAGGCATACAAGTTACACTGATAATATTTGAATAGTAGAATTCTTATGCAGCAATTAAAAGGGTGCATTTTGGAGTCAGGCAAACCTGGGTTAAAATTCAGGCTCCACTACGGAATAGTCTTTTAACCTTTGGAAAGTTACACACCTATCTAAAAAATATCGGCCTTATAAGGCTGTTGAGAAGATTAAATGAAATTTTTTTTGTAAAGAGCTTAATAGCATCTGGCACAGAGTAAATGCTCAGGTTGTTCTTATCCAGGGTGGGGTAAATAATACAATAATTATTTTGTGAACTCACAACTGTAAACTTACTTTTGCCCCACCCTGTATTATATTTCAATCTCTTTTAGAATCCTTTTAATAATAATACTAGAGGCCCGGTGCATGGATTTGTGCACCAGTAGGGTCCCTCGGTCTATGGGGGTCAGGCCAAAACCGGCAGTCCGACATCCCCCAACGGGTCCCGGAGTACAAGAGGGCACTCTGCAAAGTTGCTGTCGCTCTGCAGCTCCTGTGTTGAGTGTCTGCCCCGTGTGGGCATCATAGCTACCAGCTGGTCTGCCAGTCACTTAGGCTTTTATATATATAGATTGATATAATGGGTTCAGATTTGAACCCTAGTTTAATAACCCTGTAATCATAGGCAAGTCATTTATACTCTGAGCCTTAATTTTCTCATCCATGGAATGGCATCAGTAATGTGTACCTTGTCAGATGTGAGGATTAGAGATAAAAGGTCAAGTGCCAAACTATGTTTGGAACAAAGTAGGTATTCAACAAATGCTATTATTATTATTATTGCTATAAAGTTAATATCAAAGCACATCTTAAGGCTTTTTATATTTTCTTTCTTATCTTTTTTGCCTTTAGTTATAATTTTTTAAGAAATTGGATGCACATATCCAAGATGATGCAATATAAGAAAAGTTTACAAAGTTATATGAAACTTGATCATTAAGAGTACATTTGGTGCCCAGCTGGCATGGCTCAGTGGTTGAGCATCGACCTGTGAACCAGGAGGTCACAGTTCTATTCCTGGTCCGGGTACATGCCCTGGTGACGGGCTCAACCCCTACTAGAGGGTGTGCAGAAGGCAGCCAATCAATGATTCTCTCTCATCACTGATGTCTCTCTCTCTCTCTCTCTCTCTCTCTCTCTTTTTCTCTCTCCCTCTCCCGCTTCCTTTCTGAAATCAATAAAAAAATACTACATTTAGTAAACAAAAAGAATCTGAATCTGAAGTGATGGATTGTATTAGTAGAGAAGGATGTGTGCATAGGGCCCAGCGTTGGGTGCTTGTCAGGGACCAGTCTCTTAGGAAGAAGTATGAAGGATGTGTCACAATCAACCTCCTCACTTACTTCACTGAGGAAGTGGATGTCATGGGCTTCTGATCCTGTGCTGGGTGGCCAGCTGGCCAGTCCTCTAGAATAGCTGCTGGAGGTGGCGGTGCACTGGCACTGAGGAAGGCCAGGCTGGCTCGCAGGCACCTGTGATGTTGTGCTGTTGAGTCCCCCTGTGGAGGCTGCCTTCCTAGGTAGACCTTTGTCCACACATGCTATATCTTGCTTCATATTTGCACAGTAAGGTGCTTGATGTGATCCATCTGTCCCTCCATCCTTCCCTTCCTTCTACCTATCCTCTAGGTACTAGGTATAGCAGTGAACAAAACAGGTAAAATCCTTGCCTCAAAGAGCTTACATTTTAGAGATTCAAAGCATTTTCATATGTATTACCTCATTGGCTTTTTATAAGTATATGCATTTTGAATTTTTTTAGAATTTTTATTTGATAGATCAGGAAATGGAGATATTTTGAAATTAAATGACCTACCCAGGATAATAGTGCTATGAATAGAACCCATTATTTTTCATTCTTAATTTAGTACCATTTCTTCTATGATACTCTGCTCTCTATTTTTAATATGTGTTCCATCTTAAAAATACTTTTTTACACTGTTGTTCCCCCCCCACCCCCTGCCCCTTAATACATCAGTCACAGGTAGCCAAGGGAATTGGGAAGAATATTAAATGAGTTCAGTGGACCTGTTGTAACCTTTCAGGACATTCCCATTGCTTTTTGGGTGAGGTTTGAAACCCAAAATGTAGGCTACAATGCCTGGCATCATCTGACTGTGACACTTTTTGAGCTTTATCTTGGGATGAAGATACACTCTTCCTCTTACTACATGTCTTTTGAACATTTTGGTCTTTTTCCTTACCTTAGCAACATTGTGTTCTTTCTATCTTTAGGCCTTTACATATTTTGTTCCCTCTGCTTGGAATGCTCCTCTATTCCAACTTCCTGTCCCTCCACCCCCACCTTCATCAAGCTTCACTCAACTCACAGATTTCAGCTTCAGTGCTTCTTGTGAAGGGAGGCCTTCCCTCCCCCCCCCCCCCCCCACACCACCCAGCCAAGGTCAATTTCTTATAGCACTCCGTGTTTTTCCTTCATAGCATGCCTATCCCAATTCATGGATCTGTTTACTGCCTTCCTCCCTTCTTAGAACGGTTAGAAAATAAGCTTCATGGGGGCAGGGACCCTGGTTATCTCATTCTCACTGCTGTTTCCCCAGCTAGCACTCGGCCTTATATTAGACTAGAGGCCCGGTGCACGAAATTCGTGCTCAGGGGGTGGGGGGCTATCCCTCAGCCCAGCCTGCACCCTCTCCAATCTGGGACCCCTTGAGGGATGTCCGACTGCCCGTTTAGGCCCGATCCTGGTAGGATCGGGCCTAAACGGGCAGTAGGACATCCTTCTCACAATCCAGGACTGCTGACTCCCAACTGCTCGCCTGCATACCTTCCTGATTGCCCCTAACTGCTTCTGCCTGCCAGCCTGATCACCCCCTAACCATTCCCCTGTCAGCCTGATCACCCCCTAACCGCTCCCCTGGCAGCCTGTTTGCCCCTAACTGCCCTACCCTGCAGGCCTAGTCACCCTAACTGCCCTCCCCTGCAGGCCTGGTCCCCCCCAACTGCCCTCCCCTGCAGGCCTGGTCCCCCCCAACTGCCCTCCCCTGCTGGCCTGATCACCTACAACTGCTCTCCCTTGCAGGCCTAGTCCCTCCCAACTGCCCTCCCCTGCTGGCCATCTTGTGGTGGCCATCTTTGACCACATGGGGGCAGCCATCTTGTGTGTTAGAGTGATGGTCAATTTGCATATTACTCTTTTATTAGATAGGATTTTATTAAAATGAAAATATGTGAATAAATTAAGGAATGAACAATTTAGCAGTACAGAACCAAGAGCGCATGAGGAAATTTAAATGCTATGGTTTGTTTCATTTTACTTCCTTCCAGAATATAATTCCCTCCAGAAAGACTGTTTATGAAATGGTGTAGGTTTGTCATGTTTAACTAATGAATGGAAAAGCAACAGACAAGATTTGGAAAGTTAGTAAAATTGCTGTAAAAAGTGACAAACAAGGAAAACAAAACCCAATACAGAATCTGGGGGTAAAGAGAATAAACCAAGTTACTTGTTTTTGTATATCTTTTCCATCAAATTGTGAGCAGTTTGAAGTCAAGTACCAGAACTTGTGTTTATATCCTCAAAGAGAGCACTATACCTGGCTCATAGTAGCTGCTGAGTAAATAAAATGAATGAATGATATACCTCTTACCTTTGAAGCTGACTTCTTGTGTTCTTAAAGCAGATATTAGAAATAGGAATAGTATGATTTCTGGAAAGGATACTGGATTTAAGATCAGAGATACCTAGGTTTAAAACAGGATTGAAAATGAGAATAATTATGCCTTTCAAGTGGGTAGTACATAGGTGTATAGAACGTGCTTAGCAAGTGTCAGGCACATGTATAGGTCTTCAGGAGATTTTTGCTCCCTTTTCTGCTTCTCTCCCTTTAGTCTATTACTAGAAAGACTTTTAAGGAATATGATCCATAATTGTTAGGGAAAGAGAACCTCAGAGCAGAATCATGGCAATGGAGCTATGATATGAATCAGTATACTAGTATAGCACTTACGTTTATCAAAGCAACCTTGATGCTGGGATGCTTAAACTGTAGTGCAGTACATTGTGTAGGAATTGAGGTTCAATATTCTTATTATTCTTGTCTGTGGTCAGTCTGTTACTAAAAAAGAGAGACCAAGCTGATTTTAAATTTCTTATGTGCAAACTTTCTGTTTTGACCACCATCATTTATGTTTTTCTCATCTTTACTTACAAATACCACCTAACCCTACCTCTTCCTCAGATTATTTCTACTAGTTTTGTTTTGTTCTTCACAGTAAATTCTCTCTTTTATTTCCATCAATGCAAATTCAAATAGTATGCTAGGTAATGGAGGGTATGTTAAATTTTTTGAAAGACCCACTGATTTTCCTGAGTTCCACACTTATTTCTTTTAGGATGTGAGTAGGTAGGCCAGTAATTCTGTAGTCCCCCAGCTGTCACCCCTCATCTTATTATGATACAGAGGACAGAGAACTGTGGCCAGTTTTTCTTTTTCCTCTGAGGATAAATGTTTTCAGAATATAGCATGACAGACTTAGCATCAACCAACAGATCTACATGAGCCTTATGCCAGGTTTATTATGGTTTAAAAGCTAGAAGTCATTTTATAGCCACATCAGTTTAGTTCTCTTGTATAGCACCTATTTTTTGGGTACAAAATATGTAAGTTACAGGAGCTACAAAAATAATTAATTCCTAAAGGAACTCGAGTCCCGCAGGGGAGATGGACACATGAACAAACATGCTACTGTGTGACAGGGGCAGTTTAGGCACATGTACAAGCAACAAAGGAGGCAGTGATGACCGGTTTGGGACAGGTGAGGGTAGTGGCATATACTGAAGAATAAGTTAGAGTTTGCAGTATTCACAGAGTTGAAGAGGTTATTATAAGGAGAGGAATCAGTACATGGAGAGACAGGAAGACATGAACTATCATGGCGTGTGCAGGGAACTCCAAGTAATTAGATATGGTTAGACTAGAGGCCGGTGCATGGGTAGGGTCCCTAGGCCTGGCCAGCGATCAGGGACAATCGGGGCCTTCCTTCCCCCAGCTGCTGGCTGCCAGCCAGGGCCTCTCTTTGCTCCGTGCCGCCCCCTGCATTCCACGCTGCCCCCTGGTGGTCAGCACATGTTATAGCGAGCGGTCGAACTCCCAGTTAGTCGAACTCCCGAGGGGACAATTTGCATATTAAGCCTCTTATTATATAGGATTGTTAAGTACAAAGGCTGTTGTGATGTCTGGCAAGGCCAAGGTAGGTTATGGAATCTCTTTCTTTGGGGTCTTAAGAATCATAACAAGGAATTCATATCTGCTTAGTATGGTTTGGGTAGTATTTTTGCCAGAGGTAGAGACATATACTCTATGTATCAGATAAAAGTCAATGATTGTTACGTAAACATTCAAATTGTATTAACTAATTTAAAAGAAGACTCAAACTTTGCGCTTTTCTGTATTTGCTATTCTGGTATATATAGCTTTCAAGTCACCTGATGACGGCAGTATTTTGTATGGGACTCTGCTCCCTCTTGGTGAAACAGATGCCTTCATAAAAGGCAGTAGAAATGCAGTGTCACCCTTTCCCCATAGAGGGATGGTTTCTTTTGCAGCAGAGGTAGTTCCTTGGTAATTGAAGTAAGAGTCAAAGAAAAATGGAAGGTGGCCTCTCCTTTGTCCACTCTTGGCTACCTGGGAGTGAAATGGAACCTTGGACATTGTATAACTTTAAATCATCCATGTGGCTTGGTTCACGGCCTTCCCAGGTCGAGGAACTGGGTAGTCAGTTTATAGTTCTAAGAACTGGAGCAGGACTGCTGTGCTTGCAGATGCATACTTTTTATGGAATAGGGGATGTTGTTTGGGGAATTTAGGCAGCTGGAACCTGCTGCATTAGCAATTTGGACTAAGGAAGAATTTCTGAGTGAGAAAATAAAGCTCATTATGTAATTTCATTTGGGCATTTAGAAGGCTGAGAGGGGAGGGGATGAGAGCATTATGAAGGCAAGCAGGAGAGTTTCATAAACAGCTCCCTCTCTATTCATTTTTACTGTAAGAGCTAGATTTAAATAGGGTGATCATGTGGCCCATTTTGAAAAGGGCAGTCATGTTCTGCTGTTTCTTAGAGGTTCTGTCAGTTGGAGCAAAACAACAGCACTGCTCATTTTTTGCAGGGTTGGAGGAAAAACAAAGGGTTGGCAGAAGAGTGGGGTGGGAAACTGAAGGAGAGTTGGAGAGGCCAAAAGTGTCGGACTGTGGGGACAAGGACCCGAAGGAGCCCCGCTTGGCCTCAAGGATGGGGCCTGAACCTCTGCCTTTCTGAAGCCTGTTGACAACCTCATCCTAATTTAGTCTTTTGTAGAATCTTCCACTGCAGTTGCCAACTTCAGTCTTCCTAGAGAATAGAGCCTGCTGACTCTGTTATGAAGTCTACCCTGAAGGGCTGGCAGAGCAGGCCCGTTCTAAGAACTAGGATAACCCCAGCATGAAGTGAAAATCCTCTCCTCCTTTAAGAAAACACTGGGTTCCTCACACCTGCCTCACCCACCCTCATTCCCACATCCCTGCAAAAGAAAACACTAGCCCTCAGCAAAACTAAAACTGACGTCACTGTAACCTTTGGTTATTCTTTTTTGTCCATAAAGCGTCAACCTCCTGTTTTATCTTCATAAACAACAGAAATCTTCTTTCTTTCCAGAAAATCACAAAAGATAAACAGGGACCTGATTCAAACAGAATAAAATCATTAGTAAGTCAGAGTCTGGCTTTAAAAAAAAAAAAGGAAAACAAAAAGTAAAAGGAAAGAAAAAAAAAGTGTCCTCTCGCTGGCTATAAAATGTGTCTGAAGGGGAAATCATTTAGGTTACTGGTGGTTTCTTTCTGTATCATACTAACTTACATTAGTAAAGTGTGATTTGAAAGGACATAGGGAGTTTGGGAACAGAGACTTTTATAGTTTTTGGTTTTCCCCTGCTTCTGACAGCAGAACACATAGGTATTTGACTGTAGATATACTTGAGCTGAGCTATTCTGATTGCCTTGGACAATAGGACATGGAGGCAAGTGTGGTGCCATGGGATAGGCAGGTACCCCGATAAAGAACCGGGCTGGCCCTACTTACTTTCTTTTCATGTCTTTCCTACACTCAAATGTGAAGACTTTGAGCAGTGGTAATATAGCCTTGTCTCCTTTAAAAAATGTGTACTCTGCTCATTGCCAACACAGATTTGAGGTTGGTACCCACGAACCTTAACAGGACATGTATATTAAAGTATATAACATATATTATTTAAAATATAATACAATGTATTATTTAGATTTTATAAATTATCCTGTTTTTAGGATATGCCACTGGGTTAAATTTGTCTGAACTACTGAGATTTAGATTATCTGAATTTTATTGGCAGTGAGGGTTTCTTTTTAAAAAAGCTATTAAGATTAAATATGAAAAAAATTTAGAAAAGATTAAATATCAATATCTCATAAATCTTTCTAGGAAAATATAATTGAAAGCATCAAGGCTATCTCCTACAGTTGGTGGTTTCTATTATCTTGGTTCTTAGAGCTCTGACAACATGATTCAATTTAAAAAGATAAATAAAAATAAAACTTGTAGTTTTAAAATGGAGAAGGGGAAAGACCCTGGAAATTGTCTTCTGTTTTTAAAATAGTCATTCTCATCTTAAAAATAGGAAAAAGCCAGAAAATTATTTTTCATTTATTAAGAAACCAAGCTTGTACTTTTGAACTAATACAAAGACCAGCCAATATATTATAAATAAACATTAATAATCATGTGGAGGCTACTAATTACAATTATCTTGATTTATTGTAAATATGCCTTCAATTTCCTTCTTTATTACCAATCATTTTCCTTAGTGATGAAAAGGCCTTCATTAAAACATTTAAAACATTTATTTTGAAGCATCTACCTTTAGAAGTTTACTAATTTTATAGCATAATTTTTGTTTTTTATTTTAGTATACAAATTATAAATAAAAACTTTATTGGGGGAGTTTGGCCAAATATACAAAAGTATATAGAAGGGAAAGTATAACTAAAACTGTACACATTTTTACAACAGAGTATATGGCATTTGGATTCAGAGTTTCAACTAGTAGTAACCTCATCTGCTTAGTAATGATTAAAAAAAAAAATCTGCCGAGGCAGACCAGGCACTTAACTAGATATTTAACTTCGAAAAGCTGAATTAGATAATGAAGTAGGAAAATTAGAATAATTTTTAAAAAATCAACATCTAAATATTTCTCGTTTTCTTTAACATTTCAGTTAAATTTGGAGCAATCCCAGAAATGAGATACCCGTTAGCTATGTGAAAGGAATTCTGAAGATTAAAGCTATCCACATTTTTCTATGGCATGAAGACTCTTTTTTCAAAAAATAATTTTTAGGGGGATTTTTAAATCTTCCCTAATGTGTGATTTACCAAAGGTTTTATTTTTAATAAAAGTTTTTATAAGAAGCGTTCTGATTCAATTCATTTTTGTTTGTAGATTGTTTGATTGTTACTGTGATTAATACATGAAAATAAGGTAGAATGGAATATATTTTATGAAGCCATATTCTTAAATTAACATCAATACCTACCTAGAAAATATAGACGTCACATTTGATTATTAATAATCATTTTGAAATTCTCTGGTCACTTTTTAAAAAGCCAACCAATAATATTGTGTGGCTAGTTATTCTTATAGCAGTTTAGTTATTTTTGTGTAAGTATAGTTTTTTCCTAATAGGAATAAGTCTACTTGTGATATCAAAAAAAGTATATGCATTTGATAATTTTATTGTATAAAATACTTAATACCTGTTAAAAGCTGACTTTCGGTTTTAAAATAGCTCTGTAGTTTGGTGAGTCCTGCAAAGTTTCTGGCTTTCTCCATGGCCTGCCAGCCAAATAATTTTTGAAGCATTTTTCTTTGCTTTCTTATAAACACTTAAAATTTTTACTTGCTTTCCCGTAAGTCCAACCATTAAGTTAGAAAGCTCTGAAGTTATTATGAAATTGCCCTTTGTTTTTTTACATATCAAGGAGGAATGATTGATTTTGTGTATCCCTTGAGTTGTTAAAACAGAAATACTTAGGGTTGCTATTCTGAAGGAGCTGTATACTTGCTTTATTACAGATGAAATGATTTTGTCTTATTGCCTTACTTTAAAATGAGTTTTGTTGCTTTCATGCTTAAGCAACATGTTTATATCATGCTTAGGCAAAGATATTTAATTTTATTTTTGTTGAGAATATTTATACATCTCGTACTCACAAATTTGGGATAAATATAGAATCATTTTTGGACTGCAGGTTATTGTCTGATTTACTAGAAAGCATGACATGTAAAATAGTGGCTAAGGATTATGGAGTCCTGCCTTAAAAGTTATCAAGAAAAAAAGTTAAAATAATCAAAGAAGGTACGACTGCAGTCAAAACTTTATTTCCTCTGTGAAAGCCTGATCTCTCATAGGAAGCTTTGGCTCTTAATCTCAGCTATCAAAAATGTTTAAATATGAAAGTAAAGATAACATGAATGTGTAATACATTCTGTACAGAAGGCCTACTGTTCTCAAGGTGTAGGGTTATTAATCTTGGTTTTATATTTACAAATTATATGGTATGTGATTAATTTGCAGATAGGGTCAATGGGGTTAAGAAAGAAGAGACTGGTGAAATATTACTCAGTCTTTCTGCTTCTGTTTCTGACTCTGGAAATGCTATTAGATAGTTTCACTCCTTTGTGTTCTCATAGCTGTGGTCAAGGTAAATAGGCTTAAAAATAAAACATATATTATTTTCTCCTTTGTAAAAATAAAATGTCTGGAAAGTGCTCCTAGTTTCCAGAGCTCACCACTCCTATGCTCCACCTTTCTACTTTCCCTGCCATCTGATTTGCAAGTCAATGTTATGGAAAGTTCTGTATTGTAATGCAACAAACTTCAGCTTTGGGTCCTTGCGGTGATCTGTAACCCAAAGGCGCTATTCAAACCACATCGGAAAGAAAAATCTTTTTAAAACTTTGCCTTCACGTTAGCCCAAAATGTAGTTCTCGAGTAGCATCTGGCGGTGCTGGGTAATTCAATCTATTTTAATGCAAAGATTTTCCAAGAAGGCAGGAAACAGTCAAGGGGAAAGCTTTCGGGCATCTGCTGTTTCGTTTCCAGATCCCTTGTGTTAATTTAATGTTTCTAGGGAACTGGGCTCTTTCTATTTTCTCAGAATCCCTTCTCTAGGAACTGGTGAGTGCGGTGGCGCTGTTCGAACAGCAGATAAGCACCGAGCGTGGCTCCGGGCGCTTGGCGGTCCTGTGCAGCCTGGTCGGCGAGGCCGCGAGTCACCCTGCCGCCCCCAGGGCAGTTTCCTTCTCCCCTTCACATTACGCAAAGGCGGCGCCGAGTGACAGAGGTATACTTGAAAGACGTGTTTATTTGCATTTGCCCAATTTGGCTTTAGTGAAAGGTAAATATGAAGTGATTGGCTCATTCTCACTCCACCAAAACCAGTGAAATTCAGCCAATCTCAAGGAAACAAACCAAACCAAACGCGAACCTGAGTGAAATGTGAATCTTGCATAAACACTTGCATTTGTCTTTAGGAAAGAATACAGGGCAAACTGGCATTCCTTTCAATAGCCTGCCGCCCATCTTCTATAAATTAGCAATCATAGGTTGCCGGGAAATTTATTGTTATTGTGATGAGCAAGTTCCCGGATTGATTTTGTTTTGAAGGGGCAGTTGGTACTAGTAGAGTCCCGTGTCTGTGCCACTCAAGAACATTCACAAGCTGTGTTCCGAGTCCCTTCTCACGGCAGGTTAGCCAGGTCTCTCTCCCATTCTCATCTTCTACCTCAGAACCAGAAGGGTACACCCAAACTTCACGTTTGAAAAGGAATTCTGCAGAATCAAAAATAAAAGGCTGTTCTTTAAAATAGTTTTGTTTTGTATATTCTGTATGTATTATTCCTGTTTAGAAACTTGGACTGCTAATAATTTATGTTGCTGTGAAAATTGCTCTGCTTACCTAATGTTAAAGTTTAATGAGTTCACCTGGAATGGAGAATAATAGTAATTTAGTGAGTACTCTGATAATGCCAGTGTTCTTGTAGCGGCCAGTATAACTGTTACTGAGTAGATCATATTTTGGAGTTGGAATATAGAGTGGAGGTCATTTAGGCCAATTTTTCTTGGAATTGTAAGAATCTCTTTTATAACATTTCTGACTGCTTTTCTTTTTTTTAATCCTCACCTGAAGATATGCCTTTTTATTGAGAGAGAGAAGGGGGCAAGTAGAGATAGAGAAACATTGATGTGAGAGAGAAACATTATTTGCACCCTGACCGAGAATCGAACCCTCCACCTTTTTGTATACCAGATGCTTCAACCAACTGAGCCACACCTGCCAGGGCTCGACTGCTTTTTTTTTTTTTTTTAATTTCTTTATTGATTAAGGTGTTACATATGTGTCCTTCTTCCCCCATTACCCTCCCACCCCCCCCACCCCCACTCATGCCCTCACCTCCCTGTTGTCTGTGTCCATTGGTTAGGCCCATATGCATGCATACAAGTCATTTGGTTGATCTCTCCCCCTTACCCCCACCCTCCCCTACCTTCCCTCTGAGGTTTGATGGTCTGATCGATGTTTCTCTGTCTCTGGAACTGTTTTTGTTCATCAGTTTATGTTGTTCATTATATTCCACAAATGAGTGAGATCATGTGATACTTATCTTTCTCTGACTGGCTTATTTCACTTAGCATAATGCTCTCCAGTTCCATACATGTTGTTGCAAATGGTAGGAATTCCTTCTTTTTTACTGCAGCGTAGTATTCCATTGTGTAGATGTACCACAGTTTTTTAATACACTCATCTGCTGATGGGCACTTAGGCTGTTTCCAAATCTTAGCTATGGTAAATTGTGCTGCTATGAACATAGGGGTGCATAAGACACTCCATTGCATTGCTGGAGAGCTCTAATTATTAGAATGTTATTCCTTATATTAAATTGAATTTTCTGTTCTTGTTCCCCTTGGTTCTTGCTCTTTCTTAAATAATGCAAATATAATATTATTATTTAAAAAATATTTTTAATTGAGTTTATTGGGGTAACATTGGTTAATAAAATTATACAGGTTTCAGGTATACAATTCTACAATACATCATCTGTAGATTGTATTGTGTGTTTACCACCCCAAGTTAAAATTATTCTTATTCATATATTTTAGTGATTGTGATATATACTTGAAGATCATGATAAAATAAGAGATTAGATTCATAATAATGATAACCATATTTTAGGTTCCAAGTTCTTGCTTTATGCCTTATGAACCTCCTGTGAAACTGCTTAGAAACAATGGCATAATTTCCCATTTCAAGGTAGTACTTGAGATTAAACAATATAATGTTATATTGGCAACTTTTTTATTTTAAAAATCCCTTCAATGATTTCATACTTATATTCTAATTGTATGTTCTATGTAATGTTCTGTGTTTTAGCTGAATTCATGAAATAAAGATAAGTGAGTTTAATAGACTCAGGAATGCTAGTTTTTGTGGTTTTATTTATTTACTAGAGGCCCGATGCATGAAGATTCGTGCAAGAATGGGCCTTCCTTCCCCTGGCTTTGCTTCAGCTGGAGCCGCCTTTCTGCCTTCCCACTCTGCCCAGAGGCCCAGAGCTGCTGGGGTGGTGTGGAATGCCTGTATTGTTGCCAAGACGCAAGTGTCCCGCCCCACCCTGCATATGCAAATTAACCAGTCTTTGTTGGGTTAATTTGCATACTCATTCCTGATTGGCTGGTGGGCGTCGTGAAGTTACAGTCAATTTGCATCTTTCTCTTTTATTAGTGTAGATTTTTTATTTTTTTTTTTACTTTTTTTATTGTTTAAAGTATTACATATAGTAGTACATATATCTCCTTTTATCCCTCCTTTGACCTTCCCCCAGTCTACCCTACCCCCTGTCGCATGCCCTCATCTCACCCCCCCAGTGTCTTGTGTCCATTGGTTGTGCTTATATGCATGCATACAAGTCCTTTGGTTGATCTCTTTCTCCCCCTCCCCAACACTCCCCAGCCTTCCCGCTGTAATTTGACAGTCTGTTCAGTGCTTTACTGCCTCTGTATCTATCTTTTTGTTCATCAGGTTATAATGTTCTTTATTTTCCATAAATGAGTGAGATCATGTGGTATTTTTCTTTCATTGCCTGGCTTATTTCACTTAACATATGCTCTCCAGGTCCATCCATGCTGCTGCAAATGGTAATAATTCCTTTTTTATAGCAGTGTAGTATTCCATAGTTTTCTAATCCACTCATCTGCTGATGGGCATTTAGGCTGTTTCCAAATCTTAGCTATGGTGAATTGTGCTGCTGTGAACATAGGGATGCATATATCCTTTCTGACTGGTGTGTCTAGTTTCTTGGGATATATTCCTAGAAGTGGGATTACTGGGTCAAATGGGAGTTCCATTTTTAGTTTTTTGAGGAAACTCCATCCTGTTCTCCACAGTGGCTGCACCAGTCTGCATTCCCACCAGCAGTGCACGAGGGTTCCTTTTTCTCCGAATCCTCACCAGCACTTGTCATTTGTTGATTTGTTGATGATTGCCATTCTGACAGGTGTGAGATGGTACTGCATTGTTGTTTTGATTTGCATCTCTCTGATAATTAGTGACTTTAAGCATGTTTTCATATGTATCTTGGCCTTCCTTCTGTCTTTTGAAAAGATTCTATTTAGGTCTGTTGCCCATTTTTTTATTGGATTATTTATCTTCCTTTTTTTTAAAGTTGTGTAAGTTCCCTGCTAATGTTGGAGATTAAACCTTTATCAGTGATCACATTTGCAAATATGTTCTCCCATACAGTGGGCTTTCTTGTTGTTTTGTTGATGGTTTCTTTTGCTGTGAAAAAGATTTTTATCTTGATGTAGTCCCATTTGTTTATTTTCTCTTTAACTTCCATTGCCCTAGGAGTGGTATCAGTGAAGAAATTGCTTCAGCATATGTCTGAGATTTCTCTACCTGTAGATTCCTCTAGTATTTTTATGGTTTCCCATTTTATGTTTAAGTCCTTGATCCATTTTGAGTTTATTTTTGTGTATGGTGTAAGTTGGTGATCTAGTTTCATTTTTTTGCATGTATCTGTCCAGTTTTCCCAACACCATTTATTGAAGAGACTGTCTTGACTCCATCGTATGTTCATGCCTCCTTTGTCTAATATTAATTGAGCATAGTGGTTTGGGTCGATATCTGGGTTCTCTATTCTATTCCGTTGGTCTATATGTCTGTTCTTGTGCCAGTCCAGGTTGTTTTGAGAACAGTGGCCTTGTAATACAGCTTGAAATCTGATATTGAGATCCTACCTACTTTGTTCTTCTTTCTCAGGATTGCTGTGGCTATTCGGGGTCTTTTTTTATTCCAGATGAATTTTTGGAGAGTTCTTTCTAGGTCTGTGAAATATGCCGTTGGTATTTTAATGAGGAGTGCATTGAATCTACAGATTGCTTTGGGTAGTATGGACATTTTAATGATGTTGATTCTTCCAATCTATGAACATGGTATGTTCTTCCATCTGTTTACAACTTCCTCTATCTCTTTTTTCAGTGTCCTGTAGTTTTCCGTGTATAGGTCTTTTACCTCCTTAGTTAAGTTTATTCCTAGGTATCTTAATTTTTTTGGTGCGAGGGTAAATGGGATTGCTTTTTTAGTCTCTCTTTCTTTAAGTTCACTATTGGTGTATAGAAATGCCATAGATTTCCTGGCGTTAATTTTGTATCCTGCTACATTGCCAAATTCATTTATTAAGTCTAATAATTTTTTGATGGAGTCTTTAGGGTTTTCTATGTACAATATCATGTCATCTGCAAATAAGGACAGCTTTACTTCTTTTTTTTCCAATTTGGATGCCTTTTATTTTTTCTTCTTGTCTAATTGCAATGGCTAATACTTCCAGTACTATGTCGAATAGAAGTGGTGAGAGTGGGCATCCCTGTCGTTCCTGTTACTGTAGATTTATTTATTTATTTATTTTGCTTTACCTCTGTAATAGTTTTCTGTTGCTGCTATAACAAATTACCACAAAGTTAGTGGCTTACAACAACATTTATGTATCATCTCACCATTTCTGTGGTCAGAAGTTTGGGGACAATATGGCTCTTCTGTGTTCTCTGCTCAGGGCCTCATAAGGCTGATGTCCAGGTATCACTAGGCCTGGGTTCTTATCTGGAGGTCCTGGGGAGAGAATCTACTTCTAAACTCATTAGCAGAATTCAGTTCTGTGTGGTTGCAGGACTGAGGTCCTGCTTCTGTGCTACTTGTCAGCCAGGGGTCTTCCTCAGCTCTACATTTTTTAACTCATGGCCCTCTTCCATCTTCAAAGCCACTAATGGTGTATGGACCCTCGTGCTTCAAATATCCTGCTTTCTCTTTCTGCTTTCTTCTGCTGCTTTTAAAGTACTCATGTAGCCCAGTCGGCATGGTTGAATGTCGACCTATGAACCAGGAGGTCACAGTTTGATTCCCAGTCAGGGCACATCCCGGGGTAGCAGGCTCAACCCCCAGTGGAGGGGTGTGCAGGAGGCAGCGTGTTGATGTTTCTCTCTTGTCATTAATGTTCCTATATCTCTCTCCCTCTCATTTTCTCTCTAAAATAAATATATATATATATATATATATATATATATATATATATATATATATATATATATATTTAAAAAAATAAAGTATTCATGTAATTACCTTAGGCCCATCTGGACAATCCAGGATAATCTCTTTGAAGTTAACTGGTTAGTAACCTTACTTACACGGGAAAATCCTTTCCCTTGCAGCAGTACCTAGGTTTAGTACTCGATTGGATAATTAGGGGATGAGAATTTTGGAGAACATATTTAGAATTCTGCTTACCAGACCTTTCTAAGTATAGCTTTCCTGTGGTGGCAATAGTCATAAACCATCATTTTAAAGAGATTTGAAACATCTTAATTCTCAAAACTTTGCAAGGTAAAATTAAAACTAAAAAGGCCAGTTAACATCAAATATTGCTTATAAGGAATTTTTTAGAGGTTTAATGAAACAACAAACATTCATCTATAAATTGTTTTATTTAAAAACTCAAAACTCTACATTGCAAAAACTTCCCTAATCTTCTTGTTTTGTTTTGCTTTGGCATCATAATAGGATAGCATCAGAAGCAGTCATTTTATACCATACTAGAAGCCTGGTGCACGAAATTTGTGCACTGGGGGGGGCGGGTGCTGGCATCCCTTAGCCCAGCCTGCACCCTCTTCAATCTGGGACCCCTTGGGACTGCTGGCTCCTAACCCCTCACCTGCCTGCCTGCCTACCTGCCTGATTGCCCCTAACCACTTCTGCCTGCCAGCCTGATCACCCCCTCCCTAACCACTCCCCTGCCAGACTGATTAACACCTAACTGCTCCCCTGCCGGCCTGATTGCTCCCAACTGCCCTCTCCTGCCGGCCTGGTCGCCCCAACTGCCCTCCCCTGCAAGCCTGGTTGCCCCCAACTGCCCTCCCCTGCCAGCCTGATCTTGCCCCCAATGGCCCTCCCTTGCCAGCCTGATCTTGCCCCTAACTACTCTCCCCTGCCAGCCCGATCACCCCCAACTGCCTTCCTCTGCTGGCCAATTTGGTTCTGATTGGTCAGTTTCTATGCCAGTCAGTGTCAAAAACTCCGCCTCCTAGGCAGCTATTGGCTCCTCACAGTTTACCCAGATTTGGTTCTGATTGGTCAGTTTCTATGCCAGTCAGCGTCTCTGGGCCTATCAACGGGGCCTGGTCAGAAAGGCAGGGCTGATCAGCAGCCCCCGTGGAGGCCTGGAGAGAAATGGAGGCATGGCTGCTGACCAGGCCTGGAGCTAAAGAGAGAGGCAAGTGCTGATCAATAGATCAGACCCTGCTTCTCTCTTCAGGCCTCTCTCTGGGCCTGATTCGCAGCCCCCTCAGCAGTCAATGCTGGATCACCGTGCCTGCAGCCATAGCAGTCAGTGCTGGGTCACCGTGCCTGTAGCCAAGGCAACCCAGCGCTGACTGCAGGACTGACTTCTGGTTGGTTGAGCCTCCCGGTCATTGCAGACCCAGGGTTTTTATATATTAGGATTATAAACACTACTAACAATTGCATTTTAAAAACAGTGGTGTTCCTCTGCAGTCCCATTTTAGCCTTGTAGAGTTTGTGATATGTTCAAATTAAATTCTATTGGAGTCTAATTTTGGATAAGAGATCAGGTCCCCTGACCTAGCTGCTGCCACTTACTCATACCTAAAATGTCCTTGAATATGCAACTTCCTCATTGTAGGGCACATGTAAACCCCCTCCTCACTTCTTATAGAGCTGCACGGTTCTTACAGTTTGGGGCAGGTGGAGGGCAGGCTTACATTGTATATTCTAATTTACTATTTATAAATCTTGATTACTATTTGTTACTTAAATTCTATTTTTTTTCCTTCAGAAATTTTAACTAAACAACTATTCAGAATATGGATTACACTTGGGAAAATTCTAGTGCTTTGTAACTACTGAAAAGAAAATCAAAAGACAATCACCAGATATAGCAGTAAACAGAAAGTGTTTGGCTTTCAGGGGAATTTTATGAATACTCTTTGGGATTTCCCCATATTTCAGTTACTCCAGTGTCTTCCAGTAACCTCAGCAAGTAGGAGGGCCTGGTGTGAGAAGTGGGGATGTCACAATCTCTGACTCAGATATGGTGCTCTGAGGAAGTAACTACTGGAGATGTGGGGCAGGGGATAGACAGCACATGTGCTGAGACTGGAAACTCAGTCTCCTCTGCCCTCAGGGTAACATGATGGTCAAATCTTAACCACATATCTTGTGTGACTATATGAAACAGAGCATAGCTAAGGTGCTCATTTTGCTTTCCCTACTTTATGATTATTTTCATGTCTTGAATGATGGTCATGGCATTCGGTATAGAAGGTTTTAATTATGGCTCAGAATCCATGCATGTTTTTATAACTGGAAGTAAATGGATCTACACCAGTACATTATTAAGTGTACAATTATTTATTTATCCATACTCTACTTTATTACAAAAAGATTTTATGAAAATTTACACATACATACATACACACTCACCACCACCATTACTACCATCACCACATAAAAGAACTGAGGCAAAAAGAAAGTAAGGTCAGGAGAAAAATAATAAGGCTGGTAGGGGTAGGGTTAGTGCAAAAAACATCCTATATAATAAAAGCCCAGTGACCATAATGGCATAACGACCAGAACGACTGCTTGACCAGTCGCTATGAAGTGCATTGACCATCTCTTGGTCCCTCCCCCTGGCCTATAGGCTCCGATCGCAGCATGGTGAACAGGGAACTACCGGGAAATGAGTGGGTGGCAGCGGGGCGGGACTGGGGATTGGTGAGTAGGCGGAAGATGGCTCTGATCGCAGTCTGGGCCTAGGGACCCTACCTGCACACGATTTTGTGTGCTGGGCCTCTAGTATAGTATAAAATTTTATACAGGTGCTAGAACTAAGCTATACCTTTGCTCTAGGTTTTCTAGCAGCCAAAAGAAAATTGGAGATAGATAATAGACTACAAGATTCATCACATTTGTAAGATGATTATAAGATGATTGGGATTTTCCCTTGAACTCATCTTGTATTGAAAAGGGCATTTGATGCTTTCCTTCTGCTAGAAAAATTAACTTTGAATTGCAATAAAAGTAATAAAAACATAATTCTGACAAAAAGATAGATGAATAGAATGACAGAATAGGAGCAATTAATAGGATTTCTAGTGTTGCTTCTCTTTTCTTTGGTCCATGTTCTAATATCCCAGCATTCTCCTCAGTGCACAGAGGGCTCCAAGAAGATTGGCCATTCTTTTCAAAAGCTGAAGACTTCCCTATAGAGTCTGTGAGAATGGGAAGCAGAACCTGATCACCCTTTTTTTTTACAGAATGGAAAACTTCTACCATGAAGAATATTTCTTTATGTATATTTTTATGTAGCTTCCAACTGATGAATTGTGATGTTCCAAAAGTTCATTTATAAGTTGTTTGTTTGAAATCCTATCTAATAAAGAGGCATATGCTAATTGACCCTCACACCGTCGCAAAGATGGCAGTGCTGACAGCCAATAAGGAGGGAATATGCTAATTGACTGCACCGCCCTCAAAGATGGTGGCACCCACAACCAATAAGGAGGGAATATGATAATTGACTGCCATGCCCTCAAAGATGGTGGTGCCCACAGCCACAAGATGGCAGTGCCCAGTCCCCTCAGCCCCATCGGGGTGGCAGTCACATGGCAAGCCTTGGATGGTGGCTGCCCAGGGCTGCCCAAGGCTCAGGTAACCAGGGTCGGCCGAGGCTTGTGCTGCCAGCAGTGGCAGCAGCAAAGGTGTGATGGGGCGTCACCTTCTCCTGATTGCTGGGTTGCCTCCAGCCCTGAGGGCTCCCAGATTGTGAGAGGGGGCAGGCGGGCTGAGGGACCCCCCTCCAGTGCATGAATTTTCATGCACCGGGCCTCTAGTAAAAAATATATTTTTCCAAAGAAATGATGTTGTTTACAACTTAATTTCAGATTTGCAATGAACCCAAGGTTCAAAGAGGTTAAATCTGAATAAATGCAGATCTACAATTCTGTATTTGAAACCTTTAAGGTCAGCTTTTGCTGACTTTGGATTTTTTTTTTTTTTTTTTTTTTTTGAGAAGGATAATACTGTGTATATACCAGTTATTACATAGCACTGTAGTGTGGTCTGGAGCAGGATACTATAGTCAAACACATTAATACTTCTGCAGTGAAACTGTTGAATATTCATACTCAGTGGGATAAATAAAAACTATAAATAGCTTCATGTCAGTTCAGGTCGGGTTTTGTCGCCAAATGAATTCAGGCCAAATGAGTTCAGGTCAGGTCAGGTTTTGCTGCCAAATGAATTATGAAAAAACTTTCGGTTTTCAGAGCATTTTGGGTTTCAGATGAGTAGATCTCTATTATACTTTTTCTTTTTTAATAAAAAGCCACTGGTATTATAAACCCTAACCACAATGTAATGTTATTTTATGGAAAAATATGTTGAATTCCAATTAGGGAAGCCAATAAGTCATCAGTGTACTGACCCTGCAGCAAGAATGAAGTGTTTCCATCCAGCTGGAGTCAGAGCAGAAGTGCCCTCCTGTAACCTAGGAGAGGGCTCTTGTCATACAGGTGCTGGTGAAGGTGCAAGGCCAAGGGCAAAGGATAGGTATGAAGCATGAGATGGGGAGATGGAAGAGCAGGGGTGGGGACTTACTTTCTTGTCTCCTATTATTCTTTTCTCTACTCTTTTTTCCCCCCCTTTTCTCTTAATTTTTCTTTCCTTCTAATGTTAGGGCATGAGGCACAATATTAGTGTGGTATTTTCCCTCCCCTCTACTCCCATCCTTACCCCGAAACTGCCTATAAAGATAATAAATGGTGACAGAAATAATATTGTTTTTAAAGTTAGTTAAATCTTGTTACCTCTGCCACCCTCTAGTTGTATGACCTAAGGTGGTTTGCTCAACTTGTAAACTGGGTAAAAAAAATCGATTTACTTCCTATGGTAGTTGAGAAGACCTTAGGTTTTGAGGTCATTGTGATGCTACACCCAAGTGCCTCACACAGAATGGGTGCTCAATAAGTGCTGGTATCTCTCCTTCAGCATTGTTGTCCCCTCTTATATCTTCTGGTAATTCTTTCCCTCTCCTCCTGAACATTGGCAAGAAGCATGGAGATCTGTAAGGGGCTGGGAGAAGCTTCTCAGGTGATGAGTATGATAGTTGTGATGGAGAAGTGGTCTGCAAAGCCATGAAGTCTCCAAAGTGTGTGTATTTGTATCTGGCCCGAACAAGGCATCCAATCCCCCTTTGGGGCTCAATCTTGGCTTTGATAAACCATAGGAATTGAAAGTTTTTGGAAGAAAGAACAATCTCCAGGCTCTCTGGGAGTTAGGTGGGAAGCAGCTATATTTTGGGCTTTCCTGAGCAGTTTGCAGCCACGAAGGCTGATGTTGCCCCATTGGCCAGGGCCAACCAGGAGTCCACAGTAAGCCTTATAAAAAATTGTTGACAGTATTACAGATGTCTCCCAATTCCCCTTCCCCTTTGACCCCCTCCACCCAGCCCCTACCCACCCACCATGGGTCTTCACCATCCTATTGTCTGTGTCCATGGGCTATGCATATCTATAATAATAAAAGGGTAATATGCTAATTAGACCAGACATCTTCTGGACATCATTCCAGATGTCCTTCCTGACAAAGCTGGGGCTGGAGGGAAGTCAGCCAGGGTCCCAGGTGCCAGCGGGTGGCCCGAGGAAAGCTGGCCCAGGTCCTGGGTACCTGCTGGCGGCCGGAGGAGGGAAGTAGCCTGGGTCCTGGGTGCCGGAGGGAAGCCGGTGCTGGCAGCTGGGGGAAGGAAGGCCTACTCTTGTACAAATTTTTGTGCATTTGGGCCTCTAGTAAGTATATAAATTCTTTGGTTTATCTCTCCTTATCCTCCCCACCCCCACATTGAGATATGTCAGTCTGTCCCATGCCTCCATGCTTTGGGTCTTATCTTGTTGGTCAGTTTGTATTGTTCATTAGATTGCACAAATAAATGAGATCATGTGAAAATTGTCTTTCTCAGATAGGCTTATTTCACTTAGCATAATAGTCTCCATGTCTATCTATGCTGTTCCAAAGGGTAAGTTATTCTTCTTTTATATAGCTGCATAGTATTCTATTGTGTAAAAGTCCCACAGCTTTTTTATTCATTCATCTACTGATGGGCCCTTGGGCTGTTTCCAAATATTAGCTATCCTATCTAATAAAAGAGTAATATGCAAATTGACCATCACTCCAACACACAAGATGGCCACCCCATGTGCTCAAAGATGGCCACCCCCATGTGGACACAAGATGGCTGCCAAAAGATGGCTGGCAGGGGAGGGCAGTTGGGAGGGACCAGGCCTGCAAGGGAGGGCAGTTGGGGGCGATCAGGCCTGCAGGGGAGGGCATTTAGGGGCAACCGGGCTGGCAGAGGAGGGCAGTTGGGGGCAACCAGGCCTGCAGGGGAGGACAGTTGGAGGGGACCCAGGCCTGCAGAGGAGGGCAGTTGGGGGGGACCAGGCCTGCAGGGGAGGGCAGTTGGGGGGACCAGGCCTGCAGGGGAGGGCAGTTGGGGGGAACCAGGCCGGCAGGGGAGGGCAGTTGGGGGCATCCAGGCCTGCAGGGGAGGACAGTTGGGGGGGACCAGGCTGTCAGGGGAAGGCATTTAGGGGTGACCAGGCCAGCAGGGTTAGGCAGTTAGGGGCAATCAGGTCAGCAGAAGAGCAGTTAGGCATAGATCAGGCTGGCAGGCAGAAGCGGTTAGGGGCAATCAGGCAGGCAAGCAGGCAGGCGAGCGGTTGGGAAACAGCAGTCCTGGATTGTGAGAGGGATGTCCGACTGCCTGTTTAGTGGGATCAGGTCTAAATGGGCAGTCGGACATCCCTCGAGGGGTACCAGATTGGAGAGGGTGCAGGCTGGGCTGAGGGACACACACACCCCCTGCTCTCGTGCTTGAATTTTGTGCACTGGGCCTCTAGTTGTAAATAATGCTGCTATGAACACAGGGGTGTATATATTCTTTCTGATTGGTGTTTTGGGGTTTTTAGGATATATTCCCAGAAGTGGGATCACTGGATCAAACAGAAATTCCATTTTAAAATTTTTGAGGAAACTCCATACTGTTTTCCATAGTGGCTGCATCAATCTGCATTTTCACCAGTAGTGAACTGGTGTTCCCTTTTCTCCACAACTTTGCCAGCACTTGTTTGTCTTCCTTTTGTTGAGTTCTATGAATACTTTATATGTTTCAGATATTAACCCCTTACCAATTGTTATATCACCTCTTTGATTTCCAACTTTATGTATTTGGGTCCTCTCTCTTTGTTTATTGATGAGTCTGGCTAAAGTTCATCAATCTTGTTTATCATTTCAAAGAACAGCTCTTGGATTCATTAATCTTTTGTACTGTTTTTTTTTTTTTTGTGTGTGTGTGTGTGTGTGTGTGTGTGTTTGTGTGTATGTGTTTATTCTTTTAGTGTTTATGTCATTTATTTCTGCTCTGATCTTTATTATTTCCTTCCTTATACTTCCTCTGGGCTTTTATTCCTATTCTCTTTCCAATTTGTTTAGTTGTAGCGTTAGATAGTTTGTTAGTGCTTTTTCTTGTTTCTTGAGGTAGGCCTGTAATGCTATGACCTTCTCATTCAGGACTGCTTTTGCCATGTCCCATAGGTTTGGGATGGTTGTATGTTCATTTTCATTTACTTCCAGGAAGTTTTTAATTTCTTGTTTGATCTCATTGGTATTCCACTCACTGTTTAATAACATGCTATTTAGCCTCCAGGTATTTGAATTTTTTTTTTTGTAATTGATTTCTACCTTCATGCCATTGTAATCTGAGAAGATGCTAGGTATGATATCAATATTCTTGAATTTGTATAGTTTTTTTTTTGTGTGTGTGTGTGTGTTCTAACATGTGGTCTATCTTTGAGAATGTTCCATGTGTGCCTGAGTAGAATGTATTTTTGTTGCTTTGGCATGAAATGTTCTGTAAATATCAGTTAGATCTATCTGATATAGTGTGTCATTGAAGGCCTCTGTTTCCTTGTTGATTTTTTGTCTGGAAGATCTATCCAGTGATGTTATTGGGGTGTTAAAGTCCCCTATTAAGACTTGCTGTTGATCTTTCCCTAAAAGTCCATCAAGAGGTTTTTTTTTTTTTTAATATATTTGGGTGATCCTGTATTGGGTGCATAAACGTTTGCCAGGGTTATATTTTCTTGTTGAATCGTTCCCTTTAGTATTATAAAGTGGCCTTCTTTGTCTCTTGTTATGGCCTTTGTTTTGAAGTCTATTTTATCAGATATGAGTATTGCTACCCCAACTTTTTTTTTCATTTTCACTTGTATGGAATATTTTTTTCTATCTGTTCACTTTTTTTAAAAAATATATATTTCTTTATTGATTTCAGAGAGGAAGGGAGAGGGAGAGAGAGATAGAAACATCAATGATGAGAGAGATCACTGATCGGCTGCCTCCTGCCCGCCCCCGACTGGGGATCGAGCCCACAACCCCAGCATGTGCCCTTGGCTGGAATCGAACCTGGGACCTTTCAGTCCACAGGCCGATGCTCTATCCACTGAGTCAAACCAGCTAGGTCCTATCTGTTCACTTTCACTCTGTATCTTTTGTCCTGAGGTGGGTCTCTTGTAGTCAGCATACATATGGGTCATGTTTTCTTATCCATTCAGTCACCCTATGTCTTTTGATTGGGCATTTCATCCATTTACATTTGAGGTTATTATTGATAGGTCTTTATTTATTGCCATTTTTATTTTCTTTTATTTTCTATGATCCTCATTCTTTCCTTTTTTCTTCTTAAAGCAGTCCTTTTAACATTTTTCGCATTGCTAGTTTGGTGGTAATGTACTCCTTTAACCCATTTTTGTCTGGGAAGCTTTTTATTTCACCTTCAATTTTAATGATAGCCTTGCTAGATACAGTAGTCTTGGATTCAGGCCCTTGCTTTTCATTACTTTAGTACCTTATGCCATTCCCTTCTGGCCTGATGTGTTTCTATTGAGAAGTCAGCTGATATTGTAATGGGAACTCCTTTGTAGGTAATTTTCTGTCTCTCTCTTACTGCCTTTAAGATTCTTTCTTTGTTATATATATATATATATATATATATATATATATATATATATATATATATATATTGATTTCAGAGAGGAAGGGAAAGGGAGAGAGATAGAAACATCAATGATAAGATAAAATCATTGATTGGCTGCCTCCTGCCCTTGACTGGAATCGAACCCAAGACCCTTCAGTCCTCAGGCCGATGCTCTATCCTAACTGGCTACAGCTTTCTTTGTCTTTAACATTTGCCACTTTAATTATGATGTGTCTAGGTTTGGTCTCTTTGGGTTCATCTTGATTGGGACTTTCTGTGCCTCTTGAAGTTGTGTGACTTTTTTCTTCATCAGGTTGGAGAAGTTTTCTGTCATTATTTGTTTGACAGAAGAAACAGGTTCTCTGTTCCTTGCTCATATTATTCTCCTTCTGGTATTCCGATAATATGGATGTTATGTTTTATGTTGTCCTAGAGCTTCCTTAAGCTATCCTTCTGCATTTTAATTCTTTTTTGTATTTGCTGTTCTAACTGGTATTTATTTCTATCTTGTCTTCCAGATTGCTGATTCGATCCTCTACTTCATCCAATCTATTTTTAATTCCTTCCAGTGTGTTCTTGATGCCAAATACATTATTCTTCATTTTGTCTGGTTCTTGTTCATGGTTTCTATTTCCTTTTTCATGTTGTTGTAATTTGCACTCAGTTCCTTAGGAATCTTCATAACCATTACTTCAAACTCTCTGTCTGATAGTTGAGTGCATCCATTTCATGTAGTTCTTTTTCTGGAGATCCCTCCTTTTCTTTCATTTTTTTTTGTCTTCCCAATTTAGCTGTCTTTTTTTCTATGTATTAGATGAAACTGTTATGTCTCCCAGTCATTGTGGGATGGCCTTATCTAGAAAGTGTCTTGAGGGGGTCCAGTGGTGCAGACTCTTTGATCTCCTGAGTTGGCTGCTCTAGGGATTCCCCTTGTGTGTGTTATCTGAGTTTTCCTGTTGTAATTGGAACTTGATTATTGATGTTCCTTTCTTGGGAGGGATCTCCCATCTGATTTGCTGACAGTGAGACTTAACCCGTGCCAATGTTATACAGGTGATGACAGAATAGGACAGGACACAATAGGACCAAACCCAAAACACCACAAATATCAAGCTACGCAAAGCAATAACAGGAAAGTTTAAGCAGGAAAGAGAAGAGAAAGCAAGGAAAAAATAAAAATGATACTAAAAGTCATGAGACCAAAGATTTAAAGGAGCTATAAAGAAAAAGAGAGAAAGCCGGAGAAGACAATATGGAAGCAAGAAGGAAGCTAAAAGAACTAGTATAGGAATGAAAAAAAAGGAAACAGAAAAGAAATAAAATAATAATGAATTTAAAATATAGTAAGAATGCATATATTAAGATGTAGAGAGGAAAAGTTAAATGGAAAAAAGAGAAAAGAAGAGAAAAATAAAATAAGAAAAATTAATAATAACAATAAAAGGAGACAAAAAGAGAATAGAATCAAAGTAAAGAAAGAAAATTAGAGATATGCAAGAAAAAAGAGAAGCAAGGAAACAAGAGGGAAAAGCAAACAAACAACAACAAAAAAAAGCCACTCTCACACACACACACACACATACACACACACACGCACAAACCAAATCCACACACACTTACACACTCTAAAACCTTTTGGTGCACATTTGTGGAGCTCACTGTATTTTGCTCTGATGTTGTTGAATCTGGTCCCTTTGTGTGTCTATCCTGGGCCTACCAGGATCTTCTCTGGTACAGGCCAGAGTGAGTTACTGTCCTTTTCTGGCTCTGGGCAACCTACAGATCTGCAGCCTCTTTAGTATTCTCAGGTCTTCAGTTCTAGTAGGTCCAGCATAGGGGAGAGTACATCCACCTCCCCAGCCTTCAGCATAGTTCCTGCCCCTGAGCGTTGGCAGTGTAGCAGAGCAGCTGGGGTCTAGAACGACCATGGCAGCATAGTGGCAGCCTCTTTAGTACCGTGGCTGCAGTGGCAGCACAGTAGCGGGGGCAGTGGGTAAGTCCACAGCACGGGCAAGAGTCCTGCTGGGTCAGTGGCAATTGCGAGGGTTAGACCGGGCCGTGGTGAATCCGAGTGCTGACAAGGCCACTGCTACTCCCCACAGCCTTCTCCTGAGGATGATCTTGTAAAACCTTCAAGATGGCATGGTTTCCAAGTTGGAGCTGTGCCTGGGGAGTGGCTGTGGTGGTAGTAGTGGGTCCCAGGCCAGGAGAGCCCAAACCACTCACCCCTGAGACTCCCACATGTGATCTGACTGACCTTCACACACACACACACACACACACACACACACAAACACGCATGCATGCATGCATGCCCACACAATCACCCTCTCCCTCACTCCCTCACTCATACTCTTACACTCACAGTAAGCCTTTTAAGAAGCCAGTAGATTCGAGAAATCATCAGATTTGTATGGAACTACAAAAGACCCCAAATAGCAAAGGCAATACTGAGAAAAAAGAACAAAGTTGGAGGTATCACGCTACCTGACTTCAAATTATACTACAGAGCTATGATCTCCAGAACAGCATGGTACTGGCAGAGAAACAGACACACAGATCAATGGAACAGAATAAAGAGCCAGGCTATAAAACCACATGTATATGGACAGATAATTTTCGACAAAGGAGCCAGAAATGCACAATGGTGTAAAAATAGTTTCTTTAATAAACGGTGCTAGGAAAACTGGAAAGCCATATGCAAATGAATGAAAATGGATTACAGTTTGTCCCCATGTACAAAAATTAATTCCAAGTGGATCAAAGACCTAAATATAAGATCTGAAACAATAAGTTACATAGAAGAAAATATAGGTACTAAACTTATGAACCAGGGTTGTAGAGAACATTTTATTAACTTGATCCCAAAGGCAAGGAAATAAAGGTAAAGATAAGTGAATGGGGCTATATAACACTAAAAAGCTTCTGCATAGCAAAAGAAACTAACATCAAAACAAAGCAACAGCCAACTGGATGAGAGATGATATTTGCAAACACTAGCTCTGACAAAGATTTAATTTCCAAAATGTATAAAGAACTTGTAAAACTCAACACCAAACAAAAAAGCAACCCAATAAAAAAGTGGCCAGAGGAACTGAAAATACACCTCTCCCAAGAAGACATATGAACAGCCAATAGATATATGAAAAGATGTTCAACCTCACTGGCAGTTAGGAAAATGCAAATCAAAACTACATTGAGCTACCACCTTACACTTGCTGGAGCGGCCACTATCAACAAGACAAGCAATAACAAGTGTGGGAGAGGTTGTGGAAAAAAGGGAACCCTCATTCACTGCTGGTGAGAATGTAGACTGGTACAACCACTATGGAAAGCAGTCTTGCTATTCCTCAAAAAATTAAGAATAGAGCTACCATAGGACCCAGCAATCCTACTCCTGGGTTTATACCTGAAAAACTCAAAATCATGTATTCACAAAGATATATGCACCCTTATGTTCATTGAAACATTATTTACTGTGGTCAAGACATGGAAACAGCCAAAGTATCCTGTGGTAGAGGACTGGATAAAGAAGATGTAGTATATATACACAATGGAATACTATCCTATATAATAAAAGGCTAATGTGCAAATCGACGGGATGGCAGAACAACCAGTCGCTATGACGTGCACTGTGGCCAACTAGCCTGATCTGCCGCCATCGGCCCTCCCCACCCCTGGCTCAGCTGTTGAGCGTCTGCTTCTCCCAGGCCCTTGGTGTCCCAAGGCTGCTCCAGCGGGTGAGCTGTGCCCATGTCTACAGCACCCTGGACCAGACGGCCCGCAAGATCAACCTGGCCAAGTTCACCCACAGCAAGTGTTCCACCCTCATTGTGACTGACCTGGCGGCCTGAGGCCTAGACATCCCACTGCTGGACAACATCATCAACTTCAGCTTCCTGGCCAAGGGCAAGCTCTTCCTGCACTTCATGGGTTGTGTGGCCCGGGCTGGCCGAAGTGGCACAGCCTACTCCTTGGTGGCCCCAGATGAGGTCCCCTCCCTGCTGGACCTGCACCTGTTCCTGGGCTGTGCCTTCACCTTCGCCCGCCCCCATGAGGAGCCCTTAGGTGCAGTCAGTGTGGATGGTATGCTGGGCTGGGTGCCACAGAGAGTGGTGGACGACGAGGACTGTGGCCTGCGGAACACCCTGGAGGCATTGCTGCAGCTGTGGGGCTTGGGCCATGTGGCTGGTAATGCCCAGCAGCAGTACGTGTGCTTACAGCTGGTGCCCTTGCCAGAGTCCATCAAGCAGGCCAAGGAGCTGGATCTCGTGGGGCAGGGCCTGCACCCCCTCTTCAGCCTGAGCTTTGAGGAGGAGCTGCAGTGGCTGATGCTGGTGGACAGCATCAAGCAGTATCGCTCGCGGGTGACCATCTTTGAGATCAATGCCTCCACCCAGGACCTGAGCAGTCAGGTGATGTGGGCCAAGCGGCAGAAGAACTGCAAGGCCATCACCAACTTCCAGCAGGGCCAGCAGGAGCAGCAGGAGGGCCTGGCTGGCCCAGCCCCGAGCTGCCCAGCGCAGCAGGCGTCGCAGCCTGGGAAAGAGGAGGAGGGGGAGGAGGCAGTGAGAGATAGCATGGAGATGTCTTCACAGAGGTTGTGGACCAGAAATGGTAGCAGCCAGGACCTGAGCGGGGAGCCAAGAGGCAGAAGGAGGAGGCCTGGCTGTTGGACCAGGGTTTCTATGTCCCCTATCAGCCCAAGGACTTCGACAGTGAACGGTGTCTGAGCATTGGTGGGGACAGGTGTGCCTTTGAGCAGCAGGTGGCTGGCGCTGTCCTGAACCTGATGGGGGATGAGGCCCAGAACCTGACCAGGGACCTGCAGCTGCTCAAGTGGGACTGGAGGAAGAAGAAGCGGTTTGTGGGACAGTCAGGATAGGAGGACAAGAAGATCAAGACAGAAAGTGGTCGCTACATCAGCAGCTCCTACAAGTGGGATCTCCACCAGAAGTGGAAGCAGAAACAGAAAATTGCCATATGCTCAATGCTTGAGCCCCAGTGGGTCGCCAGCAGTCAGCCCTGTTGGGGGCGCTGTTTCAGCCAATCCGGTTAGGGCATGTGCAGAAGGCAACCAATTGATGTGTCTTTCTCACATCCATGTTTCTCTCTCTGTCTCTCGCCTTCCCTTCTATTCTAAAAATCAATGAAAAATGTCCTCAGGTGAGGATTAACAAAAAACAAAAACAAAATATGCATACATCCTATATAATAAAAGGCTAATATGAAAATTGACCAAATGGCAGAATGACCGGACACTATGACATGCACTGACCACCAGGGGGCAGACACTCAATGCAGGAGCTGCTCCCTGGTGGTCAGTGCACTCCCACAGGGGTAGGGCTGCTCAGCCAGAAGCTGGGCTCACGGCTGGCGAATGCAGCGGTGGTGGCGGAAGCCTCTCCCGCCTCTGCGGCAGGGTTAAGGATGTCCGACTGCTGGATGTCCTGTGGTGAGTGGGCCTAAGCCAGCAGTCGGACAGCCTACAAGGGCTCCTGGATTGTGAGAGGGTGCAGGCCAGGCTGAGTGACACCCCCCCCCATCCCCAAGTGCATGAATTTCATGCATAGGGCCTCTATTACATATATATACATAAATATATGAATAGTGGGGTGCTGGGGGGCGGGGCCCCACAGGCACACAAATTTTGTGCACTGGGCCTCTAGTTCAGCCATAAAAAGGATGAAATAGCGCCATTTGCAACAATAATGATGGACCTTGAGAACATTATGCTAAGTGAAATAAGTCAGAAAAAGCTAAGAACCATATGATTTTACTCATATGTGGAATATAAAACTGAAACTCATGAACATACCATAAGCAGTAGTGTGGTGGTTGCCAGAGGGAAGGGGTGGGGGAAGTAATGGGTCCTAATATAACGTGACAGGAAAAGATTTGACTTTGGGTGGTGGAAACATGGTGCAATATACAGATCTTACAACATAGAAACCCACACCTGAAACTTATATGTTCATGTTGGCCAATATCACCCCAATGAATTTAATAATGAAAAAAAAGAAGCCACTAGAAATTTTACAACTATTCTAGGGATTTGCCATGGGCCCTGTTTGGTGGCTAGTTAGTTCTTCACATTGACTACATGTATCCTTTCAATAATATTAAGTGTTTAGTGTATGTCAGGCACTGTTCTGGGGATATAATGGTTAAAGACATAGATAAGATCTCTACTGTCATGGAAAAACATCAGGGTACTATATTACAAAATACTAGGGTGTTGATGGGTGGGTGTGGATGAGGCTCCTTGAGATAAGGTGGTCAGGGAAAATCTGTTCAAAGAGATGATATTGAAGATGAGACCTGGAGGATAAGTAGGAGTTAGGCACAGCAGGAGCTTCATAGAGAGAGGGCCCAATAAGTTCAAAGGACCTAAGATGGGGAGGAGCTTGGTGTGTCTTAGGACCTGTTGAAAGCTGTTTTGTTGTAGCTTCATGAGCAAAGGGGAGAGGATCAGGGGTGGAGAAAAAGGCAGGCTGGGGCTCGATCTTGCTAAACCTTGTAAGCTCTGGACAGGAGTTGTGTGAATTTCAAAGAACAAGAAACCCCTGAAGGTTTTTAAGTGTGGGGTGGGAATGGGGAGTCATGGTTTGCATGAGTCCACTTTGCCTCACAATTGGATGCCATGCAGTATTAACCAGCAGAGTGCTAGGCTCCTTCGGTAATATTCCAGTGTTCCCATTTTCCATTCAAATACAAATGATTTGCAGTCACTTGTCTCTCTTTATTATTAAGATTTTTTTCTTCAAATCCAATGAACTGTCATCATTAATTTAGCTTTTTGGTGAAAGAATACATGACCAATCACCTCTGTAATATTGAGCCATTCTCCTATTACCTGTGTTTTTGTTTCCTACTATGGATCTTCTAACACACCCATCCTTTGCTACCAGCTTTTACATGCCGCCTCTTCTAATCCTTTTTGTTTTCCTTCCCAGTTTTGAATTGTGATAGATTTTTTTTGTGTGTGTGCTCATTTCTTAAATGACCTTTGGGGCATTCTCTCTTGGCCATGCAGATTTCCTGTATAGAACGCAGTTCAATATAACCACCAAACACAGCTCCTTGAACATTGTAGATACACAGTGAAGCTTTTTTATATGAACTAGTGAACCTTTAGGAGGAAGATCTTCTGGGTTTGTGATGAACAGAAAGATTAATGTTATGTTGATGCCCTTAAAGCTGTTGTCTAAGCAGGGTCACTTGAGAACCTAAAGTCATAGAGCCCTAATAAGGGAAATGAGTACAGTGTGGAAAGGAACTTGGAATATAAATGTGACATTAGATCTAGTCTCTGTTCAGGCTTTTTAATTAGGTGGATTTTTTTAGGGAGAGAGAGGTATAGTTGATATCTTTATGGGCAGCTGGATGAGAATTTTATTTATATTAAGAAAAGTGATCTGAAAATTGGTAATAAGATAACAAAATGAAGGTATAACCTTTCAAAGTCATAATATAGTGTGTCTAACAAAACAGAAGATTATCTAGAAAGTATAACTTTGTCTTACTTACTATTTGCTATTAATTAGTACTCACACTGTGTTAGAGTTAGAAGTTAACTTACAGAAAATGGTTGTGAAGCAAATGATTTCTTGCAGGTAGAAAGATAACCCCAAATCTTATGTTTTATTGCTCTATAGGATATTAACTAGTTTTGTATATAATTTAGCAATCTTGTACCAGAATTTTAAAAAATGCATTATATCAACTTCTTTGCCACCTTGCTGTTTTTATCATGAGTTACATGTCTTTAACATGTGCTCATTATATATTTGTATGCACATTATATAACCTTTTAAAATTGTTTCGACATTCACATTAAGTAAAGTACTGAGACATGAATATATATGTCACTATCCAAATTACCTAGTTATGTGCTACCAAAATATTTCTGAATAGAAATATCATAGATGTCACAATAGGGGGAATTACATACAGAAGTAAAAATGTCACTAACAGAAAACCTGTACTTTAATTTAAGAGGTTCTCTGAGGGCATCTGTCCCTATAGTACACACAATCTTAATGAATTTTAGGCCAGTCTCAGGGAAGGCTCTCATTGAATTGGGAATACTGGTCTGTATTCATCATACGCTTTCATGTATGGTGGGAAAAATAAATAAGTAAACTTGGGAGACATTCCACAAATACAAATCTTGCTTCTTTGACCTTAAAAACACACACAACACAACAGCATGAACACAGTAATAGAAGTTGTTTACCATAAAGACCATTAGCATAAGAAGTCACTAAGTACAGATCACAAAAATTTCACCAGTCACATTTGAAAGTGCAGGGCTGGATGGCACTTATTTCCTCAAAGATCCTTTCCTACAAAGAGGGCAGGCTGTTGCTAGCCAGTGCCTTATCAAGTTCAATGAAAGTCACTATTAAGCCTACATAGTATGTGTTCTGCCCCATTAAAAACTTAAGAAAAGGAAGATTAATATTGTATTTGAACAGATGACACATTAAGAGAAAAAATAAGGAAATAAAACATTCATTTATTAGTTTTTGGTAAATTGTTACCTTCCCAATCACTGCTTAAAGGAATCCTTGTACTGACTTCAGTCAGGTTTTTAGTGTAATGCTTTACACACTTGACTCTAAACCCTTACCTTTGACTATTCCTCTCAGGATTGCTCTGGAACTTGACTATCCTTTCCAGAGATTTATTCTCAACTGCAACAGTGATTTTCATACTGTAGTTATGTAAGGGTGTTTATATACCTTGTTTGCTAGGAATGGCCCTGTTTTATGCCTGTTTTGTCAATACCATTCTTAATAGGGCTCCTTTTCACTCCCAGAAGTACCCCTGTTTCTATTATAAATTATATGGTCATCCTACTTTACTGTGGCCAGGTGTGGTTAAGACTTACTTACCTAAGTCTTATCTACTTTCTTTGGTCTCTCTGTCCTTTTTTTCCTTCCCAACATGTGGCAGAAGCGCCCCCCGCCCCGCCCCACCAAAGGAGAGCCAATGGCCAAATGAGTGTGTTTTCCAATCAATTTTATTGTTATTTTTCCCTTTTATAAGAAACATCCTTGTTTATTTATTCATACATTATAATAGCTAGCATTAATTGAACACTCAGTATGTTCCTAATACTATTCATTACTAGGAATAACTCCATTTTAAAAATATATATATTTTTTTGTTGATTTCAGGGAGGAAGGGAGAGGGAGAGAGAGACAGAAACATCAACGATGAGAGAGAATCCTTGATGGGCTGCCCCCTGCACACAACCATGGCATGTGCCCTGACTGGGAATTGAACCGTGATCTCCTGGTTCATAGGTAAACACTTAACCACTGAGTCATGCCAACCAGGCAGGATTAACTCAGTTTTCACAACTACCTTATGAGATAGTACTAATATTATGTTCACTTTACAAAATTATATAGATAAATAACTTGTCTTGGGTCCCACAATATGGAGCATTAGCTTTGAACCCAGTCAGCCTAACTTTAGAGTCTATGCTGTTAGCTACCAGTTTATATGTATTGTTTATTCAAGTGTATGTACTTCCTGGACCTAATATAAATTGATAGTTAACATCTTGTGGTTTATTTGTCAGCTAGCAACTTAGCAATGTAAAGTTTTATATTAGTTATGTATCACTATATAACTAATTACCCCCAAATCTAACAGCTTAAAACAGTAAGCATTTATTATCTCACACAGTTTCTCTTGGTCAGTGATTTGGAAGACCTTAGTTCAGCCGTGGGCAAACTACGGCCCGTGGGCCGGATCTGGCCCGTTCGGCTGTTCTATCTGGCCCGCGGAGCTGAAAGAGCGGAGGGTTCTCTTGCTCTCCCCTCCGCTCCTTTACTTTGAATTTATATTAGTTCACACAAACACTCCATCCATGCTTTTGTTCCAGCCCTCCGGTCCAGTTTAAGAACCCATTGTTGCCCTCGAGTCAAAAAGTTTGCCCACCCCTGCCTTAGATGAATAGCTCAGCCTGGGGTCTCTCATGACATCTCATGTGGTACAACTGACTAGAATTAAGATTTCTGATTATAATCTAAGTGGCTAGCATTAAGCTTTAGATTCCCAAAGCATCCATTTCAAAGATATCCAAATATGTTTTAATAAACATATTTTTGACTGTATAATACAGCTACTAGCAAAACAACTAGATTAGGAACTGAGGCATCCTACCCCAACCCATGGACTTCCTTTTTTAGAAAGTCCTGGACCTAGATAACTGACCACTTCAGTGACCCTACCTCTCCCTTCCCACACCCTAATTCCTGCTCATATTCTTTAAATTTATTAATAAAGAGTGGCCCTGTAAAATCCTAGGCAGTTTGCCCCTCCAACCCCAGACTCTAAAAAAGACAAAGCCCCAGGTACTCACTTCCTTTCTTTCTCTCTCTCCAAGACTTTGCAGTGTGGCCCTCATGGTGCCATGGACCCTCTAGGACCTGTGAGTAACAAATCTTGTTCTTCAGAGTCCCCTGACGGTTTGCTAAAGTGTGTCCTGTGATCATAATAAGAACCACAAGGGCCTGTCCAGCCACAACATTGGCATCAGTTTGGGAAATGTCCACGGGGGCTCACCACAGTAATACAGTGGCCTCAATGAGTGCCTTAGACATTCCTAGCTGCTAGCATCACTATCAGTGGGCTGAGACTGTCACCGCAGCTCACATGGTACTGGTTGTTGGCAGGTTTCACTTTCTTCCCATTTGGGCCCTTCTGTGAGCTGCTGAGTGTCCTCCTGGCACGGAGGTTGGCTTTCCGCCAGAGTGAACAATCCTAAAGAGCAAGGTGGAAGCCACAATGCCTTTTATGACTTAGTCTTGGAAGTCACACTCCTTCATCATATCAGCAATATCCTATTGGTTACACAGGTCACCTTGGGTGGGTGGGGTAGGAGGGTTACACAGGCGTGTGCAGGAATCACTGGGTCATTTTGCAGGCTGGCTATCACAAAAGGGCTAATATGTTTTAAAACAAATAATTTTTTAAGGCTTACCATTTTAAAACCTAAAACTTAGATTCTTTTACTCACAAACTAACAAAGTTTTTAAGTATACCCATATCCGTTGTTTTGCTCAGTTTCCATTGATAACAGAATATCCTTGTATTTGCTTTAAAATCTACAGTTACGATTAATCTTCTGGTACAGACTGAACTTAGAAGTGCTATCCAAAAATGTGTGGCAACAACGCAGCAGCTTCTGAATACCTGACTCTGACGAAGGTAGTGGAGAAATAAGAAATAGAATAACTTCGCCTTCTGAGGGTGAGATAGAGGGCAGGCAAGTAGCTGCCTGCACTGTATTTGAGAAACCCTTGGGGGTGGCTTAACTTGCCAAGTGTGTGCCATGGCCATTTTCCTGGGACTTTATTTCCACTGAACTCCAGTGGAGGGTAAGCAGGGCTTCTGCTGAAGGTTTCCAGGTAGTATTCCAAATTACAGTTATCTTTCTAATGCTTCCCACATGCCTGCCTCAAGAGCTTTAGTCCCCAGCAATCTATTCTCTCTGGTTATGTATAGAAAAATGGATGACTGTGGTTTGTCTAAAATATGAGGGGATGTTAAGGTATGGACTTTGGGATAGCCATTGACTCTCTTTTCTCATTCCTTACATCTCTGGTTCTTCCCAGCAGTGTTTTGGGTCATCAGACATGTGGCGTTAGTGACCTGCAATTTTTCTGTTCCAAATTTTGAAGGTAGGAGAATATCACTACTAAAAATATGCTAATTTGGGGGACCACTTTTCTTAGCCCCATTCTCATTAGAACTTGAGAAGGAGAAAAGAACAATAGGATGTTGTTTATCTAACCTCTTTATTTCTGCAGGAAAGGAAGGATAAAGAGGAAGAGGAAGGGGAGGGAAAATGTGCAGGTGAGTGTCATGTTCTTAGAGAGATAGTTTTGAAGATTCCTTAGGCTTTGGAGTGGAAAAATGGATATTAGGTGATTAAGGAGGGAGCCAAGAGGTCAGTCAGGAGGCCACGGTAGTTGTCCAAGGGGGATGTTGGCTTGGACGAGAGTGGAAATGGTGCAGTTAGGAAAGGGTGGTTAGGCTAAGAGTATGTAATGTAGGCAGAGCCCACAGGGCCATGTGCTGGGCCTGCGTAGATATTATGGTTCATTGCTCCTATTATTAGAGTTCAATGATGTGTTTTCACACTCTACATTTGTTTTTTTGCTAAGAAATTAAGTGTATGAGCTTATTCTCATTGCTACTATTATTGCTGTGGCTGGATTTGCTTCAAAAAGTATATTACCGCCCAGCCAGTGTGGCTCAGTGATTGAGCATTGACCTATGAACCAGGAAGTCACGGTTTGATTCCCGGTCAGGGCACATGCCTGGGTTGCAGGCTTGATCCCCAGTGTGGAAGGTGCAGGAGACAGCTGATCAATAATTCTCTCTCATTATTGATTGATGTTTCTCTCTCTCCCTCTCCCTTCTTCTGTGAAATCAATAAAATATATATATTTTAAAAAGTATATTACCAAATATAGAATGAAAACTGTCCCAAACCTATGGGCCAGCAATACAAATATGTGACATTAGAATCTAGAATATGGTTCTGAAGATTTATCAGAACATGTGTTTAGCAATGAATATAAGATTCCCCTCCTTGCTACCATGTTTCCCTGAAAATAAAACATCCTCCGAAAATAAGACCTACTTACAGGTTTCCCTCTGAGTGAAATGTAAGGCATCCCCCGAAAATAAGGCCCCAGGCTCTGTCTCAGAATGAAAATTAATTTACCGTAAACTGGTCGCTAGGGCCGCCCCGACTGGTGTCTAGCAACCAGTGACGTTACGCGAAGTCCTGACGTCACTGCTATGTGGAGGCGGAGCGGAGGTCGGAGTGAGCAGTGAGTGTGGGGCGGGAGAGAGGAGAAGACTTTCGCAGATGTGTGTAGAAGAACAGGAGGATTAGAGCGGACGGGACGCTGCAAAGGTGGTGAGTGCTGGTCTGTCTCTGGTGACACAACCTGATGCTCGCGGCCACCTTCATGATGACTGAAGGTTCTCAGTCAGTGGCAGACCCTGCTCCAGCCCAGATCCAGGCCCCAGCAAGCCCAGTGACAGTCCCCAGGCAGGCCCCAGGGGGTAAATGTCTGATAAAGGGGTAGGGGGGATGTCTGGTGAAGGTGTTCAGTGGCACAGGGGTGGGGGGAGGGGGATCACTTAAAATGACACAGGAGGATCAGAGGGGGCAATCAAAATGACACAGGAGGATCAAAAGGGGTTGCTAAAATGGTAATCCCCCCTCTGATTCTCCTGTGCCATTTTGATTCCCCCCTCTGATCCCCCCTGTGTCATTTTGAGTGATCCCCCTCCCCCCACCTTGATACCCCAATTCCTTTTTTTTTACCCCTAGAAATGAGCGCAAAAAGAAAAAGCTACTCCGTGGAGTACAAGAAAGGAATCGTGGAAAACTCTTGGGGCCAAAATCTTACCGCTTTCTGCAAAGAGAAGATGTTGAGTATTCGATTGGTCCGAAAATGGCGAGCAGAGTATGGTAACCTCATTGAACAAGTGGACAAGGGAAATGCTAAAAAGCGCAAGTGTGGATCAGTTTGGCAACCATTATTTTCTGAGCTGGAAGACCTGATCTGTGACTGGGTTGTTGGCAGGAGAGCAAAGGCTTTGGTTGTGAATAGGGCTCAGATTCAAGAATTTTCCCTTGCATGGCACCACAGTTTGACATAGCCCCCGAAGACTTCAAAGCATCACAACACTGGCTGGATAATTTCCTTCAGCGAAGTGAACTGTCTTCAAGAAGATCTACAACATTGTTTAGGTTGGAAGATACTCAAGTTATTAAGCGAGCACTTGCATTCAAGTCCTTTATTGATGATGCTGACTTCTCTAAATACAATCTTTCCAACATGATTGCTATGGATGAAACTGCAGTGTTTATGGGCCAATCATCTCAAACAACAATTGAACAGTGGGGTGCCTCCTTAGCGTACATTCCCTCCACTGCTTACGAAAGTGCACGTGTTTCCTGTATTTTGGCAATTCATCTGGATGGCACTAAAATCCCACCTTTAATCATTTCTAAGGGCAAGAAGGAAAAGATTGAACGTGTTTTGGGCGTTTTTATTCTTGAAACTGAAAAAGCCTGGGCCACACAAGCAGTTGTAAGGAAGTGGGTACATTTAATGCTGCCTCTTGTTATGCGAGGGAGCCAAAGCGGTCTGCTAGTCTGGGATGCAGCCAGCACTCACCGCGCTAAAGACATGAAGACATTTCTTCACGAAAGAAAAATAGATCAGATAATGATTCCCGCAGGAATGACGGCCTATCTCCAGACTCTTGATATTGCAATAAACAAGCCATTCAAAGACAATTTGCGCATGGAAATTAATGACTACATTGAAAATAGAATGGAGAGAAATCAGCGTGGAAACTTTGTGAAACCTAAACTGCAAGAAGTTGTGACTTGGGTGAAGAATTCATGGGAGAAAATCACTGACAGTTGCATTGCAAATGCACTGCGAGCAGGCTACCTTGACAGGAAGTACTCATTTAAAGACAGTGCTATTGCTAAACATGAGAGATTTGGTCCACTGATTCTGAAAGAAATGGAGTCACAAGAAATTCACCAGGAAATTCAGGAATTGGATTGTTATGATGATGTTCCAGAAGATGATGACATGATTGTCATTGAATAAATGAGTAAATTCTTGATACTGTAGGATTCACAGTTTGTCTGGTTTGTGTTGACAACTACCGTACTACCGTACCGTATACAGGTAATAAATTTCCTTTATTTTCATTTAACAATAAATGTGTACCATATTCTTCTTCATGGAAAAATAAGACATCCCCTGAAAATAAGACCTAGTGTGTCTTTGGGGGCAAAAATTAATATAAGATACTGTCCTATTTTCAGGGAATCACGGTATCCTTATTATATTATTTATCAAATAGATAATTTGGGGGGCTTGTTATAGAAACTTGACAATTGACCATTTTTAAGGAAATACACAAATATCCAAACCAATAATTAAATATTTCTCATAGGCTACTAAGAAATATAACTTATAATTTCACTCATTTCTTTTAGTTAAAATTTTTGTGGTTCTTTAAAGTTGAATAAAATAAGATCATCTCAGTGTTTCCAAGAAATATAGTGGAAAGTAATATACTTGGCATTATTCAATTTGTTTGATTTGTTATTAATTTGATTTGCATGAAAATGTTATTAATTTTAGATTTGTTAAATTTTAACTTGATACCACTTTTTATCAATTTATATTTGGAGCATTCATTAAGATCTTTGGGGTATACAGTTTAACGTTAAGTGTCGAATCTGATTATAAGAAAGAAAAGTTTGGAACCTTGAGGCTGGAACGGTTCACAGCTGACTCTTATGAAATCAAATAAGTTCTCATAATCATTTGCAGCCATTATTTGTGTGCTTTTGCGGTACCTTATTTCTTCTGAGCTATCCTTACATGTTTTAGGAATTCAAGGGCTAATTGTACTAAGAATTTGAAATAGAAGGCATTTAATTTTGTGGTAGTGTAGAGTGTTTATTAACTTTTATGTTTAAGGACCAGCAAAATGGAGAAGTGTATTGTGTTACACAACATATTTTGTTACAAGTATGTTTACTTTTATTGTACATGATGTAACCAGAATGGAAAAACACACACAGAAACACTAATTGTTGATATAATTTGCCTCAGAGGGGCATGGGGAGTGGGGAGTATGGCATAAGAAGAGAAAAAAAATCTGTTTACCAATTAGAGTAAAATAACCAGTTAAAAAAGAGTTGCATAGATGAATGAATAATAATAAAACGTTCACTCACCTTTCCTGAAAATTTACAAACTTCTGTCTTTCTTTGCTTAGGTACTTGGTAAAAGAATAAAGTTTCTCTGGTTCGTTGGATGAACACTAATTCCAGTTGTTTGCTCTCTGAAGCTCTTCACCTTTCATTTTAATCACCAGAGGATACTATTTGGCTATTTTGAAATAATTTCTTTTTTCAACTTGCACTTTGCCCAGTGAGAGCCTTTCCCCATCTCATTCTTCCTTTTCCTTTGCCCCACTGCTCAGTTTACGTCCACCTTTTTTCCTATAGCCAAGGAAGGAACTTGTTAACCAAGACTTTCTTACGAACTGACGGAAGAATCTTTTTGATATGATACATTCATAGGCACCATACCTCAGTCTGATTCCAGAAAAACAAACAACAGGAAGTACAGGAAAACATACAGCTCAAACAACAGGAAGTATAGGAAAACACACACCTCATATTTGGAAGGGTCTTCATTCCTTCAACACAGGTAGAAGTGGACAAAGAGAATGAGAGAACAACAAAGACTGTTGTTGATTTGATCTCCAGGAATGGAAATTGTGGGTTGTCTATTTTTTCCAACATAAACTTTGATCTAGAGTTGACTGCCCTGTTACTTACTCCCTTCTGATGCTGAGGAGTGGCAGCTACCCTTATTGGGTTTTCTAGGTCAGTCTGCTAAATTGTAGATATACTGGACTAATCCATCCCCAAAAGAAGTGGAAAATATTAGTCACTTGTCAATATGGATCCCAAGGTAAAAACAACACAAGGGAATGGGGAGGATGTTTAGCTGAAATGAAAAAAAGATGGAAAAGATGATAGGGAAAAATAGAGAAATGTTGGACAAAAATTTATTAGGATAAAACCATCACCATACTAATCTCTGTGTCATCAATCAATTATAAATAAAAATTTTCTAATATTCATATTCCCTCTAGACTCACTTCTTTTCTTATCTCTTTCTTATGATTTCTTTTCCATTTCCCCCTCTCCTCTGTTTTCTCTTTCTTCTTTGCTTTCTCTCCAGATTCTTCTTTTTTTTTTTCGTTCTTTTTTAATCTTCACCCAAGGATATGTTTTTATTGATTTTGGGAAGAGGAAGGGGGGGCGGAGAGGGACAGAAAGAGAAAGAGGAAGGTGTGGGGAGGGAGGGAGGAGGTGGAAGGGGGAGAGAGAGAGAGAGAGAGAGAGAGAGAGAGAGAGAGAGAAACCTGCTTTTTTGGTGTACAGGACAACACTCCAACCAACTGAGCCACCAGCCAGGGCTGTTGTTTTTATGAGCTAAATGTGGTACTGTGATCAGAGATGATTAAGTACAAATTTAGCTTCATTTATGATGAATTTACAAGGAAATAACTGCCATATAGCACTCCATGAGAATATTACTAGAGGTAGAAAACAAAATTCCATGGGGGTTCTGAGAAAAATGACTTCATTTGATGTGGAGACCAAGAATTAGACATGACTTTTTGCACTCATTCATTCCTTCATTCACCCCCATTTGCTAGGCATTCTCCCATGAACTGAGGGGACAGTTGGTTATAATGGTTATAATGCAGGTGTGGTCACCACCTCCCAGGATCTTGTATGCCAATGGAGAGACAGAAAACAAACATATAAATAGTAAATGGCCGCAGGTTGTAAAAGGGCTAGGAAAGAAAGAGTTTCTCTCTGCTGAGGCAGGGAAGTAAGGGGGAAGCTGCCTTTCTAGAGCAGGCTGGGAAGGCACCTTGAGGAGGGCTATTTCAGGAGACACCTGAAGGATTAGAGGAAGCCAGTTTTGGGGAGAGCCAAGAGAAGAGTTTCCTGGTAAGAGGAATGGTACATGCAAAAGCCCTGAGCTAAAGAGTGGGCCACTCTGTTTAAGTGGCAGGAGGTGGGGATGGGTGGAACTAGCAAGATAGGAGTGTCTAAGATAAGATCCAAGAGGGAGGTGGGCCTGGAACCATAAAGATTTGGGGTTGTGTTTTAAGTGCAGTGGGAAGCCCCTGAAGGGGAGTGTCTTGCTGGAATTTTAGTTTTAGAAGTCCAAACTTTTTGATGAATAGAGAATACATTTTATGGAGCCAGAGCAGAAGCATGGAAATCACAATAAAATCTCTATACTATAGGGGAAAATGGAGTATCAGGAACTTATGGGATTAGGAATTATGTTATAAAATGTGGTGACATTTTATTTGGGCTTCTAAGAATGGTTGGAATTTTGACAAGCAGAGATTTGGAGAGAAGATCAGAGCAAGAAGCAAGATGTCAAAGTATGGATGGAGAGTGAGCGGTATGTGGCAAGATTGGAAAAGGGCCGTTCTAGTTAGTATGACTGGAGAGGAGGGTGTATTTAAGAGGAGAAATACGTACCTTTTTGGTTGATAATATAGGGCAGGCGTCCTCAAACTATGGCCTGCGGGCCACATGCGGCCTGCCGAGGACCGCTGCCTGTCTTGCTTAGCAGCTGACTCATCCCGGGCCCACAGTGCGCATAGGAATTTGTTCATAGTTTTTTTTTTAAACTATAGTCCGGCCCTCCAACGGTCTGAGGGACAGTGAACTGGCCCCCTGTTTAAAAAGTTTGAGGACCCCTGATAGGGTATTGAATGCCAGACTACATTTTTGGGAGTTTCGCTAATATATATAGAAGGTTCATTGCTTATTTTATTTAGGCATGTTTTATCTATAATAATAAAAGTGTAATATGCTAATTAGACCGGACAGCCAAACAACCTTCCAGATGTCATTCCAGACGAAGCCATGGTGGTGGGGGCTGAGGCAGAGGCAGTTGGGGGTGATCAGGCAGGCAGGTGAGCAGTTAGGGGCAATCAGGCAGGCAGGCAAGCGGTTAGGGGCAATCAGTTAGGCAGGCAGAGTGGTTAGGGGCAATCAGGCAGTCAGGCGAGTGGTTAGGGGTGATCAGGCAGGCAGAGGCCTTTAGGGGCGATCAGGCAGGCAGGCGAGCAGTTAGGGGTGATCAGGCAGGCAGGCGAGCAGTTAGGGGCAATCAGGCAGGGAGGCAGAGGCGGTTAGGGGCAATCAGGCAGGCAGGCGAGTGGTTAGGGGCGATGAGCAGGCAGGCAGAGTGGTTAGGGGCGATCAGGCAGGTAGGCGAATGGTTAGGAGCCAGCGGTCCCAGATTGTGAAAGGGATGTCCTACTGCTGGCAGTTGGACATCCACTGAGGGGTCTTAGATTGTGAGAGGTGCAGGCTGAGCTGAGGCCCCCCTCCCCCACATGAATTTCATGCACCGGGCTTCTAGTTTACTATAAGAAATCTTCTAGCTCTGACCTGTGTAGCTCAGTTGATTGGGCATAGTCCCCTACACCAAAGGGTTGCTGGTTCAATTCCTAGTTAGGGCACATGCCCAAGTTGCGGGCTCAATCCCCAGTCGGGGGCATGCAAGAGGCAGCCAATCAATGTTTCACTTTCACATTGATGTTTCTCTCTCTCTGAAAAAAAAAAAAAAATCAACAACAACAGAATCTTTTTAAAAAGTCTTCCTAGTTCTTGCTTTTGTTTTGTAGAAAAATTAGAGTAGCAATTTCCATTGTATTTTTTTAGAAAATAAGATGTTTGAGGTGTAGACTCTTCATATAATTTGCCCTGTCTCATAGTCACTGGCAGTTTATATCTCACCACTCACAGAGCCTGGATGTATAGGGGTGGCTCCTCAGTAGGAGCTTACATTTAAGGGTTTGTGTCTTCGTTCATTCATTTATGTGACAAGCGTCCACTGAGCACCAGCACTATTGCAGGCACTGTTAATACTGGGTGAGTGTGAGAGGCTCTTGCTCTCCATGTGTCTTGCTGCTTTCTACTAGTTTCTTTAATGACAATTTAGGGATACAATGCACAGTGGGAAACAGCTTTCACCGAGGCCAGGAAAGCCTCCTCCAGCAAGTGACATTTGAGCTGAAACCTAAGTGATGATCAAGGCGAAGACTGGTTCAAACAGATGGGCTTACAACATAAAGGCTGTAAGGTAGGCATGAGCTTGAGGCAAGTGAGAAAGGGAGAAAATGCCCTTTGGTTGGGCTCCAGTGAATGAGGTGGGAATGGTGGGAGATGAGACTGAACAGGTGGCAGTGTTCTCAGCTCTGGCTGCACATTGCAATCCTCTAGCTGGCTCAGGCCACACCCCAGACCAGTTAAATCAGAATCTCTGCTGACACTAGGCATCAGCATTTTTATTGATTGATTGATTGAGTTGATTGACATTGGTTAATAAAATTATGTAGATTTCAGGTATTCAATTTTATAATACATTATCTGTATATTGCATTATGTGTTCACCTCAAGTCAAGTCTCATTTCATCACCATTTATCTCCCCTATCCCCTCTTCTACCTCCCTCACCCGCCTTTCCCTCTGTAATCACCATGGCATCAGCATTTTTTAAAGTTCCCCAGGTGACTCTCTTGTGAGTTTGGATTTTGTCTAATTGTCCTGGGAAGCCTTGGAGGGGAGCGATATAATCAGGTTGTAATTCTTTAAAAGATCATTTTGAGGCTATGTGTAGTGTGAAGGGTAAACTGGAGAAAGGTGAAGGGTGTCATCAGGATGACCAGTTAGGAGATTCTAGGAGTGGGCAAGAGAGGATGGTGGCTTTACCTAAGGTGGCAGTGGGTTTATATATTATCAGGGTGGTAAATTATAATCCGAGGCTGGGGACAAAGCTCCTGTTTAGCAGATATTCCCACAGGCCATTTTTGTTTGATTTTGGGAGGCTGAGTAGATCTGGTTAAAGAACATGACCTCTGGGTTTGAATCCCACATCTTCCACTTACTAGTCATGGGACCTTGGGCAAGTGATACCCACAAAATGAGGGATAGAACAGAATGTCTGCCTCAAAGCTTTAAATGAATTTATGTTTAGTTCAAAGTAAATGTACTTTTGGCTATTGTTATTATTTTTATTAATCCCACCCCATTTTCTAGTTTCTTTTCCTACTTTCTTCTTGCCTAGAATGCGATTGCAGTATCTGTGGCTTTCATCTGGGACCTTGAGGGAGAGGCTGAAGGAATAGAAGATGCACTGGCTCGGAACCATCCTGATGTTCACCCGTGGCTCCTGCCACTTACCTGTGGCCTTCTTGATCAATGAGAAAAAGAAACCCTATTTCTTAGGTTTCTCTGTAATTCCTACAGCTCAGAAGCAGAGAACAGGGAATTTTTAAGGATTTCAGAAAGGTTAGTGGGCAGAGTGTGAGGGGCCAGCCAGAGTTGAGATATGACACTGAAGACATTTGCATGCCTTAGATTTGGAAGGGTCTTGTAAATCACATTACAGAGTTAGGACTTTTTCCTTGTGAGTTAATCAGGGGATCAGATGTGATCAGGTTTTTGGTTTAAGAACAATCTCTCTGGCTGCTCTGTGAACAGTGACTTGGAAGTGACAAAACTGGAAGTAGGGAGACCTGTTTGAAGGTTATTATAGCAATCCCAGTGAGTGATGATAATCACAGTGGGGATGAGGTAAGTAAGAAAATTCTAGAAATGTTTAGGGATGGAAAAGAACAAGGCCTAATGTTGAGGAAGAGGGAGTTGGAGGACTCAAGAGTGACTTTGGCCAGGCCATGGTGGCTCAGTGATTGAGTGTCGACCTATGAACCAGGAGGTCACAGTTCGATTCCCGGTTGGGGCACGTGCTCAGGTTGTGGGCTTAGTCCCCAGTAGGGTGTGTGCAGGAGGCAGCTGATCAATGATTCTCATCATTGATGTTTCTATCTCTCTCCCTGACTCCCTTCCTCTCTGAAATCAATAAAAATATATATATTTTTAAAAGAGTGACTTTGGAGCTTCTGTTTTGTATAACTGGTTGGATCGTGTTCTTAGTTGACAAGCAGCATAGAGAGGGAGCATTTCTTAGTCTTTCTTTTATTACTGAATTTTAATAAAATAAAGCATCTCAGAGTTTAAATACCACATTTCTTCATGTTCTTTCCCTTTTTTTCTTCTTAATATTTCATGGGAGGTGGGTTTAAGAGTCTTGGTTGCTCAGGAAATTCAATTTCCTGGTAGGAAAGAGTTTGTGGTATGCTAAGAACAGTTTTCTTCCTAACTAGAATACTTTGTGGTATTTAGTAATTATTATTATTAATATTAGTATTATGGTCATCATCATCGTTAGGGAGTGGGATGGAAATCATTATAGTATGTAAAAATTAATCTTATCTTTCCTATTCATTTTTTAAAAATTTCTTTGTTGATTAAGGTATTACATATGTGTCCTCATCCCCCCTATTCCTAACCATTATTTGATTCAAATTTTATGTGTAAGGGAATTATCTTTATGGAATTCAACCTTCGGTGAATGCGGTAAAGAAGATAACTATCTCATATAAATGAAAGGCATACATCCAATTTTGAATTATTTGGGAAAGAAATCCCCATGGAGAAATGAACTTAAGGGATCAATAAATTTCCTCAAATCAGAAATTGAGGTAGGGCTGAATGGATATTTTAAATCTTGAATGTGGTTATAAATTGGAAAATGTAAGGTATAGTCTAGGTCCAATCCAGAGAGCGAAAAAGTCTCAATATTTTTGAAAAATATCTGTGTAATGTAAATGTGAAAAATATCTGGTAATGTAAATATCTGTGTTTTCCAATGGTCTTAGGTGACCCTGCTAGCGGTTCTCAACCTGTGGGTCACGACCCACAGGTTGAGAACCGCTGCTGTAGAGCCTAAGACCATCGGAAAACACAGATATTTACATTATGATTCATTAACAGTAGCAAAATTACAGTTATGAAGTAGCAACGAAAATAATTTTATGGTTGGGGGTCACCACAACATGAGGAACTGTATTAAAGGGTAGTGGCATTAGAAAGGGTGAGAACCACTGTGTTAGAGGTTTGCAATATAAAAAGTACAGCTCCAGTCACACATATGAATGGAAAAAAAAAAAAGATGTGGACTAAGCATGATCAGCTATTATTTTTTTCCAGTATAATTTATTTGTTCTTTGTTTCCTTATCTCCCTCTGGCATTTTTTAGGGAAAGCATTAATTAGTACCATAGATTTAAGAAAAAAAAGTTAAAATACCTTACATTGAGAATGTTTTATTTATTAACTTATTATCTGTGAATTGGTAAAAGACTGCTGTGTATGATTTTACCCAATTATCTTAGTCCAGATACAGAATTCCAACCAGTTTGAGGCATAGTTTGAAAACCACTAACAAATATTTTGAAAGTGTTTGGAATGACATTTCTTGCCTTCTGAGGAACATTTGTGTAGATATTAAATTATTTGTATTTGAATTTTCTCACAGAAAATTTTAAGTTCCTGTCTGTTCTACTTGTCTTCCTTCAATTTCTGACAGCTTAAAGAAGCCTTTTTACTAGGTCTCTGTAATTTTTGACTCTTTTATCCTAAGATTTCCTTAGGGAATTTTAAGATTCTGGGGTCAAGCTTATTGCCAGGCTGTGTCTTCTCCTCACCCCTCCCATGTGCACTTGAGAAGAATGTGTATTCTGTTCTGTTGGATTGAATGTTCTTTTATGTCTGTTAGGTCAGTCTGGTCTAATGTGTAGTTTAAATCCAATGTTTACTAATTGATATTTTGTCTGGATGGTCTGTCATACTGTTGAAAGTGGGCCCTGGCTGGTGCTCTGATGTTGCGTGCATAAATATTCACAATTGTCATACCCTTTTGATGAATTGATCCCTTTGTCATTATATGGTGACCTTCTTTGTCTCTTACAATTTTTGGCTTAAAGTTTATTTTGTCTAATATAATTATGGCTACTCTACTTTCTTTTGGTTTCTATTTGCATGAGCTAGCTTTTCCTATTCCATTACTTATCTAAGTATGTCCTTAAAGCTAAAGTGAGTCTCTTATAGGTAGCATATGATTCAGTCTTTTGTTTTGTTTTGTTTTGTTTTATTTTTTGTTAATCCTCACCTAAGGATATTTTTCCCATTGCGTTTCAGAGAGTAGAAGGGAGGGATAGGAGACAGAGAGAGAGAAACATCAATGTAAAAGAGACACATCAACTGGTTGCCTCCCACACACTCCCCTACTAGGAGTAGGAAGTGACTCTACAACCAAGGAATGTGCTCTTGCCTGGGAATTGAACCCATGACCCTTGATATGCAGGGTGATACTCTAACCACTTAGCAACACCAGCCAGGGTGTTGTGTGTTTTTTAAATCTATTTGGCCACTCTGTGTCTTTTGTTTAGATACTTCAGTCAATTTACATTATGGACTTGCTATTATAGATTTACTAGTGGTCTGGTGCACAAAATTCATGCACATTAAAAGGGAATTAAGAGGAAATATTTTAATATTGCTATTTGCCCTTTCTCTATATTAGAAGTGTCAGAGATGAAAGAAAATTAGTAAAATGTATATGAAAAATCTCCCTCTGTCAGAGTCTGGGGTATGCCACGGGACCCAGAGTCAAATCCCCACCCACCCATGTATGCCTCAAAATCGCGAGAGACCCAGACCTGGCCGGCCCCACCCCCATCAAGCCCCGCAAGGCGGGGGGGGGGGGCGCAGTCTCAGGTCCCCCAGCCTGGCACCAGGCAGGAGGCACAGCCTCAGGTCCCCTGTCAAGCCCCGCTGGGCAGGGGGTGCAGCCTCAGGTCCCCCGTCAAGCCCCGCCAGGTGGGAGGCATGACCTCAGGTCCCCCAGTTTGGTGCTGGGTGGAGGGCATGGCCTCAGGTTCCCCGGTTCAGCCTTAGGTCCCCCAGCCCCAATGCCAGGGTGGGGGGTGCAGCATTAGGTCCCCAGCCAGGCCTCAGGTCCCTGGCCCTGGCACAAGGGCACCAGGGCACAAGGGCATGATGACCATTTGCATATTAGCTCTTTATTATATAGGACTAGAGGCCCGGTACACGAAATTCATGCACAGAGGGGTGTGTGTGTCCCTCAGCCCAGCCTGCACAATCTCCAATCTGGGACCCCTTGAGGGATGCCTGACTGCCCTCTCATGATCCAGGACTGCTGGATCCCAACTGCTTGCTTGCCTGCCTGCCTGATTGCCCCTAACTGCTTCTACCTGCCAGCCTGATCACCCCCTCCCTAACGACTCCTCTGCCAGCCTGATCAACACCTAACTGCTCCCCTGCCAGCCCAATTGCCCCTAACTGCCCTCCCCTGCCAGCCTGGTCTCCCCTAACTGTCCTCCCCTGCAGGCCTGGTTGCCCCCAACTGCCCTCCTAGCTGGCCTGGTCCCCCACAACTGCCCTCTCCTGCAGGCCTGGTTGCCCCCAACTGCCCTCCCCTGCAAGCTTGGTTGCCTCTAACTGTCCTCCCCTCCCCTAGTTGCCTCTAATTGCCCTCCCCTGCTGACCTGGCCACCCCCAACTGCCCTCCTCTGCTGGCCTGGTCCCTCCCAACTGCTCTCCCCTGCAGGCCTGGTCCCTCCCAATTGCCCTCCCCTGCAGGACTGGTCGCCCCCAACTGCCCTCCTCTGCCAGCCTGGTCACTCCTAACTGCCCTCCCCTGCAGGCCTGATTGCCCCCAACTGCCCTCCCTTGCAGGCCTGGTCCCTCCCAACTGCCCTCCCCTGCTGGCCTGATCACCCACAACTGCCCTCCCCTGCCAGCCATCTTGTGGTGGCCATATTTTGTCCACATGGGGGTGGCCATCTTGTGTGTTGGAGTGATGGTCAATTTGCATATTACCCTTTTATTAGATAGGATTACATAGGCTATGGACTTACTATTGCCATTTTATTAATTGTTTTCTGGCTGTTTTATAGTTTCATTTTTTTCTTTCTTACTTTCTTTGTGATTTGATGATTTTCTGTTGTGGTATGCTTAGATTTCTTTATCTTTTCTGTATCTACTGTAGGCTTTTGCTTTGTGGTTACCATGAGACTTTTATAAAACATCTTATCTATACTTATAATAGGGTAATATGCAAATTGGTCAGGACACTGTCTCATAATGACTGATCAGCAGGAGGGCGGGGCAACAAGCTATAAGCGGTGAAGAGCTACAGGAGGGTGGGGCAGCAAGGTACATGCGGCAAGGAGCTACGAGTAGCTGTGGACAGGGCGGCCAGCTGAGGCAAGTGGCAGCGAGTTACTCGCGCATGGATTCATGTGCAGGGCCACTAGTATCCTATCTAATAAAAGAGTAATATGCAAATTGACCATCACTCCAACACATAAGATGGCTGCCCCCATGTGGTCAAAGATGGCTGCCCCCATGTGGACACAAGATGGCCGCCACAAGATGGCTGGCAAGGGAGAGCAGTTGTGGGCGATCAGGCCAGCAAAGGAGGGCAGTTGGGAGGGACCAGGCCTGCAGGGGAGGAAAGTTGGGGGGGGACCCAGGCCTGCAGGGGAGGGCAGTTGTGGGACACCAGGCCTACAGGAGAGGGCAGTTAGGGGGGTCCAGGCCTGCAGGGGAGGGCAGTTGGGGGTGATCAGGCCAGCAGAGGAGGGCAATTGGGGGGGACTATGCCTGCAGGGGAGGACAGTTGAGAGGGTGACCAGGCATGCAGGGGAGGGCAGTTTGGGGCAACCAGGCATGCAGGGGAAGGCAGTTAGAGGTGAACAGGCTGGCAGGGGAGGGCAGTTAGGGGTGACCAGGCCAGCAGAGGAGAGTAGTTAGGGGCAATCGGGCCAGCAGGGGAGCAGTTAGGCATTGATCAGGCTGGCAGGGGAGTGGTTAGGGGGTGATCAGGCCAGCAGGGGAGGGCAGTTAGGGGTGACCAGGCCGGCAGAGGAGTGAAGTTGGGGGCGACCAGGCCTGCAGGGGAGGGCAGTTAGGGGCAATCGGGCCAGCAGGGGAGCAGTTAGGCATTGATCAGGCTGGCAGGGGAGTGGTTAGGGGGTGATCAGGCTGGCAGGGGAGTGGTTAGGGGGTGATCAGGCTGGCAGGCAGAAGTGGTTAGGGGCAATCAGGCAGGCAGGCAAGCAAGCGGTTGGGAGCCAGCAGTCCTGGATTGTGAGAGGGATCCCAGATTGGAGAGGGTGCAGGCTGGGCTGAGGGACACACCCCCCTCCCCCATGCACGAATTTTGTGCACTGGGCCTCTAGTTTATTATAACAGTCTATTTTAAGCTGATAACAACTTAACTTCACATGCATACAAAAGCTCTATATTTCTACACTCCTTCTTCCTCCATATTTTATGCTTTTGATGTTACCTATTTTTATACTATGTCTCCATTAACAAATTATTTTACTTATTATCTTTAATACTTTTGTCTTTTGACTTTACACTAGAGTTGTAAGTGACTTATCCACCATTACATTAGAGCAGTGGTCAGCAAACTGCGGCTCGTGAGCCACACGCGGCTCACGATCCGCGGTTTGCCACTCTGTTGACTAATGAGTTTGCCGACCACTGCTTTAGAGTATTTTGAATGTAACTATATATTTATCTTTATCAGTGAGTTTTATACTTTTATATGTTTTCCTGTTATTAATTGGCATACTTTTATTTCAACTTGAAGAACACCCTTTAATATTTCTTCTACCAGTCTAGTGATGATGAACTCCTTCAGCTTTTGTAGATCTGAATAACTTTTTATTTCTCCTTCAATTCCAAAGGACAGCCTTGCTGGGTTGGGTCTTCTTAGCTGGCATTTTTTCTTTCAGCACTTTAAATATATCATTCTACTCCCTCTGGCCTGCCAAGTTTCTGTTGCTACATCTGCTGATAATCTTATGGGGGTTCTCTTATATATAACAAGTTGCTTTTCTTTTGCTGCTTTTAAGGTTCTTTGTATTTAATTTTTGATAGTTGAATTATTATGTGTCTCTGTATAGTCTTTTTGGATTCATCTTACTTGGTACTTTTGAGGTTTCTTGCATCTGGATGTCTATCCCCACTCCGCTCCCTGCCAGATTAGGGAAGAATGCCTGTTGGCTATCAAAGTTTTGTGATCCAGGGGCTCTCTAACAAGTCAGCCATAAAAGTTGGGGCATTAGATGTATGGTGAAGTTTCTTCCAGGGAGATACTAATGACTTGATTTTATTGTTGGAGTGAGCCAGAGGGAGAAGGAGCTGGAAGTTCCTACTGGCTCTTTTGGGCTCCAGGGAGGATTACAGTCAGCCACTATATGTATGCTAATTAGAAGCCAAATCCTCAGGCAGCAACTTATAGAGTATGCAGTTAAACTCTTTGCAGTAAAAAAAAACGAGGAGATTTGCATTCTTGCCTGCTTCCACTGCACTGAGCCTTGGGGGTATAGTTGCAGTGAGTACTCATCTGTGTCTGTTAAGAACTGCTTCTTTGTTTGGTATAGTCCTGTAAGACTCATGAATGCAAGCTTATTGGCTATCAGAACTAGGCAATCTGGAGGCCATCTCTCAGGTGGCAGCTACAAAAGCTGGGGTGCCAGACATGTGTATAAGCTCCTTCCAGACAGATGATAGTGACCTAGTTTTATTGTTGGAGCAGACCAGCGGGAAAAGGTGGGGGAAGTGCCTGCCAGCTCCCCAAGGCTCCAGGATGGGATGGATCCCAGCCAGCCCTTAGATGCCTGCCAAATTAGAAGTTGGACCTTCAGGCAGCAGCTTGTAAAGTATGCACTCAAACCCCTTCTAGGTAAAGACTGAAAGATGGGAGTAATTTTGCCTGCTTCCTCTGTACTGAGCCATTGAGGGATAGCCTTGACAAGTGCTCATGTTAAGAATTGATTCTTTGCTAGTCTTATGGGCCTCATGGACACAATCCCCGTTGGCTTTTAGAGTTAGGTTTTTGGGGGCCTGCCCCTTCAGTGGGAGTCTTAAAAGTTGGGCACTAGATGTGCGGTCCAAACACTTAATTTCCCAGGGAGAAACTGAGGGTTGGAAGTGCCTTACTGATTGTATGGCACAATGGTGTTTGGTGTGAGTGTGTCGCAGCCTTTCCTAACCATTTCAATGTGGGTGTTTTCTCAGTCACTCATGTGTAGGAGTCACTCAGGCAGTTTCTGGATTTTTCTCAGAGGGAATTGATCTGTGTGTAGCTGTACATTCAGTGCGTCCATGGGAGGAAGGAAGTTTAGGAACCTTTTATGTTGCCTTTTTGGACCCTTCTGTTTTCGTTTTTTTAATTAACATTTATTGAGGCTTACTGTGTGTGGGGTACTGTGCTTAGGCTTTTGATCCTACATTATCACAGTAACTCTCATAGCAACTGTTTGCAGTAGGTGGTATTGGTGCCATTATCCTATTTAATAAAAGAGTAATATGTAAATTAACCATCACTCCGTGACAAAGATGGAGGCGCCCATAGTGGCCGAGGCGGGACGCTGGTGGCATCGCCCGGCAACGCGAGCCCAGTGTCTGTACCCCAGCCTCGAGGAGGGAGGGGTGGGGCCTCGGGCCGGAGGCTGGGGCAAGGGATGCTGGCGTTGTTGCAGGCCGGGCTGAGGGGACCGCCCCCCTTGTGCACGAATTTCGTGCACTGGGCCTCTAGTTATTTAATAGGAAAGGAGGAAAGGGAAGATTGGATATAGGCATGCCTTTTATATAGCTTTGCCAAAAAGCTGCATTTAACACGCTCCAAATCTGTTTCCTCCTGATCAATGGGGGAAGGGACTGGACAAAGACAATTTATTTTTATTTGTTTAAATATATTTTTTGTTGTTGAGAGTATTACAGATATCTCCCATTTCCCCCCCAACAATTTAGACACATGCCCAGTAAGGTTTGAGTGATGTGGAAAGGTGCCACCTGTCTGCCAGTCATACCTGGGAACAAATTAGTGGCCAAGATGGGCGTGGTTGCTGCAAGTATATGAAACCTAAATATTTGAAACTCCCACACAAAGGAAGTTTCATGCACTGGGTCCCTGGCTGTCCTGTCGACTAATGGACGTTAATTAGCTTGGATGCAACATGCATCGAAAGCTCTGGACACTGGCCATGTTTCTGGCTCCGCTAAACTCCCAGCTGCCCATCTTTCAGGACTGGCTTGGAGGAAAGGGGACATTGGGACCTGAGAAATATTACCTCATGCAAATAAAGCCTCTTCCACATCCCATCCTCCCAAGGGAATCTTAGAAAATTCATTTTCTGAATATATTGCAAGAACCTCACTGCCATGAGCGACAGGGTAGTTTGATTCTCCAGTAACAGTATGGGCCCCATTTTACAGAAAAATAAAAAGAGGAGACATGCCCAAGGATGTACAATTAGTAAATGACAGAGCTTGGGTTTCACTCTTGATCTGTTTGATTTAAAAGCCTTAAGCACATTTCACACTCTCTTAGAGGAGGACAGGGCTCATGTCCTTTACTTCCCCCAACTCCCACTATTCTTTAAGAGTATGTCTTAAAGTAGTCTTATAACAAGCTACTTATGACATCAAAAGAATGTATGAGTACAAGTCCTCTGAAGAAATACATATAAGCAAATTGAATTAAACATTATCAGAAACCCATTCAATCAAGATAAACCAATATTAACATTTTGGAGTATATCATTCCATGTTTCTTATGTGAAGAATTAAGTATATATATATTGGAAGTGCTCTTAGGATAACTGAATTCTGCTAACAAGTTTCTCTTTAATATACCCCAAATCATGTGCTTACTAAGAGCCATTTGTATTTTTTCTTAGCCCTGTTTATGCCAGTTGAACTTATTATTGCAATTATGTAATCTAATTAAATATTACACAAACCAGTGAAATGTGAGTATAAAAATAGACCTGTTTTCGTCACTAAAATTAGGTTGAATGTCTTAGCAAAATGCAATCAAGATGAATCACTAAAATAGTTGTTCTGGAATTTAGAGTAGGTAGAATAACTATAAAAGATTAAAGAAGAAGTGTTAAAAGTCATGACGGATTCCACATTCCTATTGCTTCATAAGTGTATTTACATTTTTGTTCTTTGGTGGTAAAAAACTAAACTGAAAATAGAGAAAAATGGATTATAGATATAATTTATGTAGGAAAGTGATATGGAATTCTGTTAGGCAAATACTCAAGTCCTTAGCGTTAAATAAAAAGTTTTAGGGAGCAGTTGTTATGAATCCTCACTTTATTTAGCTTTTGAAATTAAGCAATTAACTTCAGGTTCTGGATGCATTAGATAAGGATACTTCTACTCTTTATATCTGAAAAGGAGAATTATGTAATTTGCTAAGCTACTGTTTTGTTTCTTTAACTTAATATATCATGGACATATTTCCATACAGATGAACATATTTTATGGTAATATAACATGTTCAGAAAAGTGCACAAATCTTAAGTGTATAGCTTAGTGAATGATCACAAAGCAAACATATCCATGTAACCAACACCCAGGTGAAAAAAAACAACAAACATTTCCAGCCTTGGCTGGTGTGGCTCAGTTGGTTGAGCGTCGTCCCATGCACCAAAAGGTTGCAGGATCGATTCCCAGTAAGGCACATACCCAGGTTGCAGGTTTGATCCTCCATCAGGTTGTGTATGGGAAGCAACTGATCTCTCTCTCTCTCTCTCTCTCTCTCTCTCTCTCTCTCTCTCTCTCTCTCTCTCTCTCTTATACACACACACACACACACACACACACACACAATCAATAAAAACATACTGGAAAAAAGAATAGAAAGAAAAACTTTTCCAGTACCTTAGGAGCCCTCTATGACCTCTTCTTCCTCATCAGAAAGAACTGCTGTTTTGACTTTTAATCCTAAAGTCTATTTTTAAACTTTATGTAAAAGAAATATACATAGTTTTTACTTTTTTACTCAACATTTGTTTGTGAAATTAATCTATATTTTAATGTGTATTATTTGTTCATTCATTGTCACTGCTGAATATTTTTTCATTGAAAGAACATGCCAAAATATTTACTTATTGTTTGTAAGTTTATGTGCCTAGGAATAGAATTGTTGGGTCATAGGATATATTTTGTTGAACTTTAGGGAATATAACTAAAGTGGTTGCACCAATTTATACCCCATCATCAAATGAATGTGAGTTTCTGTTGCTCCAGATCTTTGACAAATACTTTGTATTGTCAGTTTTATTGATTTTATTCCATCTGGTAGATGTGTGGTAGTATCTTGTGATTTTCATTTACATTTTCCTGGTACTTAATGAGATTGAACACTTTTTCTATATATTTATTTACCTATTTAGGGTATTTTTGGTGGTGGTGGAGTTTGAAGTGATTGTTTAAGTATCTTGCCCATTTTTCAGTAGGATTATCAGACTATTTCTTATTTGCTTGTACTTCATATATTCTAGATATGAGTTCCTTTGTTAGTTATGTGTTAAAAATATATTTTCCCACTCTTGCTTTTGTTACTCTTTTGACAAAGGTTAATGTAAGTTCTTAATTTTAATGTAATTTAATGTAACAATTTTCCCTTTATTATTAATGTATTTTGAGTCCTTTGTAAGAAATCTTGTCCTACTCCCAATCCAAAGACATGAAGATATCCTTCTATGTTATCATCCATCAAATTTATTGTTTTACCTTTCACAGTTAGATCTACAATTCACATGGAATCAATTTATGTGTCTGTAAGTATCCATACATGTACAGTTCAGTTCTCTTTCATTGGTGTATTTTCCTTTTGCTAATATATGCTTTGGTTACTGTAATTTAGTAAACTGAAGACTGTCTTCTTTGTACTAATTCCTCATGATATTCTTTGGCCCTTTGCATTTTCAAGTAAAGCTTAGAATCAGCTTGTCAGTCTCCACAAATATACACAGAGACAGACTCAGACTTGCAGGGATTTTGATCAGGATTGCTCTGGATCTGTAGATCAATTGCTTTGACAATCAAATCTATTGAATCAACATCTTTGCAGTACTGAGCCTTTCAGTTCATGTGCATGGAATATCTTCCCATTTGGGTCCTATTCAATTTGCTCAATGTTTTATATTTTAATTATTTGGCTTTAGTATAATTCTTTACAATGGCTATAGAATTTTGTGGGTAACATCCAAATTTAATTAATAGCATATGTTGTAAACTTAGATTATTTCTATGTTTTTTCATTATTATAAACAGTATGATTATGAACATTTACATATATACATTTTTTTTACCATAGTATCTTTTTGTCTCCTTAGAATTAACTCCTGAAACTGGAATTTCTGGGTCATACAGCATGCACTTTTATCTTTCCCTATGAATTATATCATTTTTAACTCTAACCTACAGTTATAATAGATTCCACTCTTGCCAACGTAGAGAATTAGTGATTTATTTTTAGTATTTTTCAATTTGATGGGAAAAATTAATAACTCATTGCCTGGCCAGTGTGGCTCAGTGGTTGAGCATCAGCCCGTGAACCAGGAGGTCATGGTTCCATTCCCAGTCAGGGCACATACCTGGGTTGCCAGCTTGATCCCCAGTAGGGGGTGTGCAAGAGGCAGCCAATCAATGTTTCTCTCTCATTGATGTTTGTATCTCTCTACCCTTCTCCCTTCCTCTCTCTAAAATCAATAAAAATATATATTGAAAAAATAATAATACCTCATTTCAATTTTCATTTTTATTACTAGTGAGATTGAGCAAGGTTTCATTTGGCTACTTATAGTTCTTTTGTGAATAGCCTGTTTGTGGCTTTTGTTTCTTTTCTATCAGTGTTTTTATCTTTTCTTATTAATTAGTCACTGCTCTTTATATGTCACAGATAGAAACTCTTTATCACATATATTTATAAAATATAAATCTGTACAATAAATGAATTAACCAGTGTTAAATTTTGTTAACTTCTGTTACTAGAGTGGGCCTTTGCATAAGAGCAGAAAAGGAATTCTGTTTAGCCTATTCAAATTGTGGTTATTCCCCAAATATTTATGTCATTGACATATTTAGTAATATCATAGCAATAATGTGCTTGGTAACAGGGACTATAAGCAACTTGATAAAGTAGAAGAAAGATATTATAATAGAATGGGAAGATCACTGAAATTAGAGCCAGAAGCCTGGGTTTTAGATCCGGCCCCCACCTCTCTTTACCGCTGTGATCTTGGTTAATCTGCGTACTTTTTCTGAGCCTTAATTTCCTCATCTGTACAGTGGGCACATTTATATTTTATATATCACTGTGCTAAGATGAGATTGTATTTGAAAAAAAAGTATTCCAAACAAAAGTTACAAATACAAATTATAATGGTAATAAGTATAGCATAAGTATATAAATTTAAATGTATACTTTATTAAAATTATCTTTTGAGGTAACCTAATTTATGAAATATTCAGCTTAACATCTGAGTCTGTGGTTTGTGGGGTATACTAACTTGCATGACTCCTTTAAAAAGAAATGGTTTGTTGATAAAAAAAAATCAAGCTGATGTTCTATGTGACAATTCAGTGTGTTTGTAGTATATTGGCTTCTAGGGCACTGAGCTTCTGTCTCCAATATTGACAGCTTTTGTGAGCTCATGAGCCATCATTCTGTAAAAGCCATTTTGATCTGTGATGAGGGCGCTGCATTGATGTTGAAAAATCTATATTTTGGTCTTTTCATTAAAATGCACTCTTTACAAAGAGGCAATATGAACTTGTATTGCAAAGGATAGCCTTTTTTTTTAGACTCTTAAAATCAGGTAATTTAATTATGTCTCTGCCACAGCCTTTTATCTTCCTTTGCAAAGGAACTGACCTCATTTTGACACCTCATATTGGAAGCTGATTTTTTTATCTGCAGAATTAATTAACATGCAAATGAATACTTGTCTCCAGACTTGGGAACACTGATTTTTTGATTAGCATTTAAATGTCACTCTTAATGATGTCACACTGACTCTTAAGAGAAAATTAAAGTGGTATAGTCACCTCCTGATTATTTTCTAGAGCATGTTTTTGGTATTTCTGGTTATCTGGTCTTAGTGGGAGCTTTAGTCCTCTACTGTTTACAGGCTTAGTCAGATCCAAAAACAAACTTGGTTGCAGCAAGTGAGTTCTGGTCTTCCTTTGCTGATAGTTTATAGATAGACCTTGTACTGCTTCTCAGTAATAAGTTTATGCAGGAGCAGCACCTGCAAGGACTGTTAGCAGCAAGTAAAGGTTTCCAGGAGCAAAGAGGGGGGTGTAGAGGGGCTTTTTTAGCAATCTTGTGGTAAAGAATAAAAAAGATGGGCCCTGGCTGGGTAGCTCAGTTGGTTAGAGTGTTGTCTTGATATACCAAGGTGGTGGGTTTGATCTCCCATCAGGGCACATATGAGAAGCAACTGATGATTGCATCAATAAGTGGAACAATAAATAGATGTTTCTCAATCTCTCTCTCTCTCTCTCTCTCTCTCTCTCTCTCTCTCTCTCTCTCTCTCCCCTCTCTCTCTCTCTCTCTCTCTCTCTCCTCTCTCTCTCTCTCCCTCTCCCTCCTCCCTCTCTCCCTTCCTCTCTCTCTCCCTTCTTTCTCTCTAAAAATATCTGTACTAATAAAAGGGTAATATGCTAATTAGACCGGCAGACCTTCCGGACCTCTTTCCAGACAAAGCCGTGGCTGGGAGGGCCGAGGCAAGCTGCCAAGGCTGGGAGGGCCCATCACAGAGCCCCATCTGGGTGGGCAGGGCCTCCCTCTGCGCAGCATTGATCACAGAGCCCTGGCAGGGTGGGCAGGGCAGGTAGGGCCTCCCTGTGGGCAGCAATTGATTGCAGGGCAGGCAGGGCCTCTGTGTGGGTGGGGATTAATGGCAGAGCACAGGCTGGGTGGGAAACACCTGCCTCTGATCTGCCATTGATCAGAGCCCAGGCCTGGTGGGCAGGGCCTCCCTGTGGGCGGGGATTAATGGTGGAGCCCTGGCCGGGTGGGAAATGCCTGTCTCTGCTCTGCCATTGATCCCAGAGCCCCAGCAGGGTGGCCAGGGCCTCCGTGTGGGCAGGGATCAATGGTGAGCCCAGGCCTGGTGGGAAGAGCCTCCCTGTGGGCGGGGATTAATGGTGGAGCCCAGGCCGGGTGGGAAATGCCTGCTTCTGCTCTGCCATTGATCACAGAGCCTGGCAGTGTGGGCAGGCAGGTGGGGGGGCAGTTGGGGGTGAGCAGGCTGGCGGGAGGGGCAGTGGGGGTGAGCAGGCTGGCGGGAGGGGCAGTTGGGGGTGATCAGGCTGGAAGGGGTGGTATTTGGGGGCAAGCAGGGTGGCAGGGGGCAGTTGGGGGTGAGCATGCCAGCGGGGGGGGGGGAGGGTAGTTGGGGGCGATCAGGCAGGCAGGCAGGTGAGTGGTTAGGAACCGGCGGTCCCGGATTGTGAGAAGGATGTCTGACTGCCAGTTTAGGCCCCATCCTGCAGGATGGGGCCTAAACTGGCAGTCGGACATCCCCTGAGGGGTCCCAGATTGGAGAGGGTGCAGGCTGGGCTGAGGGACACCCCCCCGCACCCGTGCACAAATTTTGTGCACCGGGCTACTAGTTCGATCTAAGAAAAGGGTAATATGCAAATTAACAATCACTCCATCACAAAGATGGAAGCACCCATAGCCACAAGATGGCGGTGCCCAGTCCTCTCGGCCCCGCCGGAGTCCTCCAGTCCCAGGGGGGCGGCTGCTGAGAGTGGGCAGTGTGAATGGCCTGGCAGAATTCTTGCTTCGTTGCCGTGGTGATGAGGCAAGCATTCTGCGCCCCGCCGCGGATGGGCCTCTGGGCTGTGGAGAGCCTCTGGGCAGCAGGCGTGGAGTGGCCAGGCCCCACAGAGAGCTACTGGCACATGGATTCGTGCGCAGGGCTACTAGTCTATATATATAAAAGGCTAAGTGACCATCGCATCTGAAGCAACCGAATGGACTACCGAACAGGCTGTGTGGGGCAACCAGGCTGGCAGGGGGGTTAGTAAGGGATGACCAAACGACCGAGCAGTAGGCTGCGTGGGGTGACCAGGCCGGCAGGAGGATTAGTGAGGGGTGGCCAAACAACCGAGCAGCAGGCTGTGTGGGGTGACCAGGCCCACGGGGGGGCAGTTGGGGGTGACCAGGCTGGCAGGGGGGGCCGTGAGGGGTGACCAGGCCAGCAGTGGGGGCAGTGAGGGGCAACCTGGCTGGTGGGGGGTGGTTGGGGGTGACCAGGCCAGCAGGCAGGACACTAAGGGGTGACCAGGCTGGTGTGGGGGCAGTTGGGGGTGACTACACCGGCATGGGGGGAAGTTGGGGGTAACCAGGCCAGCAGGAGGGGTAGTTAGGGGCGATCAGGCAGGCAGGCAGGTGAGCAGTTAGGAGCCAGTGGTCCCAGATTGTGAGAGGGATGTCCGACTGCCAGTTTAGGCCCGATTCTGAGGATTGGGCCTAAACTGGCAGTTGGACATCCCCCGAGGGGTCCTACATTGGGGAGGGTGCAGGCTGGGCTGAGGGATCCTCCTCCCCCACCGCCCCGTGCACAAATTTCGTGCACTGGGCCTCTAGTATATATATATATAAAAGCCTAAGCGACCAAATGACTGGTTGACCGGTCGCTATGATGCTCAATGCAGAAGCTGCCCCCTGGTGGTCAGTGCACTCCCACAGTGGGAGCCCCGGCCCCTGACCTAATGAGTGGGGCCAGGATGAGCAGGAGCGGCTCCTCCCCAGCCGCCTGCTGCTTCATACACTACTACATCCCTGAGGGGATGTTGGATGCCAGTTTCAGCCCTGTCCCTGCAGGTCACGCTGAGGGACCCCACCAGTGCACGAATCTGTGCACCTGGCCTTAGTCAATAAATAGGAATTAAAAAGGATAAAGATGAACTTTGAAGTTAGGTATTCATATATTCAAATTTTGCCTGTGCCACTTTGAAGCTGTGTGACTTGAGCAAAGTATTACACAGTCAGCATAAGTTATCTGCTATAACAAAAAACTCCCAAATCCCAGTGTTTTAACTTAGGATATTTATTTCTGGGTGAGGGGGGGCTCTGATCCATGCAGACATTCAGCAACCCAGACTTCTTTCACCCAGTGGCCCTGACATTCTCTAGGGTCTTGGCACCCTTGATTAGATCATCTGTCTCTGGCGGACAGGTAGGGGAAGAGCATGAACATGTGGCTTGCACAGGTGGCGTTATGGGCCAGGCTGGAAATGGTACACATCACTTCCACTCATATCCCACTGGCCAGAACTCAGTTCCATAAACGTGTCTACCACTTTCAGGTGAGCCTGGAGAATATCTCAGGAGGAAAACAAAATGGGTGTGTTTGGTGAACACATAGTCCTTTGCTACTAGCATCCAGTAATATTTGTTGAGTAAATGAAAGAAAAAAATGAATGGGTTCTTCGTTGATTTTCCTCTCCATGGACTCCTAGAGCATTAGAGCTGACAGGGGTCTTAGAAGTGATCAAGTTTTACCCTCTCTTTTTGTAGAGGAGGAGCCTGAGTGCCCTGGGGAATTTAGTGACCTATGCAAGACCTTCCAGCTATTTGTGGCAGGACTAGAGAACCTGAATCTGCTTCTCCCAAATGCTGCTGTTTATTCTCTTTAGTTATTTCAAACATTCTTGGTTTTCTGCCAAAAGGTTGCCCTTGCCTTGTGGCAGGTGAAGATGGGGAGTTTAAAAATAAATTATTCTGGTCATTATAGGTAGACTTCAGTTTTCTTTGGATGAAGGAACTAGGTATTTTAGGGTAGTGAGAATCCTTGAAGGTGCCACAGCCTCTCATTTGGGACTAAGAATGAGAATTCCATTTCACTCACCTGCTCACATGTTTAAGCAACCTTTCCCTAGCCCCCTTCGATATGTAACAAAGCATAAAAGATGATGTGGATGCAGCAGTGTTTAAAACAAAATGTACAGACTAGGGAATGTGTCACATATTTAAACAAGAATTACTGCATAAAATGAGAGTGCAGTGGTAGCAGTAATGTGGAAGTGACCAGCTGCTGGGGTGCTGAGAGAGAGGGAGTAAGAGAAGCTTCATGGAGGAAATGGGTTTGGATCTTAAAGAATGGGTTAGAATTTATTGCTCTGAATCGTATACTAGTACACTTGTGTGTGTATTTGTATAATCAGAGTTGATAATCTTGGCTAGCTATAGCTGTGCATTGAGGAAAAATGGGGGAAGAAAACCAAACAGACAAAAAACCAAAACCATGATCAAGTCTATGTTAAATTAGCATTAAGCACTCACATATGCCATTCACCTATCATTTTGTCGAGTTTTTACCAGTCAATAATTAAAAAATAATCTTTTGGATACAGGTCAATCATTATCAACGAATATTTTCTTGTAAGCCAGCAAGTTCTTGATGCCATCCTTCTAGGCCCAATGGACTTTGCATACCTTTTAGTTAGGTACTGACCTCTTAAAAGAATTTGTAGAGGCACGGGTAAGATGCATGAAACACCATAAAACTCCGAGTCAGTACAAAGAGGTACACATACACTGTGGAGGACGTGTGAACATTTATACAGGTTTGGATTCAGGGGCTTGATTTTCAGAAATTTTCTCTGAGAAGTACTATAGAGCCTAGATTTGTAGGGTTGTCGGAAATGCTGGGGAGTTGGCATCTCAGGTATTGGGTTTGTCTGATGTCTGTCCTTCTCCGAGTGCCATATTGCTTGGCTGAGAATGCAGGCAGGAGTCAGGTGCCTGTGATGCTTTCCATTTTGGACGTTAGATCAGGGTTGCCTGGGATCAGTTAGTAGGAAGCCTGAGGTGTTTGTTTTCAGCACCTCATCTCCTCTTTGCTGTCTCTTCTCTCCTTGGCATTCATTTTCTCACACCTTCCCATAAAATATTAACAGTAGGGTATCATGAGAATTAGTATTGTTTTAAAATAACATTTTAAATTCTAAAAGCATTCTTATAGTAACAACTGAAGTTGTACAAAAGAAAGATACATAAACGTTAAGTAATTGTCCCTCTTTCCCCAAACTGTTTATACTCACGTTTTAAAAAGTATCTTTTTGGACATTTTATTTAGACTTACCTGCATACACAGATATATACTTTTTAATAAAAGTGGACTCACTTAATATATGCATTTTTCTGTAACTTGCTTTCTTTGATGAATACTATGTGGTATAGCTTTTCATACTACTACATAGTTCTACCTTGTTTTTTTTTTTTTTTAATAAACAAAATAGTTGTCCCTATACTGCTTCTATATAATTCTTATTGAACAATCTTTACATTTACTTTCTTAATCCTTTGCCATTTATTATACAATCTGCTGCAGAGAACATCTTTGTAGCCATCAGTAAACTTGTGTTATTTGAAGAAACTTGCAGTGGAGTTCCTAGATCAAAAAGTACATGTGTTTAAAAGTTTGATAGATATTGGTGAATTGTCCTCTAGAAAGACTGTATTTTCATTTTATCCACACTGTATGTGAATTTCTTTTCTCCCCAGTATCTTTCAATCCTGGACTTGGGGCCAGAAAAGGAGAGGCAAAGAGGAGAGAGCCTGCTAAAAATAAGTGGCCTAGAAAACATATATTCACACAAAAAACTTACACATAGCAGCATATTCATAATAGCCAAAAAGTGAAAATGACCGTAATGTTCAACTATTGAGTAATAAACAAAATGTGGTGTGTAGATTTTAGATAAAAGCATTTATTTGAGCAAAAGGAGTTGTAGCCAGGGAGACAAAGATTCAGGTAGCCACCTAAATTGTGTTTTGCTGAAATAGTGAAAGTTTCTGCCCAGGTTCCCAGTTAGGTCCCATTTTATGTAAGGTATCCATATTCATACACTCTGATTGGTCCAAATTGCTCAGTTCTGATTGGTTGGCATTATGCATCCTGATTGGTCATTATGGAACAGTTCTGGTTAGACAGGGCAGGTTTTAGTCCATTGGTCAACAGATAAAACCAGGAATTCCCTCATAATAGTGGATTCAGATGTCAGAAATGAGCAGGGCATAGTGGGGAAGCCCAGAGTTCAGTCTGAAGTTCTTCCTGGTGTGCAAAGCACATGAGAAGCCCCTGTCAGCAAATGGCCTCTAGGCTGTTATTACTTGTAAAATTTTGGTGCTCAGTTCACCACGGGGAGTCTATTACAGTAGATAAATTCTTTCTCTGGGTTCACAGCAAATGAATATTTCTTCTCCGGATTCACACATACAATGGAATGTTGTTATTCAGCAATAAAAGAAATGAAGTACTAATATATGCTATGACATGGATGAACCTTGAAAGCCTTATGCTAAGTGAAAAAAGCCAGTCAGAAATGCCACACATATTTATATGAAATACCCAGAATAGGCAAATCCATAGAGACAGAAAGTATACTAGTGGTTGCTTAGGGCTGGGGAGGTGAGTGGAGGGTAGATTTGCAAAGTGACTGCTAATAGGTATAGGTTTTCTTTTTGGGCTGATGAAAAGTTCTAAAATTAGATTGTGGTGACTGTTGCACAACTCTGAATATAATAAGAACCATTGAGTTGAACACTTTAAATGGGTGAATTTTATGGTATGTGAATTATGTCAATAAAGCTGTTAAAAAAATGAGTAGTTGTGGAATGAATGGAATGGGATAGAAAGGATGGCCATAATCATGGGCTTGTGGGACAGGCTGGAAGACAATGCTAGAGCAGTGTGGCAGGGACTTTGGGTGCGGACAGCATTCCTCTGGTTTTGGTGCTGTTGATAGCCAGCTGCAGAGGTGGAGGGTGGGCTTCCTCCTCCCGCAGAACAGAGACAAGCGGACGCTAATGCCATTCCCTTGTCAGGGTGAGGGTGGGGTTAGTACACTGAATTACTGACTCCTTGTCCTTGTTCCGTCCTCGAATACACAGAAGGTACTGTTCTGGAAGGCAGTAATAGTTTCCTTTGCTGACCTAGAAATGCTTGCTGTGCTCTAGCATTTGGAAAAGGAAGGTCAGAGAGAGGAAGCTGAGCTCCGCTGCTGAGTCAAGGAGAAGGGAAGAAAGACCTAGGGTCACAAAGAACAATGAGGCCCTCATTTGTGAATAAGAACTAGTAGTTAGTTTTAAATTCAGCAATTAAGCTTTTGCACTTAGTGGAAGTGACTGTTCTTTTGGAATGTGTTTGCTAATGAATATCAAGATAAGAATGTTTCAAAGGAAGTTATGAGTATAAGTGGCTTCTGAATTTCGCTGATTCATAAAATTTAGCTCAAGGGAAAGAGGGTTAATCTTGCAGTAAACAGAAAGTTAAAGGGAAATCAACACACCTTTTTGCAGAAGCCCAGTTTTTCCCGTGCTGGTGGCTTTTTGAGCAAGCTCTTTACTTCTCATTTCCCTCACTCTGGCTCTGTAGCATAGATCAGATCAAACTATAACATCCAAAACCTTATTAAGGACAGTGTCTCAGAATTATTTCAGGTGCACAATTCTATAACACATCATCTGTACACTGTATTGTGTGTTCAACACCCAGAGTAAAGTCTCCTTCCATCACCATTTATACATCCTATAGCCTCCTCCATGTTCCCCCTCCCGACCTCCCTGCCCAGTAATCACCACACTCTAACAGTTCACTTTAGAGGCCAAGGGCAACACATGTGTGGATCTGTATTGACCCAATGGCAATATTATTTTGTATAAAGTAGAATTCTTTTCCTTTGTCACTTCTTTTTATTTACTACCCTGAATATGTTTTATTCTCCAAAAACGTCATTTAAGAATTATGATGGATATTAAACTATTAGTCTTTGTGTTGAGTAAGATGTATACAAGAGTCTCGACACCTACTTTTAATTTAAACCTTTCTAAGAAATAACTTTTCCTTTGATTTTACTTTAACTTGCTAAAGAACTTTTATCATTGAGAGAACACTTGGGTGATGACTCAGAGAATGAGGGAAAGGAAGGGAGTGATTCTGGCACATGTACACCAGTTGAATAACAACTGGAGGATATTTTTATATTGATCGCTATTCTTAGTCTAAGGCCTGTAGTCAACTAGGGAGTAATTAAACTCAGTTAAACTTACCAGACTCAGAGATTTTACTTTGAATATTTCAATATCTAGGCCTTTGGGAAAACTTCACTATGTTTAGCTGATTGTTGAAATGCAAACCCTCTCTCATGGAATTCCCTCTCATTAATAAACAAAGAATAAAAATTTAACAGATTAAACTACAATATAGTTAAAATTGTTCTTTATTTATGGCTATTAATTAAATCTTAACCACTCCACATAGCCACACTGGGTTTTGATTTGGTTTTGGTTTGTTTTACTTTTGAGGTTCTCTTAAATACATTTTAAGGTAATCAGTTATGGCCTGTATTAGAATATCTTTTTGTGTTAAAATTTTGGAAATAGCAATGAATCCACAAGAGGACTCCAGAATGTCAGAGTGTTTATGTCAATTATATCTCAATTAAAAAAATTTTTTTAAACCCCAAATAAACGAAATAAAATAAAAAAGAATGTAAGAGCAAGGTGTTTCCACCACTTACTGAGTTGGGGGTATAAACTTTCATCCTTTGCAAGCCCCCTTAGAAATTGTGACTATGAACTGTCATGACTTCACCTCAAAGCACAGCTTGTTCTCTTGGTAGTAAAGCCAAAACATTTTCATTATGCTTGAACAACTACTATAGGTTAATGTAGAATGTAAGAGTCTTACTTTGCTGGTTGATGGTATTGCAAGTATTTAGATTCGGCTTAATGTCAAAATCGACACAAGCCAAGATATAGTCACTAATGAGGACTTTAACTTTTTCAATGTCTGATGATACATGTTTTAATCCATGGAAAGCAAAAGCCTTTCTGTCATTTTTTTTTTTCTTTTTAAACCACAGATTGAGGAAACAATGAGATGGAAATACTGCTGTAAACTTAGTTCTTACCAACTAGAAAAACTATCAAAGTAGAATTGACTAAAACCTTGGGAGGGAGTAACCACGATAGCATTGTTTTTATAACTGCAAAAGAAAGGAAAACTGGGCTTATCATATAGTAACAGTGACTCTAGAAAATATATTTTAGAGAAAGGATAGATATTGTTCAATGTCCAGAGACTTAGAAAGAGAAGACAGTACAAGAAGAGAGAAGGGGAGAAAGAAAGAAAAGAGAAGAGAAGAAAATCTTTATGGCAAAATTATAACGTTTTTTGATTAGGAGGAAAGAGGGAGGGAACCATTAAGAACAAGGACATTTCTGATGGGCTTGGATATTAAGAGAACATGTACAGAAAATTGAAATACAAGCATGTGCTCAAGGACAAATTCAGAAGAGGGACATAAAACCAGTAAGAAAATACCTGCAAAGCTCATGTTCAGACTGAGCAGAGGCTGGAGAGAATGCTAAAAACAACAGAAAAGGCTTTTTAAAGCTGCATTCAAAACAGGAAGAACAAGTAAAGGCTAAGCTCATTGCTTGGGGCAGATGGAATAATATTAACATGATGGAAAGCAGACCTACTCAACTATTTGGCTTCTCTCTTTATCAAAGAGAGTGATCTTCAACCTGGAATGTGTAATAGAAACGTGGTTAATAAATAAATTGAAGCACAAGATTGGTGATGATAATAGTAGTTGCAACTGCAATTTGTTGAGTTTCTACTCAGGACTGAGCACTAGGAAAGAAAATTTAGTTACTTTTTTTCTAGTGCTAATGGCAGCTGTGCATGGTAGCTATTGCTATTAACCCCACTTTACAGGCGAGAACACTAAGGCTCAGGAAGATTTAATAACAAACCTCAAGTTACATAGCCGGTAAATAATGGGCTAGGACTAAGAATCTGGTCTGACCTGCTTCAAAGTCTGACTCTTTGACTGGATACCCTAACTCCCATGCCTATCAGCCTCTAGCTATTTTAAACAGGGTTGTGTCTTTCAGCTTAAATTATGTTGTAAGACACATAAATAAACAAACCCAGTAGATGTTATTGAAGGGCCAAGGTGTGTAATCGCAGGAGAAATAAGAAAGATGGAATATCAAAATGATAAAAACAAAGTCTGTCTTGATTTCTTTTTTGAAGGTTCACCTTGGACTGTCTAGAGCAGTGGTTCTCAACCTTTCTAATGCCGCGACCCTTTAATACAGTTCCCCATGTGTGGTGATCCCCAACCATAAAATTATTTTGTTGCTACTTCATAACTGTAATTTTGCTACTGTTAATGAATCGTAATGTAAGTATCTGTGTTTTCCGATGGTCTTAGGCTCTATAGCTGCGGTTCTCAACCTGTGGGTCGTGACCCACAGGTTGAGAACCGCTAGCAGGATCGCCTAAGACCATCGGAAAACACAGATATTTACATTACGATTCATAACAGTAGCAAAATTACAGTTATGAAGTAGCAACAAAATAATTTTATGGTTGGGGATCACCACACATGGGGAACTGTATTAAAGGGTCGCGGCATTAGACAGGTTGAGAACCACTGAGCAAAGAGCTTGATGTTGGTCCTTAGCACACTTGAAATTATGTTATGTAAGTGAATTGTAAATGAAAGTAAGGATCCTTAGGAGACTGCATAGGTTCACAAAAGCATCCCAAAGTACACTCTTACCTTCCTGCCTCTCTTCCTTCTTACTTAGCTGGCAACCCTATTGTTTGAAATATGATTCCTCATGGCTTATAAACAAGTTGAATTAATGTAGGCTCAGTTGGATAGATTCATGTTTGATTGAACTACATTTTTATTTTATTTTTTAAATTTTCACCCAAGGATATTGTTCCATTAATTTCTAGAGAGAGTAGAAGGGAGGGAGGAGGATGGTTGAGAGAGAGAGAGAGAGAGAGAGAGAGAGAGAGAGAGAGAGAGAGAAACATCGATGTGAGAAAGACACATCAACTGGTTGCACTCCTTCCTCCTTCTCCCCTCCTCCCCGCCCACCGCATGTGTCCCTACTGGGGCTGGGAACCTGCAACTGAGGTATGTGCCCCTGATGGGAAATTGAACCCTTGACTCTTCGGTCTGCAGGCCAGTGCTCTAACAACTGAGCAAAACTGGCCAGGGCTGATTTGAACTACTTTAGATAGACAGGTTCTGTTGAAATTAAAATACCCTGTTTGTTTATGGAACTCCCCCTGTCTATCCAGATAGCAACTCTATAAAAAGGAAATGTAGGTTTTTGGCCTGAATTGTTCTTGGTAAACCCTTGTTGGTTCCTGATATTTATTGCCTTCTAAGTGCTTATGAATAATCTATAGATGTCAGCATTCCTCAAGCTGTTTTCCGAAGAACTCTAAAGATGCTAGAAAAGTTAATAGGTGTCATCTCATGATAGCACAGTTTGGGAAATGCTGATCTGTGTAAGAGTTTGTTCTTAATCTTTGCCAGGAATCCACATCAAGTTCATTGACCTGTGATTTAGGGAATCAAATTCTTCCATTCTTTTCAAAATCTGAACAGGATTGTTTGCCCTTTCTTTGATTTCTCTTTTTTTAAAAAAAATATTTTTTATTGATTTTAGGGGGGAAGAGAGAGGAAGAGAGAGATAGAAACATCAATAATGAGAGACAATCATTGATTGGCTGCTTCCTGCAAGCCCCACACGGGGAGCCCCACAGTGGGTATTGTGCCCACAACCCTGGCATGTGCTCTGACTGGGAATCAAACTGGGGACTTCCTGGTTCATAGGTCGACACTCAACCACTGAGCCACACTGGCTGGGCTCTTTATACTCTTTATTTTTTATTTATTTTATTTTATTTATTTATTTTTCCTTTATATATATTTGTATTAAGGTATTATATGTGTACATATCTTATCTTTATACTCTTTATATAGTATATAGCTATCTGTTCATTCAGCATCCTAGAATATATATAATTCATGTTGGCTTGGTGATTTGAAGTCCTTTAAAGGAGTTAGGCACCTTCTTAATTGTTTTGGGCTTTAATCCCTATTTATGCTCTACCTTTTGAGATCTGAGGAAGAATTAGATATGGTATGTATAATGTCTGATAGATTAAAGTGGGAATAGTAATTTGCAGATACAAATAGAGACATTTCACATTAGTATAATGAAGTGCTTTCTAATAGTTTGAAAAGTTCAAATAGAGATTATATCCATTAGAGAAATAAAGAGGAGATTCATACATTGGATGGGATATTAGAGAAGACGGACCTTCTGACGCTAAGATTCTTTGATTATAGACATTTCTGTTTCATGCATAGTCAGGAATAGGATAGTCCTTGGGTACTGTCAAAACCTTGGAAATCAATGGCTATTTTGTTGTGGTACCATCATTATCCAAGAAAAAGCAGTGCCATCTTAAGTTCTGAAGAGTAATTGCTACCTTGGTTATTCAAAGGGCATGGGTGGTTGGATAATGGATCTATTTTAGAGATTCTTTAGTTTGTTACAGTGAAATGTTGGTTGCCACCACTGCCTGCTCCTACAATAGCACTATTCTAAGTAGTTTTCTTTTTATTGATCTTCAAAGAAGAAAAACCAAGTTTTGGTTAGGCACCTATTTGCATATAACATGACTGCGTTGAGATTAAAACTTTGCAGAAGTTTGAAATAAAATGGAATTAATCTTGCCCTGTAGGTAGGAAGCAATGCTTGTGAGATTTTTGCCAGGATAAAGAACTGCAGTCAGTATTCACTTTTTCAAAACAAGTCATGGTTCTTTGAAAATAGGTCATTTCCCCAAACTAATGAATAAATACCTAAAGTAATGGGATTAACAGGATTGTATTTTATTGTTAAGACAAAACATTGCCAGGAATTATAGCTGGTCTTCAGAACCAGTCTTTGGGTGAATTTCATGGCAATATCAGCATTTGAAAAACTTAACAGGGAATAGTTTTACATTGTTCAGTGCATACTTGGTGCTTAACAATATGAAACAAACAAGGGACTGGTAAAATATGACTGTTGTTTAATAAGTTGCATTAAGAGTAATGTTGGAGTAACCATCAGGTGGTCTTGCCTGACTGTAAGAATTATGGGACATTGACTATGATGGTATAAAAAAGTTTATGAAATCTTTTATAGGATTTTGTTTCTTTTGTGGCCCTGTTCTAAAGCACTTCATAGGTGGACTCTTTCGTAAAAATGTATTCATGTGTGTCTTTCTTAGTAGATTGAGTGTAAGCTCCTTGAGGGCAATTATGGAGTGTGTCTTAGTCATTATTATACTGTACTTAGTTCCTGACGGCTGCATGCAGCCACTAGGTGGATGGTCACAAAGCTCCATAGACATGATGGTTCGAACCTCCCCCAAATCTTCTCATTTGCACAGACTTCCTAGCCAAGCTCTGTGGCTGTAACAAATGTTTGTTGAATGAACAAAAGGAGGAATGAATGAACAGGCAAACTTTTTGCTGTGAAGTGGAATATTCTTCTGGAGACAGGACTGACCAGTACAGACATTGGTGTCCTACTATGCGTGTGGCAAATGGAGCATGCAGGTACTATTCATGGTAGTTGTGATATTGCTGCAGACCTGCCTCTCTTCCTGAAACTTTGGAAGTCCTTCCTGCCAATCTCCCCATCCTATGAAGCAGCAGCTAGCAAGTGGTTCCCCGCCCCACCCGCCTTTTGATTCTCAGTATTTTTTGAATACTTCACATATGCCAAGCACTGTGCTGGTGCTTTTGCATATATTCTGTTTTAATAATATATATATAAATTTTTTTTTTACTGTCATGGAAACAAAAACACAGAGCTACCTTACACATTGTCACACAGAAATAAACTGAAAGTGCCAAGGTTTTGGCCTCCCTGGATTGTGCCTTGTCTTTGCTCTTTTATTTATCTCTATCATCCCTGTCCTTGTACCCAAAACACAGATTGGGGTGCGTCCTTGGCACACCACTTTCAAAGCACACTGAAGTTGGGCTCATGTTATCTCATGTCCCAGTTTTCAGCACTCTTTAACCCTTTGGTCAAAGCCAGGACGTTTCCCACTTATAATAATTTAGTCTTTGTCCCTCCTGTTTCTTCCCAGAACAGGTCTGAGCATTATGGAAGAATTCATCTTTCTGCCAGGCCATCCTTCTCCAATATACTCTATGGCAACTCTCCCTCTTTTTTTCCAGAGGGGCAGCATTGAGGGTGGTTGAAGTCGTGGGCACTGGAGTCAGAATGCCAGGGTTCAGAGCTGACTCTTCCTGCTTCCCAGCTGTGTGACCTTGGATAAGTTATCTCTGGGTTTCAGTCTCCTCACCTGAAAAGTGAAGATCAGAAAGAATAGTACCAATATCTCAGGGTTATTGATTTAATCCACATAAAATCCCTTAAAGTAGAAAGCCCACAGTAAAATCTTCAATAAATGTTAGGTATTATTTTGAATAAAGGCCAAGAGCCTCCCTCTACTTAAGACTTATTCATAGGTTGGATTTTCCTGATTCTTTGCTTCCCATTCATCCCTCTTTCCCATTTTCTGTGTGTTTCTCAAGTCTGTGTCAGCAAATCCAGTGTCCACCCCCAAGCCTGGGCCTTATCTTCCACCTGCAAACCACTCTCTGGGCTGGGCTGATCCTCCTGCCCACCTCTGTCAGTTGGCCTCCTTTACAGGGATGTAAGAGCCTTCAAAAACCCCCTTTCCTTCATGACAGCTTTCTTACTAAGAGTGAGAGGCGTGAGTAATCCCCCTGCTTGCACTGTTTCTGAGCATGCAACTTTCCCTGACCACAACACAGTGGTATTGAGCATGTTTGTGAAAAGAGATCATTCTGCTTCACTATTTGCTCTGTATCTGAGTGTGTGTCTAGATTTAATCACTGGGGTGGGGAATGTTCAGCTGGAGGGCCATATCATTTGGTCTGGCTCTGCCAAGGCAACTGCAGGCAGGACTCAAAGTTCAATAAATCTAGGAGCTTTTTTCATAGCAACATAATTTTTAAGTTGATAATCTTGTATGGACCTCAAATCTATATATATATAAAAGCCTAAGTGACCGAATGACTGGTTGACAGGTTGCTATGACACGCACTGACCACCAGGGGGAAGATGCTCAATGCAGAAGCTGTCCCCTGGTGGTCAGTGCGCTCCCACAGTGGGAGTGCCGCTCAGCTGACCCGCCCATCCTGGTGGCCCACCAGCCCAGCGTCAGCCACTCACTCCCTCAGTAGTCCTGCAGGTCCAATCTCTGGAGAATGGGCCAGGCACTGACAGACTGGCACTGCGGGCATGATCCCAACAGTGCTGCCAGCCTCCTGGAAGTCAGCCTCGGGCACTGTGGCCACTTCCCTTCCCTAGACACTCTGCAAGGAAGAAACGATATAAAAGCTGCCACCATGTGGCTCCTGACAACCGGCATGAACATCAGTGGGACAGATCCGGACCCCCTGGCCGGCAAGAGTGTCCCACTGCCCTTCCGGAGGGCTGATTGTGTCCCTCTCCCCACTCCATGCCCCTTGGGATGGGTGCCAGACACAGGGCTCATGGCTGGTGAGCACTGCTGTGGTGGCACGAACCTCTCCTGATCAGGACTGACTGGGTGTGAGCCTGTGGCAGGCGCAGTGGGGCCAGGATGAGTGGGAGTGGCAGGCAGGAGCAGCAGGCGGCGTTAGCCAGTTTCAGCCCAATCCCCATAGGCCATGCCAAGGGACCCCACCTGTGCACGAATTCATGCACCAGGCCTCTAGTGATGTTATAAATATCCAAGTGGCCCTTGGCAGAGAAAAGATTCCCCACCCCTGGAGAAGATAACATTCATTTAGAAAAGGGTGCTCTTTTCTGCTTGTGCCTATTCTGAGCCTACAGCTCATAGAGAATCGAGGCTCTGACTTCACAAGTGTCTATTCCAGTGTCACCTGGTCATCTATGAATAGTAAATTCTTGATAGTCTTGATTCAGAGATGAGGCAATTTAAATTTAATTCTCCCCAAAAAACCTAACCCCTAGCATGCATTCTAAAAATGGATGTTCAATGCTTTACTCAGGGCCAATAGTTGAAAGGTTATCTATAGATTTTTCATCTTACTGAATTTCTCTGAATCATTATTAAATGCTGACTAAAGATATTTTCCCAGAGTGAACATAGGAAGCATGCATGCTTCCTCTCACCCATCCAGCCACCCCCCTCTCCTGAAAGCTATCATATCTGTCCCTGCACATTGTTTGGCCATACCTTACACTTCAAGTCCTGAGTAGAGGAATGACTTTCACAATCAAATGGTAGGAACTGTTCTGGAACCTTAAGAAAAATATGCCACTGAATAGTGCACGGTCTTCTATTTTAGAAAGATAACAAAAATTATAGTGGTTTTGCCTGTCATTTAAAAAATAAACAGACACTGAACCTGTCTGGATTTATTGGCTTTACAGAACCAGACTGAAAGTACACCATGCACCACATTATGGCAGAACAAATTCTTTTTTAAGACATTTATGGTTGGCCTTTTCTTTCTTTCTTTGTGTCTCTCATTACTGGCAATGATTTCTGAAGCATCAAGCATTTTTCCACTTTTGTACAAAGTTAATCAAAGGCAGACTGTTAGTGACCTTGAGCTATTTTTTTCTCGCTATGTTGGACCGAATCCTTGGATTGCCTGTGGTGTCCTAGACAGAGATGGGTATTCCTAAAGAGCACTGTGTACTTTGGATTCTGACTGGCCAGGTTCTTTCACACGAACCTTCAAAAATGAATCAATGAAGGAGTGCAGGCATTTAAGGGCAAAAATAGGCCCTTATTTTTGTCTTTAAGAATGAAGGTGGGGCAGGATATTTCTTTTTTTTTTTAAAATAAATCTTTATTCAGATTATTACAATTGTTTCTCCTTTTTCCCCCCATAGCTCCCCTCCACCCAGTTCCCACCCCACCTTCTGCCCTTACCTCCCCCCGACTGTCCTCATCCACAGGTGTATGATTTTTGTCCAGTCTCTTCCTGAACCCCCCATACCCCTTTCCCCCTGAGAATTATCAGTCCACTCCCTTTCTATGCCCCTGATTCTATTATATTCACCAGATTATTCTGTTCCTCAGGTTTTTAATTCACTTGATTTTTAGGTTCACTTGTTGATAGATATGTATTTGTTGTTCATAATTTTTCTCTTTACTTTTTTCTTCTTCCTCTTCTTTAAGACTACCTTTCAGCATTTCATATAATACTGGTTTGGTGGTGATGAACTCCTTTAGCTTTTTCTTATCTGTGAAGCTCTTTATCTGCCCTTCAATTCTGAATGATAGCTTTGCTGGGTAGAGTAATCTTGGTTGTAGGTTCTTGCTATTCATCACATTGAAAATTTCTTGCCACTCCCGTCTGGCCTGCATAGTTTCTGTTGAGAAATCAGCTGACAATCGTATGGGTGCTCCCTTGTAGGTAATTAACTGTTTTTCTTTTGCTGCTTTTAAGATTCTCTCTGTCTTTTGCTCTTGGCATTTTAATTATGATGTGTCTTGGTGTGGTCCTCTTTGGATTCTTTTTGTTTGGGGTTCTGTGTGCTTCCTGGACTTGCAAGTCTATTTCTTTCACCAGGTTGGGGAAGTTTTCAGTCATTATTTCTTCAAATAGGTTTTCAGTATCTTGCTCTCTCTCTTCTTCTGGCACCCCCATAATTCTGATGTTGGTACGCTTGAAGTTGTCCCAGAGTTTTCTTACACTATCTTCAACTTTTTGGATTTTTTTTTTTTTTTTTTTTGCTTTTTGCTTTTTCGGTTGAGTGTTTTTTGCTTCTTTGTATTTCAATTCTTTGACTTGATTCTTGCGTTCCTCTAGTCTGTTGTTGAGTCTCTGTATAATATTTTTTATTTCAGTCAGTGTATGTTTAATTTCTAGTTGGTCCTTTTTCATATCCTTGAGGGTCTCGTTATATTTATTGGCCTTTTCTAGGATATTCTTGAAAAGCCTTATAACCGTGGTTTTGAATTCTATATCCAGTCATTTGTTTTCCTCCATTTCTTTCGTTTGTGATCTGTTTCTTTGACGCCACATTTTCATTGCTTCCCTGAGTTGGTAGGCTAGATTTGTGTGCTAGGTTTCCTAAATGGCCCAGTGGGTCGGCCTCCCCAGTTAACCTGAGGTAGACACTCTTGGTGCACCCCTTTGTGGACTGTGTGTACAGCCTTTTTGTAGTTAAGTCTTGATTGTTGTTGGTATCACTGGGAGGAATTGACCTCCAGGCCAGTTGGCTGCAAGGATCAGCTGTGTCTATGCTGGGAGAAGTTCGGTGCTGGAGACAGCCTTATAGGATTAGACTTGCCAAATTGCAATAGCCTCTGTGCTCAGCTTGGATGGGGTGGAGTCTCAGGGCGGAGCAGACAGTCTTGGCTTCTAGTCAGCCTTGTCCTTGTGCCCGCGCGCGCGCGCCACCAGACCTCTGCCTTCCCGAGTCTCTGCCTGAGAGTCCAGATTCCCCCCCCCCCCCCCCCCCGTAAGAGCGTGCGTCCCCAGGGGCTCACCTGGAACTGGGTTCACTGCAGTCAGAACTGGGGTTCAGTGCAGTCAGGAGCTTCAGACTCCCTTCTGCTAGGGAAAGCCTGTGACAACCTCCGCAGCCTTTGTGCACACTGGTATGCGCGCCTCCAGACCCCGGCCGGCCGAGGCTCCCCCGGGTCTCCCCGGGTCTCCGAGTCTCCGGGTGCCTTTCTCTCTACCTGACAGTCCAGACTCCCCCTGTATGAGCCTGGGTCCACGAGGTTTCGCCCGGGACTGGGGTTCAGTGCAGTCAGAACTGGGGTTCAGTGAAGTTGGGGGCTTCCTTCCCCCTTCCGCCAGAGAAAGTCAGCCAGGCTCTCAGCCGCCCTTCCTCTCTGTGCGCACAAAGACCCTTTGCCGTACCTCCAATTCTCTGTGAGCTTTTCTCTTTCCTTCTAGTTGTAGAATTTTAACTCAGCCAGCCTTCCTGTGGTTCGGGATGGTGTCCATTCTGTCTTTTAGTTGTAGTTTTGAAAATTGTTGTGCGAGGCGGCAGTTTAGGTGTTTACCTATGCCACCATCTTGGTTTCTCCAGGATATTTCTTAATGGTAAAGGTGATGATGTTGGTTTAGCAGATGCTCTTCTATTGCCCTAGCCAGTTTGGCTCAGTGGATAGAGCATCAGCCTATGGACTGAAGGGCCCCGGGTTGGTTTCCAGTCAGGGGCACATACCTCGGTTGCAGGCTCCTCCCGGCCTGAGTCCTGATTGGAGCATGTACAGGAGGCAACCAATTGATGTGTTTCTCTCACATCAGTATTTCTCTTTTCCATTCTCTCTAAAAATCAGTGGAAAAATATCCTTGGGTGAGGATTAAAAACAACAACAACAACAACAAAAACCCAGATGCCCTTCTATTGCCAGATGTTAGCATTTAAATTTTACTTTAGTTTCCAAACTGCTCTCTTATACATAATTGAATTTGAAATTCCCAGCAATCCTGTGAAGTTGGTAGGGAAGGTATTTATTATCTCCAACATGCAAGGAATCTTTCCTAAAGAAACCAGAGCTGATTGTGTTGGTTTGGATCTCATGACTGAACCTAGATGTCAGTCTTCCAATTCTAAGTACGATGCTTTCCCCACTGGATCAGGGAATCCCACATTTGACTGTTCGAAAGACCTAGGGTTGGGATTACAAACTCACATTTTGTCACACTCCAGGAGACTGATTGTGATGCAGGCATGTATTGCATCACATTTAAAAACACACACCTACTCTATACTATATTGTACCTTGGATTTGAACTTCTTTTTAATTAAGTGTGATGTATTGAAAATGTAAATTTTAAGATGGCATGTTTAAGTTATGAGAGGACTGAAAAGTTCACTTAAATGTTGTGCCCAAAATTCAGAATAATGCAGACAATTTTATTTATTACAAAATTGCTGTAATCACTGAAGACTGGAAACTTTCCAAATATCCATCAATACAGAAATGGTTAAGTAACCATATAGTACATTCATAAAAAGGAATAATATGCAGTTATAAGCAAAAATGAGGAAAATCTCTACATTTTGCCATAAAGTAATAATTTTCAGGATCTACTGTTAAATGATAAAAGGAAAGTAGAAAAAAGTACTTACTTACAGCATAAGAAAAGAAAATACAAATATATTTGTGTGTGTGTGTCCATGTGCATGTGTGTATAAACACACACACATATAGGATAAGTTCATTATAGAGAATTGCAGCTAATAAGTGCTGAAAGATGATAGAAATAGGAAACCACTATTTTGCAACAACTCATGAAATATAATGGAACTAAGCAATAATCATTAGTGGGTACTAAAATCATTAGGTGAAATTGGAGTTTTATAATGGAGAACCAACCTGATAACACTTGGCCCACTGATCAGTCTCCACATCACTAGCAGTGGGATAGTAGAACATTATATTCCTCTTGAGGTGATCTGATAGAAGAAAAAAAAACGAAACAGCCCCACCCGTGAAGTCTTCTTGCCCTCATCCCCTCCCCACAAATTTTAACCAGAATCTCAATAAGCTTCCATATCTAATGACCAGTTTACAGGAAATATAGAAGGTAGGGGTGCATGTTACATACCAACACAAGCATACAAATCAGCCAGGTCCTGAATGAGGGAAGTCCTACAAAACAAACGAACCAATTTCTTCAGCAAATAAATGTTACGGGGAAAAAGTAAAGAGGGGCAACTCATAAATTAAAAGACTTAGGAGACCAATAAACCAAATGCACTGTGTGAACCTTGTTTGGAGTTTGATTTGAACATAAGACCATTAAAAATTCTTTTTTTAAACAATAGGAGAAATTGAAACATACTCTATTTATTATATGTTATTGAGAAATTATTATTTTATTGATTTTGATAATGATGGTGTGATATTTTTAAAAGTCCTAATCTATTAGAAGCACTTGCTATTTAATTGCTACGATGCCTGATATTTTCTTTAAAAATACTGTGTCAAAAGAAGAAAGATGTGTTTAGGAAAATTGATGAAATCAGAATGATAGAATTGTTGAGGCTTGCTGATGTGTTCATGGGGGTTGTTTATATTTTTCTCCCTGCTTTTTTGAATACAGAAAATTTACATAATTAAAAATGCTCTTTTAGGGGGAAGAATCCTAGCAAAAGGTCTGGATTATAGCCACTCTGTATAACTCAAGGAGAGTCATGGCTACTCATTCCTGCCTTTCTTCCCTCCTTCTCTTTTTACATTCCTTCCATGTCTTTAAAAATTGTTTAGTGACCCACGGTTTGCACCAGGCACTATTGTGGTGCCATGGATTTTATAAGATGTACTCTTCTTATTCTCACTACAGATGAGGACACTGAAGTTTAGAGGAATAAGTTTCGTGCCCACAAATGCATGTCTGCCTGTCACCAATTCTAAGCTCTTACACATTATTTTGTGCTGCTTCTCAGTAGTAGTGCTTTCATTTTATAGTTTAAAAAATTTTGTTTACGGATACATTTTAAACAATGAGTAAATAAGGATAAATTAAGTAGAGTAGCATCTTTATATAGCCTTTGTTATGTGTATGAGAAAGATGCAAAATATCTTTCTTACCGTAATTACAAAGACGTAATCAAAGGTAAAGCGGTGATGCGAGTGAAATGCATAGCAACTTTCTTCATATTTATGAAAAAGTACAACTCTATAAATTGTAACTTTAAGCCACAAATAACACTTATTTATGCTTGTTCTTCGACATCATATATTTGATCATTTAGAAAAAAAATTTAAGAATAGTTTATTGATTTTTAGAGATAAGAAGGGAGAAGAGAGAAACATCTATGTGAGAACAAAACATCTATAGGCTGCCTCCTGCACACCTCCACTGGGGATTGAGCCCACAACCCCGTCATGTGCCCTGACTGGGAATCAAACTGGTGATCTCTTGGTGCACAGGACGACACTCAACCAATTGAGCCACAGTGGTCAGGGCTGATTATCTTTTTACTAGAAATGAAGGCCAAAGGAAAATGGCTGATTTCATTTCTCATGTGTTAGTAAAATATTTTTAATGACTATTACAATAAAGAAATCGTTTAAGACCAACAAAACAAACAGAAAAAATACTGAACTTCCCTTCGGGCCACCATTTCCTTCACTTTCTTGCAAAATTATTTTGGCATCTGCAAAACCCATGTGTGCCCATGGACATGTGCAGCCATGTCACAGACATCTGTGATATGTGCAGCTCTATGTGGAAGAAATCGCAGTCATTAGTCAGGGAATGATAGCAAGCCCCATGGCTGATTACTGCTGCAGGGTGTGAGTGAATCAGACCCTCTGCTTCACAAGGTTCTCTGACTTTCTATAACACCTGCAGTGCAGTACTTCATGGCTGGTCCCACATAATTATTTATGCCCTAGAAATGTCTGACTGGATCTTAGAAAATTATACTAATGGGTCTGACGTTGTTTCCTTCAAGAATCAAGGCACTAAGTATATTCAAGCTGAATGACAAAATTTTACCCATACTCACGATATGCCAGTGAGGACATCAAAAAGGACAAATAATAAATGTTTTTAATATTTATTGAGTCTTATTGTATGCCAGGAACTGTGCTCAGTCCTTTACATACCTAATCACACGTGTAACCCTCTCAGCAATCCCATTTTATAGCTGAGGTTGCTGAAGCACAGAGGGGTTAAGTGACTTGCTCAAGGTTGCAGTTAGGAAGTGGCAGAACTGGGCTCTAAACTTGGATAGAGCCTTTGTTCTATAACCACGGTGTAGTCTCAGAGCACCAGCAGAGCGATGTGAACACCAATAACCCACAGCCGTGACTTGCCCCTCTGCGGTCTTTCAGAGCACCTTAGAAACCTTTGTTATGTGCCAGGGCTCCATTCTCCAGTTTCACAGATGTCTGGAGCCACCCTGAAAGCGAGGAAGAGGTTGATAACGCACCTAGGGCAAATCTTTGGTATTTGATATTAGGTACACAGAGTTGATAGTAGAACACAGAGTCCCAGAGTGATTTCCTGTCCAGCAGGGAAGCCAATTGGCCTGGCTACCTTGCAAAAACAGTTAAAGGACATAAGAATGGAGGATATTCATTGAAGACTATCAGAAAGAGATTACGCCAGAAATGAAATGAAACAAATGGCAAAAGAAATATAATTTTAAAAATCTGTCTTGCTTAATTAAGGAGGTGTCTATTCCTTTTCAAGTTTTCAGAAAAGAACGCCACCTACTTAATTTGAAATTCTAAAACCTCTTCAGACCCAACTCATTATCAATGTGGTTTCCTTTCTTTAAAAGAATAACATTTTCACAAATGCTGTTTCTGGCTTCAGTCACATATAGAAATATTGGAATGCATACATGGTGTTTTCCTTTTTTTAAAAATAGGCACTGAAGTGGTATATTTGATAATGCCTGTGCTACAAACTCCTCTAAAAATAACTTGCAGTTGGCAAGCTATTTCTTTGGTTTCTTTTCCTAATCTAGCAAAGAAAGTTTTAAAATTTAAATTCGATAAACTTCCTTTTGGAGTAAAGAGGAGAAACTTTTCTAGTTTATATGATTGGACTATGCTTTGGTATTTATGTAATATTTGAGAATGATTCAAACTGATTTTCTCTGGCTAACATCAGAATTAAAAATAAAAATTATTTTACTTTTACTCCAGAGGGTAGTATGCTTGGAGTCACCCACTGGCATATCATCTTTATCATTTTCCCCATCCCTGACCTGTGGGTTAGAAGTTAAGGGTACTCCTTTGGGGCTTTTTTCATAGCTTCTTTTACCCTTCAGTATTCAACTACAACTGCTGCTGGCAGCTCCTGTCAGAGCAAGAAAGAGAGGTGAAGGAGTGGACCTGTCAAAGCAGAGTGATTTTCATGGGAGACTTTAGGTGAATGAAAGAAAAAAGATTTGAAGTCCTGGTAGTACCAGCAATGTTTATTAGAAATGCCAGCTCATGACAGTCATTTCAAAGGGGATTTTGGCGGAATAGTGATATCTCGTTTCCCAGGTCACTAACTCACACATATGTTTGGCTACCAAAGAGAAGCTGGGCAGTAGAGCAGACAATTATAAGGTCTTTCGAGATCTAATCCTGTAGCTTGTGACCACGAAACAGTCTCTTAACATTTTGGCCTTAGTTAATGGGCTTATACTTGGTCTCAGTGATTATTTTCTACTTCATCAAAATGTTATAATTCTAAGTTACTGTGGGACATCCAGATAAGATGTGACAAGTGAAACCTTATTTTTGGTTTTTGCCTTAACAGAAAGTATTGGAGAGGCAGCAGAGGATAGCAGTGGTTACAGACCCAAATGCATTATTTTCCTGGTCTTTGTTGGCATATGAGTGAAGTAAGTTTAGTGTGGGGGGTACAAATCTGTATTTGACGAAAAACCCGTATTTTTAAACATTGGCAAGTCATTTTATTTTTATCATATCACTGTTGTAGGCCACTCGTGGTCCTTCTGCTTTAGACTTCTGCCATACACTCCGGAGGTAAAGGACAGGATTTTAGATTTCGACACAACTGAGTTTGAACCTTAGCTTTGCCCTCTAATAAATATGTAAGCTTCTATGTACATCTATATTCCAATTCAAAGTTTCAAGTTTCCATATCTGTAGAAATAAGAATGGTAGTACCTCTTTTGTTGGATTTCCTAAAGGTCACACATAACATAGTAGTTAATACAGAATAGGTACATTCTAAATGATAACATCAGTACCTTTGCTATGGTGACAGACCTTAAATAATTCTTTTTTTATTTTCATGGGGAGTTGCTCAAAATTCAGAAAGGAATGGTAGATGCCAGTGCTTTTTCATAGATTCTGAAATCTCTTCAACTTACATTTCAGTTGATTAAAAATAAAAATTTTATCTTTAAGAGATTTGGAGGTATACATTTTCTATTTGCCAGTGGATATAGGAGGCAGTGAATTCAAATAGATCAAAAACCATCTTTGACAATAAGGAAATACAAGACTGTAGGTATAAAGTTCAGTGGCTAAAGGCCCTGTGATGGTTATTCCATAGTTTGATTATTCCAAAGGGAAATCTATTGTGCAAAGCATTTTGCTACATGCCCACTATGTTTGGGGAACTATGCCAGGAAAGTAATATAAAGACGACTAAGACATAATGGAATTGTTATGTATAGGACTGTCTTGCCTTTTTAGATTACAGTTTGTGCAGAATTATATATGAGGGCCTTGAGAGCTGCACACATCTTCCAATAATGTTGCCATTTTTAAAGATATCTTTGAGAGCTCTTAGCCCACTTGTCTGAAGATTTTTGGTATTCACCTTCGGTATTCATTCTTAGAATGTGGATTTGATTTGTGGGATTGGCCAAGAACTGTTCATCACTGAGTCTGCCACATAGGTGGTGATCAAATTGACTAGCGTAATTTTTTGTTAAAAACGAGCCAGAACCATAAAGTATTATAACAGGTTTCCTTGTATGTCACATAAACTGATTGTAGGGATAAAGGCAGTTTCAAAGAGTCTTTCTGCAAGTTTTTTTGCTCGAAACCAGTAGCACTGGTTATATTTATAGCTTCTCAGCAGGGTTGCTTTAAAGGGGTGGTACTCATCGAGGCTTGCACTGGCCTCTTGGTAAACCTAGTTTGTTTTTCTTTTAAATGTTATGTCATTCTTTCGAGCTCAGGGATAGATTTTCTCCAGAAAATAAAACAAATCAGATCCACTCTCAGGAGATTTTAATGAAAGAAATACATGTTTATACTCAGTTCTTTAAAACTACCTGAACTGGCCAGGATTGCCTCATTGACTGTGATTATTCTACCATAATATGGGGACAAATAAATTTTCCATCAGAATGTTTAACATTAGAATCAAAGAGTTCTGTGGTGTGGCCTGTTGCCCTCATTCATCCATCCCACAAATATCTGTTGAGGACGCCTGTGTGCCAGGCATTGTCAGGCGCTATGATGATACAAACATGCTTCACCTCAGGAAGTCTGATGCGCAAGAATACAAACTTACTCCACAAGTTGCCTGAGTTTAATCAATAGTAGTATTGTCAATGATCCTACTCTTTCCTTAAAAATTATTTAGAGTTCCATGAAGTGGCAAGCCGCTCTAGTGCTTTGGAAATATGGTTCATCTTATGACCATTGTACTATGTATACACTCCTGAGGAAACATCTCTGCCACAGCACCTGGTCATCATGTACGAATCCCCGAGATCCAAGAGCGCTCTTTACCACATGCTTCCTGAGGCCTTGTTAGAGTGACATTCTTGATTCTAGAAGGAGGCTCTGAGGTTGTTACATTCTATCACTTCTTGAGGATCCTGTCTGGGGAAGAAGAAACAATGGCTCTGGAATGGGAAGATACTTTCCAGTCTCAGCTTCGCTCTCCTTTGGACCACTTGACCTATATGAGCCTCGATCACCTCACCTTCCAAGGGAGAGCAGAAGCACTGTTTTAGGCCCCGCAGTGTGGGTGATGCAGGAGGCTGGGTATATGAAAGCGTTTTGGGAACAGTGGATGTTAGTCCTTGCTGCCTCCACTGACCTGGCATTGATGCCTTGGCTGCGCTGAGATGGAAGCACCTCTCTTTCCCTTGGAGCTCCTTAGCACTTTGTTTCACAGCTCTTAGCTCTTCCTTCTGTGGGTTATTTATATATGTTATCTTTAGTAGTCAAGATTTTCCAAGTTCAGAGACTGTGGTGGTGGGGTTTCCCCCACCCCAAGTCTTTCTCTTTCCCACTTCCTATGTTGACTGACAGCAACTTCTTATTTCCCAGAGTTGCCTAAGTGTTTCTCTTAGAGGCTAGGTTTGTGTTTCTGCCCAAGCAGAGGCTAAGAAGTGCCTGATGCAGTCATTTGTTTTCAGAATGTGACTGGTTTATCTCCACAAGATTACTTGGACAGCTGAAGCTTTGAGGGAAAGTTGGCCGCTCCATCTTTCCAGAGTGGGCTATGCATGCCACCTTCCTTCTTTTTTGCCACAGCAAAGTATTCCATTGTATAGATGTACCACAGTTTTTTAATCCACTCATCTGCTGATGGGCACTTAGGTATGCATGCCACCTTGATACATAGGCTCTGTGAGAACACGAAGGAACCAAAAGATTCAGTATTCAACTTCATCCTATCTAATAAAGAGGGAATATGCTAATTAACCCTCAGGCTGTCGCAAAGATGGCGGTGCCCACAGCCAATAAGGAGGGAATATGCTAATTGACTGACACACCCTCAAAGATGGCGGCACCCACAGCCACAAGATGGTGGTGCCCAGTCCCCTTAGCCCCGCTGGGGTGACAGGTGTGCGGCAAGGCCAGGCCCGCCCCAGGTGGGCCCAGCCGCTCTGCGCGCCTGCCTCCCAAGTCCCCCAGTTCCCTCAGCCCCCCAGCTGCCCAGGGCTGGCCCAAGGCACAGGCAAGCCTCGAATGGCGGCTGCCCAACCAACACCTGAGGCTCAGGCAAGCCTCAGATGTCAGCTGCCCAGCTGTCCAGGGCCAATCCGAGGTGCAGGCAAGCCTTGGATGGCAGCTGCCCAGCCGCCCAGGACCAGCCCAAGGTGCAGGCAAGCCTCGGATGGTGGCTGCCCAGACACCCAGGGCCACCCGGGGCTCAGGTAACCAGGGCCAACTAAGGCTTGCGCTGCCAGCAGTGGCAGCAGCAGAGGTGTGATGGGGCATCGCCTTCCCCTGATTGCTGGGTTGCCTCCCACCCCTGAGGGCTCCTGCACTGTGAGAGAGGGCAGGCCGGGCTGAGGGACCCCCCTCTAGTGCATGAATTTTCATGCACCAGGCCTCTAGTTAGTTTATAATTTTAGAGATAGAACAAGGGTGATTGGTTAGTTTAGAAGATACAGGGAATGTCTAGGGAACACATGCAAAACACAAATGTTAAGTATAGACTTTAGTTTTGGGATAAAATTATTATTTTTTAAAATATATTTTTATTGATTTCAGAGAGGAAGGGGAAAGAGAGAGAGAGAGAGAGAGAGAGAGAGAGAGAGAGAGAGAGAAATATCAATGATGAGAGAGAATCATTGATTAGTTGCCTTCTGCATGCCCCCTACTGGGGATTGAGCCCACAACCCGGGCAGGTGCCCTGACTGGGAATTGAACTGTGACCTCCTGGTTCATAGGTCAACGCTCAACACCTGCCGGGCTAAAATTAGTTTTTAATCATATAGCTTTAAAAATTGAAAGCAGATGAGTGGTGGGTATGAGGAGGTGGGTATGGCAGGAAGGAAGATGACAGAGGTGCAGGCAGAAACTGGGACATGGTTGACTCATATGTTATTTATCTTGGTTCTGGTGATTATTTCATGAATGTATACATATGTCAAATTGCATCAAATTCCATATTTAAAATATATGCAGTTTATTGTATGTGAAGTTGTTAAAATTGTATAGTTTCATCATTCTGGAAGGAGGGAAATTTTGGAAGAGAGATATTTGCTTTAGAAAATAGCATTCTAGGAAGAAGAACCAAACACAGGCCCAGTTATTGTGTTTTTTTTCCTTCCTCCACAAATTCTGTTTTAGGCCTTCTAATTGGAGATCTCACAGTATTTAAAAGTAGTCTGAACTCTTTAGAAGTTCATTTAAGTTATAATCTAGATAGTAGATGAGGTTTCAGGAAGTTGTAGCATATGTTGCCTCTGTAAATTGAACACAAGCCCCCATCCCCACCCTAGGGGAGCATGGGAATTTTGTGGAAACTGCTAAACAGTGTGGGCACTTAGGCAACTCTGGGAAATAAGAAGTTGCTGTCAGTCAACATAGGAAGTGGGAAAGAGAAAGACTTGGGGTGGGGGAAACCCTACCACCACAGTCTCTGAACTTGGAAAATCTTGACTACTGAAGATAAGATATATAAATAACCCATAGAAGGAAGAGTTGAGGATGCTGTTACTCAAGGCCATAACTTTATAACCCATTTGAAAAGTATCTTGTGGAACCCAGCTGCAGGGAGAGCTTTGCTTTTGTGGGTAGAAAGAGTGTACGTATTATCCTTTTTGATAACTGTAATGCATGCTACGCCTCTCTTCTTCTTGGCCCCCAAGAAACTCAAAGGTAAACTTGAAGTATAGTCTGCATTTTGGTGTTTATATTTTCACTGGTCTTGAATTTCTATTTTATATATATGTTCCTGATTTAGACTTTATAATTTTTGAATATTGATAGCTTTATATGTTCTTTTTTAAAACTTAAATGATTTATTTAAACTAACAAAATATCAAACAGTTCATCCATTTCTCCTACCCCTCATCCCTACCTCTGGCAACCACCAGTCTGTCCTCTGTATCTATGAGCTTAGATTTGTTTTTGTTTTGTTTTTAGATTCTATATATAAGCGTGATCAATAGTATTTGTCTCTCTCTGGCTTATTTCATGTAGCATAATGCTTTCAGAGTTCATCCATGCTGTCACAAATGACAAGGTTTCATTCTTTTTTATGGCTGAATAATATTCCATTGTGTATATCTATCACATTTTTTATCCATTCATTAATCAGTGGACATTTAGTTTGTGGAACCTCTGTACTGTTTTCCACAGTAGTTGTACCAGTTTATAGTTCCACCAACAGTACACAAAGGTTCCCTCTTCACCATGTCCTCACCAACATTTTTCATTTCTTGTCTTGTTGATACTAGCCATTCTAATAGGTTTTGATTTGCATTTATTTCCCTGATGATTAATAATGTTAAATATTTTTTAATATACCGGTTGGCCATCTCTGTATCTCTTTTGGAAAAAAATGTCTGTTCAGATCTTCTGCCCATTTTTAAATCAGATTGTTTTTTGGTTTGCTATTGAGTTATATGAATTCTTTATATCTTTTGGATATTAGCCCCTTATCAGATATATGATTTAAAGTTATTTTCTCCATTCAATAGATTGCCTCTTTATTTTGTTGATGGTTTCCTTTCCTGTGTAGAAGATTTTTAGTCTGATGTAGTCCCATTGATTTATTATTAGTTCTATTGTTTTTGTTGTCAGATTTTTAAAAAATCATCACCGAAACTTCTGTCAAGAAGCTTACCACTTATTTTTCTTCTAGGAGTTTTATGGTTTTAATGTTTCACTCAAGTCTTTAATCTGTCTTAAGTTAATTTTTGTGTATGGTGTATGATAGTGGTTGAGTTTCATTCTTTAGCATGTGGCTATCCAATTTTTCCAGCACCATTTATTAAAAAGACTGTTCTTTCCCCACAGTATGTTCTTGGCCTCTTTGTCATAAATTAATTGACCACAGTAGGTCCTCAGGTTACATTGGAGATCCATTCCTATGGCGCGATATAACGCGATTTTCGCCATAAGTTGGAACCCACCTACATAAGCACCTACGTCACTCACATGGAGCACATAACAGCAGTAATGAAGTGAAACAGAAAAAAAAATTTAAAAGAAAGATAACAATTCCTGAACTTTACCTATGGTAAATAATTAATAAAAAACATAAAGCACATATGTACATACGTCTAAATGAAGGAACTTTTTTTTAAAATAAATAAATGGGAGATGGCGACATAACCATGAAACGATGTATGTAGAGTCCGATGTAACCCCAGGACTGTCTGTATATGAATGGGTTTATTTCTAGGCTCTCTATTCTGTTTTATTCATCTATTTGTCTGTTTTCATGCCAATACCATGCTGTTTAATTACTAGAGCTTTGTAGTACAGTTTTAATCAGAGAGGGTGATGCCTCCAGCTTTGTTCTTCTTAAAAATGCTGTAGCTGTTAAAGGTTTCTGTACAAATTTTAGGACCATTTGTTCTGTTTCTTTGAAAAATGTCATTAGAGATTTTATAGGGTTTGCATTTGAATCTGTAAATTATTAAAACAATATTGAATCTTCTAATCCATGATCATGAAACATCTTTCCATCTATTTGTGTCATCTTCAGTTTCTCTCTTTAATGTCTTATGGTTTTCAATACACGGATCTTTTCTTTCCTTGGTCAAATTTATTCCTAGGTATTTTATTCTTTTTGATGCAATTGTAAATGGTATTGTTTTCTTTAATCCTCTTTCAGGTAGTTCGTTATTATTATACTAGAGGCCCAATGCACGAAATTTGTGCAAGAGTAGGCCTTCCTTCCTCTGGCTGCCGGCACCAGCTTCCCTCTGGCACCCAGGACCCGGGCTTCCCTCGCAGCCCTGGTTTCATCTGGAAGCTTGTCCAGAAGGATGTCTGGAAGGATGTCTGGTCTAATTAGCATATTATGCTTTTATTGTTATAGATAGAAACACAAAAAGCTTCTCTTTAAAAAAAATATATATTTTATTGATTTTTTACAGAGAGGAAGGGAGAGGGACAGAGAGTTAGAAACATCCATGAGAGGGAAACATCGATCAGCTGTCTCCTGCACACTCCCTACCAGGTATGTGCCCGCAACCAAGGTACATGCCCTTGACTGGAATCGAACCCGGGACCCTTGAGTCCGCAGGCCGATGCTCTATCCACTGAGCCAAACTAGTTAGGGCCAAAAAGCTTTGTGTATTGATGTTGTACCTACAACTTTACTGAATTTGTTTATTACTTCTAACAGTTTTAACTAAGCAACTAAGAATTAGATAAAATTCAACATCCATTTATTATAAAAACTCAAAAAGTGGGTATAAAGAGAACAAACATCAATATAATAAAGGCCATATACGACAAGCCCACAGCTAACATAATATTCAATGGTGAAAAGCTGAAAGCCTTCCCTCTAAGATCAGGTATAAGACAAGGGTGCCCACTATTGCCCCTTTTACTCAGCATAATATTGGAAGTCCTACCCAGGGAAATTAGGCAAGAAAAAGAAATAAAAGGCATCAACATCAGAAAAGACATAAAACTCTCACTATTTGCTAATGACATGGTATTATACATAGGAAACCCTAAAGAATCCAGCTTTATATGTTCTTGATAGAAATTCCATAAAATTTTTTTTGTAGTGAGTCAGAAATCTGTGGTTTAACCCACTGATTTTTCTTTGGGTAAGGGATACTTGTGCTAGAAAGTCAAGGAGTATGGTAAATTTGAAAAACCAATGTGGGTCCCTAGGTTTAAGCGTGATCAGTCCTCAATTTTGCTCCTGTTCTTAGGAATAGACTCTCTAGGGCCCCAGAAAACAAATCACTTTATTACTAGTGATTATTGAATATGAGCATCTCCTCCAAGAAGTAAAATGTTACACACACACTCACATACACACACACTCTTTCTAGTCATGCAAATGGAAAATCCCACCCCCCTTCTCCCTTTTTCCTTCCTTCCCTTCACTCAGGCACTGGGGACTCTGATACCACAGAAGCTATTGTAGAAAAAAGTAGATTAAACAAAATACTACATTGTTTCAAAGTAGAGAGGGAAAAAAATACATGAAAATGTTGCTAATGATTTTTTTCTGATGGCCAGCTTCCAGAAAAGGTTCTGCAATGGCCCAGCCTGCTTATCTCTTTTTACTTAGCTTTATTACACTGCCTAAATTACCAGTAATTCGATATTTTGATAAGAATTTTCTTTTAAGAGTAGATATACTTCTAAGACCCTTACGGTGTTAATAGCCATATACAATTAATTGTAAAATTTTAAAAAACATTTTTTTCCACCCCACACATAGCTGTGGGTAGAAGGTCCTAGAGAAAGAATTCTTTTTTGAAAAGAATACTTTAAGGGAGAATTGTCCTGGTAAGTATTACAGTAAAGGACTCAGGACAAAATAAGGGTGATTGGGGGCTTAGAAAGCATGGAGTTAGAAAGCAGGACAGGCTTGCAGAAAGGTGGTAAGGAGAGGATCAAGACCCTCCTCCATCTATTTTACAGTGTTACCTATGGCTCACACAGTGTTCACGAAAGGATTCATATCTTCTCACTGCTTTCTGTACAGAGGTCCAAGATCCTGAATTCAGGCTAGTATGGTTAGTGAATAATTTACTTATATTATGGGTTAAATAGATTTTGCTATAAAGCTAGCCACCATTTATGCTATTATATTTACCACTTATGTGGATTTCAAATTATATGTTTGTGATTTTCAAAGTGTCCTCTCTTAGAACCCTGGTATCACAAGTTGTTACAGTAGTAGCAATTATTGTAGTAGGTGTAGTAGTAATGTTTTCTATGGAAAAATATAGACTTAATATGTGCCACATCGTGTTCCAGTTATTGATATTCACTCGTAACTGGTACTATTATTATTCCCATTTTACAGATGATGAAACTGAGGAACAGAAAAGTAACTTAATTTCTGAAGGTCACACAGGTACTATCTTGAGATCCAGAATTTGTCTTAACTGCTGTAATGTCTCAAAAAATCAAGGTTTTCCACAGCTAAAATAAAATGATAAAGTCCACAGAAGTTAACAATATAGAGAATTTTCTAGGTTTTAAGCTTTTCTGTCTCAAATCTATATATACCCAGAAACACAATTACCAATGAATGAAAAAATGGCAAATAACTATTAATGATACAAATATGCATCCCTATATGCTGAGGGGTTAGCTACATAACCCTCAATAAATGAAATTGTTTCTAATAAAGATAAGTCACTTGTAGTAAAAAAGCAAGGATAGAAGAATAGCAAGCTATAAGCAACTCAAGATATGTATGGGCAATTAGACATCATTCCTCCTATTTATAGAAACTCCAACTATCTGTGTAAATATTCTGCAACAGCACCAGGCATTGTGTGACCATCAGACTTCTTAGCATAATTTTATCCCAGAGTCATCTGCAAACTCTATAAATGTACTAATTTTAGAATCATAAATAGCTTAATTAATTAGTTAATTAAGTTATGCTCTTTATTCACATATAAAACCAAAACAAAAAAGAAAAAAAAGAAGACAAACAAAGACCACGAACTTGGACTTCTTCCACTCATTAGAACTGATGGAAGGACTTGGGTTTTGCCACCAGTGTACTGCTCACCTGGAAGCCCCACATAGCCCATCAGTGGCTGTGGGCCATAATTTCAGAATCTCTAGAAAAATAATGTTTATACCTTTTATTGGAATCAGTCTGTTAAAGAGGCGGAGCTGGAACTTTCCCAGTGAAAGCAATATATAACAGGAGTGTGTGTGTGTGTGTGTGTGTGTGTGTGTTTAATAACAAATAATATTTCTCACTTAAATGCAAAACAAAATAAAAAACAATCTTTCCTTGAAATAATGTCTGGTATTTGCTTCAAAATAATCCTGTGGGTGTGGAGTTGGGAATGAGTGGGAGAATAGATGAAAGAAGTGTGATGAGGAGTTGATAAATGTCAAAACCAGGTGACATGCAGGATTCATTTACTGTTCTCTCTACTTTTCTATATCTTTGAAAATAAAAAGTTAGCAAAACCAACAAAAAACATTCCTTGACTCCTATCATATTTACTTCATTTCTCTGCTCTCCTTTCATTGGAGAGCTCTCAGAAAGAACTCTTTGTGTACTCCAATTCTACTTCCTCATCCTCCACTGTCTGTGTAACCCACTTCATCAGTTCCAGCCCCTCCAGTCACTGAAAATGCTTCTGCCAGGGCACCGCTGACCTGCATTTTGCCATATCTGGTGGTTCATGGTGGTTAATTCTTTTTACTCATGTTACTTGACTTTCAGCAACATTTGATATAATAGGTTACTTTTCGCTTTCTTGGAATAATTTCTTGGTGATGTCAACCACACTTTCTTGCCTTTTTCTACACCTCACTGGTTAGTCATCCTTCTCCTCACCTCTGGCTACTAGAAAGCTTTCAATGCTTGATCCTTAGACATCTCTACATTTTTTCTCTGGGTAGCTCAGTGGGTTCTATTGCTTTCCATTTCTTCTCTTTGCCAGCTTACATCTTTAAGCCTGACTTCCAGACCAGAATATCTGAGAGGCTTCTCAAGTTTAATGTACCTCAATTAGAACTCTTAATCTCACTCCTGCTTTCTCCAACAGACCTGCCCCTCCCTGTATCCTCATCTTAGTAAATAACCCCAGTATGCACCCAATTGCTTATGCCCCAAGCCATGATTTCTTTTCCCCCTCACTGCCCACATTCAGTCTATCAGTATGACCTATTGAAATACCTCAAAACTTACGCAAATCCATCTACTTCTCTCATCTCCTCTGCTACCACCCCTGTCCAAACCTCTGACATCTCTCATGGACTTTCATATTGCTGCCTAATCTATCTACTTCTTTGCTTGCCCCTGCAGAGAGAGAGGGGGGGGGCAGGGAGGTCTTTTAAAATGTAAATGTCACTTGCCTACTTAAAGTCCTCCATTGGCTTTCTATTGTACTTAGAAGAAAATTCAAGCTCCTTTATGATGTAGCTCTTGCCTACATCTTCCTACCGCTCTCCCATGGCTCACTACTGTAGTCGCACTGGCCCTTTTCTGTTCTTAATATACCAACCAGGGTTTGCAGTCCTCTTCTCTCTCGCTGGAATACAGATCACTGTAGGCTGGCTTCCTCTCATTTAGGTCTCAGCTCAAGTCACCTCCCCAGAGAGGAGTGCTCGCTTACCCCAGGTCGCACTCTAGTCCATAACCCGATTTGTTTGAATTATGTAACAGCTTGCATGTATTTGTGTGCTCACTTTTTGCCCCTAGCCTGTAAACTCCAGAAGAACAGGTTCCTTTTCTGCCTTTGTAGTGCTGCATCCCCAGTACCGGGAGTAATATCTGGAACATATAGGAAGTTAATACTCATTACATGAATGAACCAATGGCTGACTTTTGTTTCTGAGCAAAGAACGTTGCTCCCAAGGACTAATTTATACAGTCTTACCCTATGTCTTACCCTATACTTTTCCCCCCAACTCCATCCCTTGCTCTTTTGGACTCTGTGCTTGTGGACTGGGTGAAAGCTGAGGATTGCACTTTGTACTGTGTTGTACTTTGGGTTCCTGTCCAGGTTCCCAATTTCTAAGAAAGACAGTAATATTCCGTGGCTGCTTGCATCTCCTCTTCTCCAGCAGTGTTTGAACTTCACACCGTTCATTTGCAGAACTAAGACCCTTTGTGATCTGAGCAAAGAGCCACAGAGATCCACCCGCCCCATCGCTCTTTGGTCTAAGACACACTTGTTTCTTGTCTTTCTCTATTTTTAGTTATCAATTTGCCCCTTCCTTTCCTTTCCCCTCTGTTTTTCTTTTCATGTTCACAAACAACTCATACATTTCTAGTTTAATGGGATCTTTCCCAGGCTTATTTATGTAACTAAAACTACGATCAAATTATAATTTTAAAGTAATAATTAAGTACCCTCTGTAAAATAGCTAGGGCAAGTGCAAGGTTTCCAGTTTAACTGAGACAGGTTAGGACTAAGCCAGGAAATTGAACAGATTCTAGCCTTCTGAGGAGGGCAGAAGGAAATTCCTGACTAACGTGCAATCCTTTGTCACATCTTAGACTAGGTCAGGACTTCAAGAATCTTCTAGACTGGGTATAAGTTGGAATCACCTAATTTTATCTATTTATCTAATGGGTGTAATAATAGCTATCTGTGCCTACCTGATAGAGTGGTTGGGGAGATTTTCTAAAATAACTTTTGGGCTTTTTCTCAAAGAATGATATCTTAAGGAAAAACTTTATAGATAAACCGAAGCCATTGATATATTTTATTTCTTTCTACAGCTAACAGTTTTGTGATTGACATATTTTTGCATATAGATAGCAGTCTGTTCTTTTGTCAAGACCGTTCTTTATGAACTGCCATATGAAAGCCATCGGAACAGTGCGTATTCCTTCTATTAAGGAACTTACTTTTGGATCAGTGAGAACATTTCTGTGAGGCTAGGCCTTTCCTTGTCCAGGATATACTTTTTCTTAGGAGTTTGTACTTGAAGCCCCTGTTTCCTAAGGCCCTAGGGTTAGCTGGGTCTCTTTGTCATTACTTCTTTTTATCGTGCTGGTGCTCACACCCCTCTGCTCCGTTAGAACTCCAGCCCTGTGCAAAGCTTTCTTTCCCCCTTGGTGTGTCTAATATGCTCACGGCAGCTTAGGCCTGAGGTCCTGTGACGTATCCTGGTACCACCTCTGCTACTGGCACTGGCCACTGCCACTCTGCTCAGCACAGCTGCTGCTTCCCCTGGGACCCCCCCCCCCCCCGTCCCCCGCTTCCATATAATGTTAGGAGCTGGGGGAGGAAATGTGATTATCCAAACATCTGGTATCAGAATTTGCTTTATGAGGGAAATAGTCTTGGGAAAAACACCTGGATGAGTGCTTGAGGAAGAATATGAGGCCCTGAAGGCCTGGATGTTGGCAAAGCTACTTTAAGCTTTTATTGGTTGGTCAGAGAGGGAGGGGGAAGCATGCAAGAACCAAAGAGGGGGGAGGAGGAGGAAGGATGTTGCAGCTGTTCCTTGTGGTCCCCCGACTACTCTGCGAAGTATGCGCTGCTAGTGCATGCCCAGCAGAGAGTGGGTTTCAGGGGGTGAGTTCGGAGATGCAGTGCAGTGTGGAGACAACACTCATGTCACCGGGTCCAGCAGTAAAGAGGCCCCGAGAACAGAATCTCCCCAAAATGTCGACAAGGGCTTTGGGTTCCAGAGGCTGTAGTGTTGTGGGGGATGTTGAGCCATTTTTCTACATCGTGAAGGACAGTGAGTGCCCAGCTAATATATGAGCTACATCTAGGTCATACTAGCATCATTTTGTCAAAAGAATTTTAACACCACTGTAATAGGTAGCTCAACTACTAATGTTGTATTTTATGTGTGTTTGGTGTGTTAACATGTCTGCAGTTCTTCTAAAAATTTCTTTATTGCACAAAAAAAATTGTAGTAATACATAACTATATACCAAGAGCAATGTTAAAAATCAAAACAAGGCACATGTTCAGCCACGCGAGTCTCAAATGTCTGGCAGACAGGTGGTCAGCGTCCAGCTGGGTGAATGGAAAGTTCAGTAGGAGGTGGTTCCTGTCTTTAGCAGCGCACAGGATTGAGCCCACAATCCTAGCATCCTATGAATCAGCTGTTTTTATTTTTCCATTCTAGTAACATCTTTCAGGCTTGGGGTAATTTATTAAGGGAACAGGTAAAGTTTTACTCAAGATCAGAAACAATCTTCCCATTATTTAAGCCTCACCTGAAGCATTGCCACCTCACCTCTCTCCTTAACTCCACCTGAGACCCCTCCTTTGAGATCCCTCAATTACTCCCTCTTCCCTAGTCCTATAGCACATGGTACATTTCTTAGTTTTCACAGTTGACACGTAATTTGTAATTGGTGGTATATATTTTTCTTTGAGATTATACATTTCTTGAAGGCAGCAACCTCTGGTTTGTGTTTGTGGCTCCCCAGAAATATTTGCTGCATGAACGATGCTGGGAACATGAGTAAAGGTATAGTAGAAGCAGAGGTGTTTTATTTTTTATTTTTTTCCTGGAGTGAAGGGTAAGTGAAGAGGCACAGTGAGAAGCAAGATGAATGGAATAGTAACAGCAGCTATGCCAGTCACTGTTCTAAGCATTCCAGTGGAAGAAAAAGAGACAGAGGTCAAGTGACTTGCTCAAAGCCACTCAGCTAGTAGGTGGCAGTTAGGAGTTGGACCCCAGAGGCTGGGCCCTTAACCATCATTCTTTCTCTGAGTTTGGAAGTGACTGAGAGAGCTCAGTTCCTGAACACCTGTCAGGTCACAGCTGTTACTATTACTGTAATATTGCTACGGAGCTCGACTGAACCATGTGGCTGACTTTCCTGCCAGCCTTTCCATTCTAGATGTGCCCCTGCTTAACGCTCAGTTGGCAGGACAGGTGAGTCCAGGCCAAGGACTGCTAAGGAGTTTCTCTCTGTGACCTGGGAAAACCTGGGATTTGAACTAGATATTTATATAATTCTTTCTCACATTGGAGTCTGGGAACCCAGGGGATCCAAAAGTTCCATGAGAACTAGGTATTTTTATTTAGGTGTTAGTTAACAAATTAATATAATCTTATTTGGGATCATTTTCCAATGGACTCCTGCCTCTTGATTTCAGGACCAAATGTTTGATATCTTGCAACCAAACGTTTCATGATGTATTATTTACCCTTTTTACATAGGAAGTACCATGTTGCTTCCCTCCTCTTCGTTCCCCTCCCCAGCCAGTCCTGACTCACAATCTTCAGTTAGAAAGATCACAGCATTTAACGGCGAGCATGTCTAAGCTGCTATTTTCTTTTGCAGTGAAAATTTCCAATGAAAGATATTTTACAGAATAAGTCTTTGGTTTCTTAAGTTACTTAACAAATTGAGCTTTTGACTTTGGATAATGAGAACAAATTAAAGGTACAAAATAATGCTGTTTTGTTCTGGATTACTGAGAGAAATACATGGATATTTAAGTCTGTGAATTAGAATTACACACCAAGAAAAGGCCAAATCAGAGTCTCTTTGCTGTTGGGACAGAGATTTTGCAGCAGGTCGATAAGCAGTTGCATCAAAACCACCTGTGCTGTAGCGCTCAGGGCCATATTTGTTTCCTTTGTGAGATGCAGAGCATGGATCTGCCTTTGAATGCTCCAGCTTATAGCAAGTCTACTGATGATCCTTTTTTCATTAAACTTGAAATCTTTATTTTGTTTATTTTGGGACACACTATTAAAGTGGGTGGATCATTTATCTTGTATAATTTTACCCATTCTGGATTTGGGTGCTTTTATTCTTGTGGTGATGTTTAGATGTTTTTGTCTCCTGTATTTCTTGAAGTTAGTAGTTGGGTCTAGAGCAGGGGTGGGCAAACTTTTTGACTCGAGGGCCACAATGGGTTCTTAAACTGGACCAGAGGGCTGGAACAAAAGCATGGATGGAGTGTTTGTGTGAACTAATATAAATTCAAAGTAAACATCATTACATAAAAGGGTACGGTCTTTTTTTTTATTATTTCAATAGTTTTATTCATTTCAAACATTTTAACAAGAAGAATGTAAACACTAATTATTATAATTTGAAACTTCAAAAAATGGAGGAATCATAGCACAATAACATACCTTATATTGAAGATGGCAAAGGCAAAATAAAATTGCCTAACAAAGGAAAGGTACAAAAGCCTTTCAAATTAAACTTAAATATAATAAAATAATTTAAAACTAAAACAAATAGAAAAGAACAAAATGTGTAAACAGTAAATTAAACATTTTCTTTAGTGCAACTTCCAAATTATGCCCTGGACGTAGATGTAGATGGCAATGTAGACTGGGATGAAAGGTTTTTGGTCTTTAAAACATCAACTTCAGTGGGAACAGTGTTGTTGGTCCTCTTTTTAGCTAATGCTCTGATACTGTGCTCTCCAGGGGCGTGTCTCCCTACATCACCACGATAACGTGTCTACGCATTCCCAGGGTGATGTCGGGGGACGTGTCTGTGGGCATTACAAGGAGCCTCTGGAAGATTGAGAGGTTGTTCCTTCTACTGAATGAACACTCAGAAGAAGGAGCTGCGGCCGTGTTTCCCAACGTTGCCATGTTAACACTGCTGCTGGTGAAGGAGTGGAGGGGAGAGCAAGAGAACCCTCCGCATTTTGGGCTCCGCGGGCCTGATAGAACAGCCGAACGGGCCAGATCTGGCCCGCGTACCGTAGTTTGCCCATGGCTGGTCTAGAGGCTTGGTTAGATTTAGGCTAAATATTTCAGAATATATGCTGTATGCTCTCAAATGCATACCATCAGAAGGTGCATAAGACTAGGCAGTCCCATTTGTAATTATGGAGGAGGCCCACCTCTCCAATCTGTTCTCCTGCCCAGTACTGTTTGTGAGCAAGAAAAGAAATATTTACTGTATCTGAACCTACCTTAACAAATACGGTTTCCATCTTAAAACCATTCCATATCCACCTTTTGGCAGTAAGCATCTGAAACCATCCAAAAAACTGTAAGTGCCTTTCCTTGCCAATAATCTGTTAGCAAGTCTTAACTCAGGAGATCTGTCTCTCCAGGCATTCTGAGAAGCAGAAATCTCAAATTACCTTCAGTTGAAATGGAAAATAAGTGAAACAAAGCAGGAACTAACTCATTGTGGTAGGCAGAATAATACCCCCATTCCCCAAAGAAGTTGTACATGTCTTAATCTCCAGGACCTGGGAATATGTTACTTTATATGGCAAAAGGAACTTTACAGATATAATTAGGGAACTGATTTTAGGACCCAATATAACCATAGAAGAAACATAAAAAAGGGAGGCAGAAGAGTGGATCAGAGAGATGTGATGTGAGGGTTGGATCCATTGTTGCTATCTTGGAAGATGCAGGAAGGAAGGGGCCATGAGCCAAGGAATGAGGGCAGTCTGTAAAAGCTGGAAAAGGCTAGGGAACAGAATCCATCCTAGAGCTTCCAAAATGGGACACAACCTCATTGATCCCTTGATTTAAGCTCTGTGAGACCCATGTCCAACTTCTGACCTACATAACTATAAGTAAATGTTGTTTTAAATTATTGTTTGTGGTCATTTGTTATTGTATCAACACAATTCTACAAAAAGCACTTAAACTAAATATACATGGGTGGGCAAAAGTAGGTTGACAGTTGTGAAAACGTGAAACATAAGCATTTATTCTTTTATCATTATTAATTTGTTATTTATTAATTGTTGTATTATTTATTTGTATTACAACTGTAAACCTACATTTGCCCACCCCTGTGTGTGTGTGTTTGTATGTATGTATGTATGTGTGTGTGTGTGTGTGTGTGCATGTGTAGGCAGAATAATGATCTTTAATGCCTAGAATCTATCTCTGGAAACTTGTGTGATTTGACAAGAGTGATGTCAATGAGGATGTTTCTCAATAGCTGAAATATATCCAGGCTGTTGAAATGATGCCAGACATACATTACTAAATGTAAACATTTAGTCATTTGTTTGATTCCAAGTATCTGAATGTTGGAATTATTACAGCCAGGTGTAGACCAGCTATATCTGAAGGGAACTTTTCAATTCTCATCTGGCAAGAGTTGACATTTCCAGATTATGTGAGGTCCAGCTGGAAACAGAGAAGTCCCTGGGCCTCAGGAGAACAATGAAATGGGCCCTGGGAGTCTGCTAGAGTCATGGTGCTTTCATTAGGATGAGCCCTGAATGCTGTGGTCAGGCCCTTGGGCAAGCGACACAATTGCAGTCTTGTTTCCTTCTAAATCACCACCCCTCCTCTACTGTTGAAATGTGGCTAGGAAGCTTCTTAATTTCCCAATTAGGGTATCGCCCTTCTAATTCACACCAAACAAAAAGAGTTGAAAAATAAAACCTCATGGCTGGTCAGAGGGGAGCGGGGAATCGGAAGAGGAGGGGAGGAAACACATAATTTGGAACCAAAAACTGAAGGAAAGACTCATAGATTCAGATCTCATCTTAGTTCAGGTAGACCTGGTGTTTGACCTTGCATTAACCTCCATGATCCTTATCTTTCCAGAACTCTAAAAGGTGATTAATAATACCTGTTGCACAAAGGTGGCAAGAATTAATAAATGGTAATTAGGGGTGAAGCGTAAATCAAGTATAGCAGTTACTTCTTTCAAGATTTCTTAGAATACCTTGATGTTGCTTTTGCTTTAAGGTCTGTGAAGAGTTCAATGAAGTCATTTCTGAGTTGGGCACCAGTTAGATTTGTGTGCTAAATATTCTTAAGCCTACAGTAATTTCCTTGCTATAGCTATAATGTGATTCTGAAAATCAAATCATATCATCTTTGTACATAGTCATTTGAGGTTTTCTCTCTTACCATATGTGGGATCCTATAACACAAATATCAGCCTTATACTGAAATCAGTTGGGGTCCAAAAGATATTTCTCGGTCATTTTTTTCTTAACATATCCTATATAATAAAAGCTTAATATGCAAATTGTCCCCTCAACCAGGAGTTCGACCACTTGCTATGACGTGCACAGACCACCAGGGGGTGGCGTGGAACATGGCAGGCGTCAGTGACACAGTGCTGGCAAGTGGGCAGCAGTGGAGGTGCTTCTAGCCCCAGTGGGCCCTGACGAGAGCAGGACCATGGCAGGAGGGTGGTGCAGGTGAGCGGGTGGCACCAGTTCAAAGTGGGTGCAAGCGGGGGCCCGAACACCCCGCTAATCACCATGCAGACAGCAACCAGAGGTGGCAGTGGGGGCGGGGCTGCTGCCCAGCTCCCAGGCATTGAGGGAGCTGGGCAGGGGCTCGATAACTCAGGTGGAGGGGCCGCACGGGGACCTAGGTGCCCAGGTGCTGCCCAGAGCTCAGAGGTCAACTGGGACCTGCACTTCCACGCCAGATGCTCCTGCTTCGATTGCCAGCCAGGCCTATGCATGAATTTCGTGCACCAGGCCTCTAGTATGTTATATAACTAAAGTAACAAGAAATGAGAAGTCATTACAGTATAAAAAAATACTTTGAAGGGGGTATATATAGTCTAAATCATATATTTTTATTAAAAACTTTAATGAATTATTTTAATAACTATATTTATTTAAAAGATTTTATATCCTATATAATAAAGAGGTAATATGCAAATTGACCATCACTCCAACACACAAGATGGCCGCCCCCATGTGGTCACAAGATGGCTGCCACAAGATGGCCAGCAGGGGAGGGCATTTGGGGGTGACCAGGCCTGCAGGGGAGGGCAGTTGGAGGTGACCAGGCTGGCAGGGGAGGGCAGTTGGGGGTGACCAGGCCTGCAAGGGAGGGCAGTTGGAGGCGATCAGGCCTGCAGGGAAGGGCAGTTGGGGTGACCAGGCCTGCAGGGGAGGGCACTTGGGGGTGACCAGGCTGGCAGGGGAGGGCAGTTGGGGGGAAAGGTCTGCAGGGGAGGGCAGTTGGGGGCGACCAGGCCTGCAGGGGAGGGCAGTTGGGGGCGACCAGGCCTGCAGGGGAGGGCAGTTGGGGGCGACCAGGCCTGCAGGGGAGGGCAGTTGGGGGCGACCAGGCCTGCAGGAGAGGACAGTTAGAGGAGACCAGGCTGGCAAGGGAGGACAGTTAGAGGAGACCAGGCTGGCAAGGGAGGACAGTTAGGGGTGACCGGGCCAGCAGGGGAGGGCAGTTGGAGGCGACCAGGCCTGCAGGGGAGGGCAGTTGGGGGTGACCAGGCTGGCAGGGGAGGACAGTTGGGGGTGACCAGGCCTGCAAGGGAGGGCAGTTGGGGGCGATCAGGCCTGCAGGGAAGGGCAGTTGGGGTGACCAGGCCTACAGGGGAAAGCAGTTAAGGGTGACCAGGACGGCAGGGGAGGGCAGTTAGGGGCAATCAGGCCAGCAGGGGAGCAGTTAGATGTTGATCAGGCTGGCTGGGGAGTGGTTAGGGCAGCCTTGGGCAAACTACGGCCCGCGGGCCGGATCCGGCTGTTCTATCTGGTTCTCTTGCTCTCCCCTCCGCTCCTTTACTTTGAATTTATATTAGTTCACACAAACACTCCATCCATGCTTTTTTTCCGGCCCTCCGGTCCAGTTTAAGAACCCATTGTGGCCCTTGAGTCAAAAAGTTTGCCCACCCCTGGGTTAGGGGGTGATCAGGCTGGCAGGCAGAAGCAGTTAGGGGCAATCAGGCAGGCAGGCAGGCAGGTGAGCAGTTGGGAGCCAGCAGTCCTGGGTTGTGAGAGGGATGTCTGACTGCCCATTTAGGCCCGATCCCAGTGGGCAGTCAGAAATTTCTCAAGGGGTCTCAGATTGGAGAGGGTGCAGGCTGGGCTGAGGGAAACACACACACACACACACACACACACACACACACACCCATGCACGAATTTCGTGCACCAGGCCTCTAGTTACTTTATAGTCAGTTTCCTTTTTTTTAAAGCTAGTTCTCAGAGACTGTTTGCTCTTTTCTCCTCTCCAGTACATTAAGTCAATCAGTAAAAAAAAAAAAAAAAGAAAGAAAAAAATTTCCAGTGTTTTATGTGTGTGTGTGTGTGTGTGTGTAAAACTCAGCAAACTAATGTTAAGAACCTCCCCACACATGCACACAAATTCTCTGAAGAAATATATATATTAGCAAGATTGACAGAAATTCACATTTATTTGTTATATGAAATTAGAACATTAAAACCAGTTCCCACTGCTTGCTGCCCACACCTTGCACTCTGGTCAACAGGCTGCTTCTTGGTTAGGAAGCAGGTGTAGCAAGTGCCTTCCTGGTGCCATTTCTGTTAGAGGGAAAGAGGAGAACATAGGTCCTCATAGTGCTGTCTAGGACTCAGTTCCTCCATGAGATGCTTGGCTGGGCCAGGACAGCAAGCCCCTACAGGATGCTGTGGTAGAGTTGTCGTGTCCTTAGATGTTGGTGATGGCAGTACATTGGTAATGAGCAGATTAGGTATTTCAACATTTTTTTCTCTTTTTTTTTGCCCTGGGAAATTTTCCAGGTATATTTCTGTTTTCGTTCAGTGACTGAAAATGTCAACTACCATCAAACAGGTGTAGCTGACCTTTTTAAAAAACAAAAGTGGTAGATCAACACACTGCCATTCTTTGTTCCTCTGATGGTTTGGAAACAAAGTGTCTTCTATTCAGTGAATGAGCCACTTCTGCTTTTCTTCTGTTCTCCCACAACCCCTGCTCCTTTGTATTCTTTTGGGACAATGCTGTGAATGCAAAGCATACTATTTGCTTTATCCCAGGGTATTACAGGTAATGTTTAGAAGAGATCAAGGCGAGACTTTTGGATTGCTGAAGGTTACACCATGGAGGCCAGATAGTTTTTTAAATAGTGGGTAGTGCTTGAAGATAGTAATTGGACACTCTCTCCTATCCTAAATGAAATGTAAAGTAAATAGTTTGCTTAAATGCTGGAAGTCAAAGAAGGGTGCTGTTCATGTGCCAGAAAGTTGGGGTTCCTACTAGATGCAGTATAGCTGGTCCCAGAGAATTCATTTTCAATTCAACTTCACAAAGCAGAAGCATCACCTTCATAGCAATAGGTGTAGATCAGTGGTCTTCAAACTTCAAACTAGATGCCCCCCCCAAAGGATTGTTTAAAATGATGTACTTTCTCAAGTTTATAACTTGACATCTGAATGTTTTTTTAAAAAGATAATTTTTAAAATAGGAGGTAGAAAACATAACACAGTTCATAAGTTGAAAGATGAAGACTGATTTATGTGAAAATAAAGTATTTCATGACATGATTTTATAAAATACGTTTTAATGACTCTATTACTGAATAACATTAAATCTGAAAGAAGTCAATAAAAAAACTTGCATAGAGACTTTATCTAGCACATCTTGAGAAATCTGGTGACTCCAGGGTTTTTTTTTGTTTGTTTGTTTGTTTTTAAACACTACAGTTACCTTAAAAGTAACCCACATCATTAATATGTTACTTTACTGTGAATTCAGACTTTCCAATATTGGCCAAGGTCATCCTGTTTATGGGACAGGGAGAGACAGGAAGGGGTTTTTCCCAACTAATGTTTAGAATCATGTAGGGCAGCACACCATAGTAAGATTTGAGCTATATGAATAGTATGACTTTTTTTTTTCCTGTAGAGTGGGAGAAAAAATATGGCTAATTACCCAAAAAATTTTCAGGCAGTTTTAGAAAAGAGTACATATGGAAGTTGAGAGTATAGGAACTCATTTCCGTAAATCTGTGCCTTTGGAAAGTCCATTTGAAGACTTCTGGAATAGAGACTGCTGGAATAGCTTGTGGTAGATGGAAGAGAATTAAAAACAACCATAAGCAGAAAGTAATCAAATAGGTACAAAAAAATCCGTAAACTTGGTCGATAAAATAAAAAGCTAGTTCTTCAAAAAGACAGATAAAACAGGCAAGCCTTTGGCAAGTTTTATCACAAAAATAAGGAATTTTAGGAATGAAAAATCAGAGATATTGATTTTTTAAATCCTTTACTACTCTTTAATGTATAGCTTTATGCAAAGAATTTGAAAATCTAGATGAAACAGATATTTCTAGGAACATATCAATTGACAAAGCTGATTAGAGAAGAGAAAAATTTGAATAGCCCAACCTTTAATGTTATATCATTAAAAATTCTAGAAGGATCAAAGACAAAAGTGAAACCACAAAGGAACTAAGAAGAAAATGTAAATGAGTATATTTATAGTTTTGGTAAGGGAAAGGTCTTTATAAGCATGATATAAAACCAAGAAGCCATAAAAGGGAAAAAATAATTTAATTATGTAAATATCTAAAGCTTCTTTTCAGTAAAACAACTTTAAGCAAAGTAAAAATAAGCAAATTAGGAAGAAATATTTGTAGCACAAATGACAAAGGCTTAATATCCTTAACATAAGTGCTAATATAACAATATCCTGAAGAATTTACTATTTTAAATTAGGGTACTAGTAGCATAGATTGTGAGATACAGTTGAATCACTGTATGTATTTTGGTAGTAGATCCAATAAGAAATGAGGAATCAATGAAATCTTAGCCTGAGAAAATGGGTGCAGGGCACTACCATTTACCCACATGCTAAAGGCTGGGCGGGGGAGTTTATGTTCAGAAATAGATTTGGGGTGAAGAGTAGGCAGAGAGAAATAAATCTGATTTGGTTATTCTAATTTGCAATTCCTATTTTTCATTCCAGTGAGAATGTCAAATACATAGTTAAATATATGAAACTCAGGTAACAGATCTTGTCTGGAGATTTAAATTTGAGTCATTAGCAAATGAGTGACATCTGAAGCCATGGGTATGGATGATGATGATAATTATGATGATATGGTGGTGATGATGATGACAACAGCTAACATTTGTTGAATGCTCAATAAGACTCAAAACTTTGGGGAAGTTGATCTCACGTGCTGTTGGAGGTCTGTGGCATACTGGAATTTGATATCTTGATGCTGCTGGTCTTGCTGTTGGGAAGAGGGAGTAGAGGCTGGGCTCATGATGATTAAAGAGATCAGGTCTCCATTGAGTATTGAGGGGAATAGGAAGAGAAGGCTCAGTACTTGATGGGACTCTTGTAATCTGAAGACATGACTTTCTTCCAAGTCAGAGGATTTAACTATTTGGCTGTTTCCTGTCTTCCACGTTTTCCCTTTTCTCTTCTAATTTCTGTTATATGGGTAGTAGAACTTATAAATCTATTCTCCATGTCTCTCAACTTTCCTTTCATACTATCCAGCTTCCTCAATTTGAACTGCATCCTGCCAGAATGGAAGGAGAACCCTTTGGCAATCCCCCAGCTCTCAGATTCTCTGCTTCAGCTGTGCTATTTGTTTTATTTCAACAATCATGTCTTTTCATTCTCAAGATTTCTGATCAGTTTATCATTTTTATGAATCTCATTTTCTTGAGTGTATTTTATAACCTTTTATACTTATTTTAATTTAGAGATACTAAGTATACTAAACATATCAACCATTTTAGTTTTTTAAAAAGGCTACTTAAGGCTTAAATTTAAAAGCTGTGAGGACCACATTATGGTGACAAGACTTAAAGGCAGGTAGCAGAAATACTCTCTATTATGGAATTTGATTCAGATTTTATGGTATTGTTGTTTGTAGAATTTAGGAAGAAATGGTAAAAGAAGTATCTCTTTATTTCCTAGGCTGGACTAAATAGAACAAAATTCAATTTTCTTAGCTCTGGCAACAAGAATAAAATTGAAAATCAAGTTACACCAAAGAGTTCTGACAAACAGAAAAACATGAGAGTAAGACATGGTATAACAAGTAGATGACCTGAAAAATGTTTTGCCTTTGGGAAAGTAGGTGTTTAAACTAACTGATAATGGTCAAACTTATTTTTCCCATCTAAACTTGGTATTCCAAGAAACAAGTGGCTAAATCCCTCCCCCCCCCACACACACACTTTAGTAACTTTAATGTTTAGAATTTGATGTTTAGAAGTTTAGAAACTTTAATGTTTTCCTGAAATAGTTTTATTGGGGTCATTAAAGTTGGATTTTGCAACTTCAATTTGTACTGTAAAATATTTTGGCATAAATTTGATGCGTCCCACCATCTTAAAAATATAATTACTAGCCATTGATTAAAGCACTAAAAATTATTTAAGGTGCTCTTTGATTTGTGTCAATATGGAAGAAATGTAATTTCTGAGGTCTGCATTCTTCCTTGTGAGGAGATGGAGTACAAATAGAGTGGGTTGGATCTTAGGGGCCAGAGTGATATAACCCATTTAAAACAACCTGGAGCCCAAAGAACCATAGGTTTGGACACATCGGTAGTCTTTTAGAAGACACAGGGGTCAAGATGGAGAAACCAAGGTCATTCTAAAGCACAAAGAGCAGAAGTCTTGTCTGGATGCGGTGAAAACTGGAATGGAATAGGCAGATCCAGAGTCAGGGAGAATGAGGGCTGGGGGTACTCTGAAAATCAGACTGAATCTTACCTTTAGTGACCTTTGAGCATAGCTGTGTGAGCTGGTCAGTACAGGTGTGCTGGCTTATCAGTACAGGTGTGCTGTGTAAACAATGAGGACTTAAATACATATACATGAGCTGTTTATTGCTATCCTATGTAAATAATAGAACACTTTCCCTAAATGGTTTCAGTGTTTTTAATAGAATAGGTCCCAGAAACATCTATAGTCTGTGTCCTCTTTCAATAAAATGAAGATAAAATAAGGAAGTAATTATTTAGTATATAAAAATATTTTCAGAATTTGATACAATACAGTATGCAGTCTTTAGGGTTGAGCATATCATCTCTTCAGTATCTAGGTACTACACAGGCTATAGTCCCATATTTTAAAAACAAAGTTTTAAAAGCTAAAATAACATTTAAAAAAAGCTCTGGCTGGTGTGGCTCAGGTGGTTGGAGTGTCATCCTGTACACCAAAGGGTCGCAGGTTCAATTACCAGTCAGGGCACATATCCAGGTTGTGGGTTCAATCCCTGTCAAGGTGTGTGAGGGAGGCAACTGATTGATTTTTTTCTCTTTCTCTCTTACTTTTCCCTCCTTCTTCCTTTCTCTCTCTCTAAAATAAATAAAAAGTAATTATATATACTAGAGGCCCGGTGCATGAATTCATGCACAAGTGGGGTCCTTTGGCCTGGCTGGTGATCAGGCTGATCAGGGCCATCTCACCCAGTCCTGATTGGGGAGATCGGGACCAGCTGACCAGCTGGCCAGCTGGCCAGGGGGAGGGACTGCTAGAGGTTGGCTGTGGGAGTGCACTGACCACTAGGGGGAGCTCCTACGTTGAGCGTCTGTCCCCTGGTGGTCAGTGTGTGTCATCATGACCAGTCATAATGGTCCCTTAGTCTTTTATATATATACTAGAGGCCTGGTGCATGAAATTATGCATGGGGGGTCACCCCTCAGCCTGGCCTGCACCCTCTCGCAATGCGGGACCCCTCGGGGGATGTCCGAGTGCTGGTTTAGGCCTGATCCCGTAAACCTGCAGTCAGACATCCCTCTCGCAATCCGGGACCACTGGCTCCTAACTGCTCGCTTGCCTGCCTCATTGCCCATAACCACTTGCCTGCCTGCCTGATCGCCCCTAACTGCTCGCCTGCCTTTCTAATCACCCTTGACCACCTCTGCCTGCCTGCCTGATCACCTCCAACTGCTCGCCTGCCTGCCTGATAGCCTCAAACCGCCTCTGCCTCAGCCCCCTCTGCCTGTGGCTTCATCTAGAAGGATGTCCAGAATGACATCTGGCAGGTCGTTCGGCTGTCTGGTCTAATTAGCTTATTATGCTTTTATTATTATAGATGTATACTAGAGGCCGGGTGCATGAAATTCGTGCACTAGGGGTGGGGGTGTCCCTCAGTCCAGCCTGCACCCTCTCCAATCTGGGATCCCTCAGGGGATGTCTGACTGCTGGTTTAGGCCTGATCCCAGTTTAGGCTGGTTTAGCACCCACTCACAATCCCGGACTGCTGGCTCCTAATTGCTCACCTGCCTGCCTGCCTGATTGCCCCTAACTGCTTCTGCCTGCCAGCCTGATCACCCCCTAACTGCTTCTGCCTGCCAGCCTGATCACCCCCTAACCACTCCCTTACTGGCCTGATTAACATCTAACTGCTCCCCTGCCGGCCCGATCACCCCCAACTGCCCTCCCCTGCTGACCTGGTTGCCCCCAACTGCCTTCCCCTGCCAGCCTGATCTCGCCCCAACTGCCCTCCCCTGTAGGCCTGATCTCACCCCCAACTGACCTCCTCTGCTGGCCAATTTGGTTCTGATTGGTCGGTTTCTATGCCAATCAGTGTCTTTGGGCCTATCAACAGGGCCTGATCAGAAAGACGGGGCTGATCAGCAGCCCCAGTGGAGGCCTGGAGAGAAATGGAGGCACAGCTGCTGGCCAGACCCAGAGAGAAAGAGAGAGGCAAGTGCTGATCAACAGTTGCCACAGAGGCTATGGATCAGACTCTGCTTCTCTCTTCAGGCCTTTCTCCGGGCCTGATTTGCAGCCCCCTCAGCAGTCAGTGCTGGTCCCCGTGCCTGCTGCCGTAGCAGTCAGTGCTGGGACACCATGGCAACCCAGCGCTGCTCCGGTTGTGATGGACCCAGGGTTTTTATATATTAGGATGCTTGGGTGAGGATTCAAAAACAAAAAAGCTCAGTGATACTTAACTGTTTTCAAATTTCATTATGCAATTAGGATAATTCACAAAACTAAGAAAGAAATTTGAAATATATCTAGTATAATTAAAATTATTTTAATTATAAGTTTATAAATTAATTTTAATGAACCATTCATTCATTTCTGCCATATGTTCAAGAGGGAAGAAGGGAAAAAATTGGAAATAGAAAAGACAAATTATTCAAGAAGTTTAACCTTAAGGGAAAAGGAGAGGGTGTCCTGATTGGCCAGTGTAAGTATTACGTTTATTGGGAAAGTACCATCATGATGTTATCCATCTCCCCTTTAATCCAAAACTGTTCCTACCCAGTTTCTTAAGGAGGCCAGTGAAACTAGAAGGGATTGGCAAGCGAGACAGTATTTTGATCTGCTCTGCACTGTGTTTTATCAGTCCAGCTACTTGTGACTTTAGTTAACACATTTCTAGTCCCTGATCACCTCACAGTGAACCAATGCTGTTAAATAGTTGACCACCATTAATACCCAGTGCTTCTCCAGTGTTTTTCTAAAGAACCCCTACCTCAGCCTGACCTCGTTCCTAGAAGTATCTGGGAAGGTAAACTACAGTAGTTCATCTCAAGCACAAAATCTTTGTGAAGCCTTCCTTTCATCTTAAACATTTTTGTGAATTTTGACTTGTATACTATGTTTATTTATAAAAATGTTTATCATTTAATAAAATCAACCCTCTAGGAAAATGTGCCATGTTATCCTGTTGCCTTGCATACTCTTGGCACCCCAGAAAGTGGTTCTGCCTCAGTTTGAGGAATGTGGATGTACTGGGAAGAATACTGGGTTGGTGGGTGAAGGTATTTGGGTTTTTCCCCATCTTTGCGATAAGTTAGCACTGTGACTTGGGAAAATGGTTTAAACTTACTGGTTTCCATTTCCTTTATATTACTTAGGGGAGCTGAGTAATCAGACTAGATAATCACAAAGTTCCTGCCTTTTGTCATTCTATAATAACAAAGAATCTTGAATGCCAGATCCATAACTTTGGAGGACCTGTGTGGTTGCACTTTATAGATCACAAGGTCCAGTGTGTACAACTCACAGCCCTTACCATCTTTACTATGTCAACCGGTGGTCATTGGAGCCAATTCAATGCTAGCAAGAATCTCTGATTTGGGGTGCGGTGAAGAAGGAAACTATTCAGTGCAAATAGCTCAATTGTGATACAGCACAGCTATGGAATAGCTCACTAGTTTTACAGCTCAATTATGGAACAGCAGGCTATGAGGCAGTCCTTGGGCAAGGCGGCTCTCTGGTTAGACAGCTCTGCTCTGGCCCAGTCTGGTTCACTATGCTCTGATCCATTCCTCCTGTTCTGTTCCACTCTGACCCTGAGAGACTGCTTTGGTGTTTCAGCTCCAGCAGGGTCTTCAGTTTTCAATGGAAAGAGAAAGTGTGCTCCTGGATCTAGAAGGGAGCTAATTTATACAGGAAGAAGTCCCCACTCTTGGTCCTTGATTGGTCCTTGATTCAGATGAGAACTCCAAATCTTCACAGTTTGATTGGTCCAAAAAGCACTGTCCTGATTGTTTGGAATAGAGTTGCTCTGATTGGTCAGTGAAAATGCTAATGAGGATATAGCTGCAATTGGACAGTGAACATCTCAGTCCTATTGATTGAAATAGGACTCCAGGAACTCCTTTATAAGGGTCAGACAGGAACTAAGTGCAGGCAGGCAGTTCAGTGCAGACTTCTCTCTGAAGCATGGCTTGCATGAAACCTGTTTAGAAATGGCTGCTAGGCTCTGTTCATAAATTTGAGCCCAGTTAGCCACCAGCAATCCTTCTTGGTAGGTATCTTCTTTCTCAGGGTCAACAACTATCTTGTAATTACAGTAAGGATTTTGATTATTGAATGAACACAGAGTGAGTGGGCATTATGGCATAGTTGATTTACACATTATTCTTTTCCTTTCCTACATAGATGGAAATATGAATTTAATATGAATTAAATCCATAGTCCTCCATTGACAAATGAAGGCATGTGCATAAGATTTCCATGAATGAGCCAGGTTTTATATTCAGCATTCTTATCCCTTCCCCTCAACCTGTGTCCTTCCTGATAGAAATCTAGCCACTTCTACAAGTGAGAGCCAAAGAAATATTCTCCTATAACCTCTACCAACAGCTGAAAACTTGTATAAACTTTTAAAAGAAATAACTGTCTACAAAGAGTGGTGCTTCTGTGATAGTCCAAATTTCTGTGTAAAGCACACTCCCTAAATTAACCAAATTGTATTATCCATGAGAACAAGCATCACACGTCTTCCTAAGTTTTTAAAGCTATTTCTCCATGCTGTATCAAGTTGTGTTACCTCTTGAAGTAGGACATTTTGTGCCCTGTTTGAAAGCTGGTTTGACTAATGTAGCTGGAATTGTTGAAAGGAGAAGAGAGAAAGAGAAGGAACTGATATGCTTTATGAATAGGGAATTGCACTAGACCCTTTGCAGTATACAGTATATCTGATAAGTGTGTTATTATGTGGCAAATAGTCCCACCTTCCAGATGGTGGAATGGTTTCCAAATCAAGCCTCAAGGTCATACTAAGTGACAGGGCTGGGCCTCAAACCCATTCCTAACAGCGAGTCATGTCCCCTGCTCCTTCAAACCACACTGCCTGTCACTCCTCCCTAATACCTGAGCTTTATGTTGTGGTGATTAGTTAACTATTCTGTCCTGGTTAAGAATTAGTTAATTTCTGCCTTGGTTGGTAATGAGGACTATCTCAGACCACCCCTCAGCAGTGCGATACAAAACTCCCCTGTATGGAGCTAAAAATCTTAGAAACATTTTAAGTGACTAAATCCCTTAGTTAGCATCCATGTGTGAGTCTATGATATTTATCTTAAATAGATTCTAATAAAACAACTTACAAGTGGCAGCCAATGACCAATGCTGGGGCTTTTGGTTAGTACAATATTTGCATTACTGAAAGTGCTTTTGGGCATGATAATGCAAAGTTCAATGATAGCAAACGACACCTAGAGTTGTATTGAGGCTTATATGTCTAATGCCTGTCCTCTGCTATATGGTATTCACTGGCCTAGTAGCCCTCCCTGGAGCTATGGCTCAGGAGAAGGGGACAGTGACTCTGTGGTTCAGGGGAAGGTAGAAAGTTGTACAACCAGACATTTTCTGATGTCTGGCTTTAGACTCAGGACAGGGACATTAATACATATAGTGGAGATTGGCTGCATACACATGCACCCTTGAAGGACCCTGCCCTGCTGAGTGTTGGTTTGCTCAGAGACACAGGATAGGTTAGTAGAAAGATCACCACCTCTAAAGCCAGACCAACCCAAGCTGTAATTCCAGCATTAGCTCTTACTCTGCTGTGTGACTTTCAGCAAGTTATTTAACCTCTTGGAGTCTCAGTTTTCTCATCTGGGTTACAGGTGTAAACTATACATTGAAGTGCTATTAAAGGATTAAGAGTCCTGGCTAGTGTGGCTCAATTGCTTGAGCATCAACCCATGCACCAGAAATTCAATTTCCTGTGAGGGCACATGCCCAAGTTGGGGGCTTGATCCCCATTAGGTGGTGTGCAGGAGGCAGCCGAGCCATGGTCACATCGATGTTTTTTTCTCTCTCTCCCTCTCCTTTCCTCTCTCTCTCAATAAATAAAAACACATTAAAATATTAAAATATGAGAAGGCAAATAGTACAGCCATTTTGGCAGATAGTGGGCTCTTTCTTAAAAAGCTAAACATAATCTTACCATGTGATCCAGAAATCCTGCACCTAGGAAATGAGTTGAAAACTTAATTCCTTATAAAACCTACACATGGATGTTTCTAGCAGCTTTATTCATAATTGCCAAAAGTTGGAAGCAACCAAGATGCCCTTCAATAATTGAATGAATAAACTGTGGTACATCCATGTGATGAAATACTATTCAGCAATAAAATCAAATAGAGAGGCTGAAGACGGTGACTGGCAGGAAGGTAGGGAAGGAGAGTGAGGGAGCTATAGAGGAGTGTGTGGACATGTGTGGTGTGTGTGTGTGTGTGTATGAGCTAGGGACTGTTATCCTGCAGATCTTCCAAGGGGCGGCCAAACCAGGCAGTCTTAGATGGCGGAACCCTGCTGCCACTGCGGACACTCCGGGGGCGGCCAGCACGGGCACAGAGACCACGCCATCTTGAAAAACAGAGCTGCTTGAGACTAGGATCCTGGCATCAGCACCACCCAGTCTGGTCTCAGATGCAAACCGGGACCCTACAGCCACTGGGGACAGAGACCTGTGACCACAGTTGTAGACCCACAGACACCAAGAATCCAGACATCCTGGCCGCAGATTTCTGTGAGTCACAGATCCCAACCCTCTCCCCACAGGCTCACAGCAGCGCCATAGGAACTGCTAGACCCACCCCTCGCACAGGGCTGCAGCGCTGCTATAGGAGTTTGAGCCTGGGCATGCACGGACACTGGGAATCTGTTCCCCGCAAAGCAATCAGGTGGCCAAACCCCACGCCCACCCAGGGCAGCAGTGCTACCTGATTTCGATTCTGGGCAAGTGCACACAGAAGTCTGTTTTTTGCAGTGCAGGAGTGGACCTTCTGCCGACACAGTACTACTGTGCAATCTGGTCCCCAAAGCTGATCGGGACCCTGATTCTCCGTGCGAGAGACAGCACTGAGCAACAGTGACTTGACTGTTTCTCATTGTGTGCGCCTGGGATCCCTGATTCCCAGTGTATTCACACTAAGAGCCAGTGACTCCACTTCTTGGCGCATGCACACACAGGGACCCTGATTCTCAGTGTGAGGCCACACCAAGCAACAGAGACTCTGATACTTGATTCTTGGTGTGGGCACAGGGGAACTCTGACTCCTGGCACATGCTAGGGGACTTTGATTTTTGGCATATGCCAGCAGGGTCTCTGTTTCAGCGTGGTACAGGTGGGGTCCCTGATTCTAGGTACGAGCACGAGGCCACACTGAGTGCCGGTGACTCTGATCCTGGACGAGTGTGGCTCCCACCAACCCACGGCAACCACATATCTTGGTGTCGGAGCTCTTCAGTGACACTCAGGTGGTGTGAAGCTCCCACTACACATGGCCCAGGCCCACACAACTCAACGTTTGAACCTTCTGGTGATAGTCAGAATGGGGAGACGTCACAATCCCCAGAGGAAAGAAAATGAGGAGTAGCCACAAAAGGAAATAAGTGAAATGGAAGCACGCAACATGACAGAAAAAGAATTCAGAGTAATGGTCATACAGTTCATACACTGGATGGATGAGAAAATCAACAACTTATGCAAAAATTAGGAAGAGATCAAAAGTGATATAGCTACAATCAAAAACACCATGGAAGGTTTCAACAGTAGACTAGAAGAAGCAGAGGACCGAATTAGTGAGTTAGAAGATAAGGTACAGAAACAAGCTCAATCTGAACAGCAACTGGAGAAAAATATTAAAAAGCAGGAGGAGAGCCTAAGGGAGCTTTGGGATAACACAAAACGAAGTAATATACGTGTAATAGGGCTGCCAGAAGGACAAGAAGAGCAACAAGGATTAGAAAATCTATTTGAAGAAATAATGACAGAAAACTTCCCAGATATGGGGAAGAAAAAAGTTACATAAGTACAGAGAGTCCTAAGCAAGATGAATGCCAAAAGACCCACACCAAGACATGTCATAATTACAATGGCAAATGTTTATGACAAAGAGAGAATCTTAAAGGCTGCAAGAGAGAGACAGAGAGTTACCTACAAAGGATCCCCCATCAGATTATCAAATGATTTCTCAACAGAAACACATCAAGCTAGAAGGGAATGGAAGGAGCTATACAAAGTGATGCAAAGCAAAGGACTGAATACAAGAATACTCTATCCAGCAAGACTATCAATCAAAATTGAAGGGGAAATCAGGAGCTTTGCAGACAAAAAAAAACCTAAGGGAGTTTATCACAACCAAGCCAGCAATGCAAGAAATGCTAAAGGGAATGCTGTAAAAAGAAGAAATGGAAAGGGAGGAAGGAACACAGGCATAAAGTACAGAAATGGCTACAAACAAGTACCTATCAATAATAACATTAACTAAATGGATTAAATGTTCCAATCAAAAGACATCGAGTGGGTGAATGGATAAGAAAACATGACCCATGCATATGCTGTCTACAGGAGACACACTTCAGAACAAGGGACTCACACAGACTAAAAATGAAGGGATGGAAAAACATCTATCAGGCAAATGGAAATGGAAAAAAAAAAAAAAGCTGGGGTAGCAATACTTATATCTGAAAAAATAGACCTCAAAGTGGAGACCATAACAAGAGACAATAAAGGCCACTTCATAATTCTAAAGGGATTGCTACAACAAGAGGATATAACTATGGTAAATATTTATGCACCCAATGCAGGAGCACACAAATACATAAAAAAAACCTTCTGAAAGATATCAGGGGAGAGATTGACAGTAACACAACCATAGTAGGAGATTTTAATACCCCATTAACATCACTGGATAAATCTTCTAGACAAAAAATTAGTAAAGAAACATCAATCTTAAATGACTCACTAGATCAGATGGACTTAATTGACATCTTTAGAACGTTCCACACCAAAACTACAGAATATACATTCTTCTCAAGCGCACATGGAACATTTTCAAAGATAGACCACATATTGGGTCACAGGCAAAGTCTCTACAGATTCAAGAGGATTGAAATTATATCAAGCCTCTTCTCAGATCACAATGGCATACAATTAGAAATCAACTACAGTAAAAAGAATCACAAAAATTCAAACACTTGGAGGTTGAATAGCACACGATTAAACAATGAGTGGGTTACCAAAGAGATCAAAGAAGAAATAAAACACATCCTGGAAACAAACAACAATGAAAACACAGCAATCCAAAATCCTTGGGACACTGAAAGCAGTTCTGAGAGGGAAGTTCATAGCATTACAGGCCTACCTCAAAAAAAACAAGAAAAACTGGTAATAAACCATCTAACTCTGCAACTTGAAGAATTAGAAAGAGAGCAACAAGAAAAGCCCAGTGTGAACAGAAGGAAGGAAATAATAAAGATCAGAGCAGAAATAAATGACATAGAGACCAATAAATAAATAAATAAATAAAAATACAAAAGATCAATGAAACCAAGAGCTGGTTTTTTGAAAGGATAAACAAGATTGATGAACCTTTAGCCGGGCTCACCAAGAAGCAAAGAGAGAGGACCCAAGTAAACAAAATCAGAAACAAAAGAGGTGAAATAACAACAGACCCCACAGAAATATGAAGAATTATAAAAGAATACTATGAGCAACTCTATTCCAACAAACTGGTCAACCTAGAAGAAATGGACATATTCCTAAAAAAATATGACCTTCCAAAACTGAACCAGAAGAAATCAAAAAATCTCAATAGGCTGATAACTATGGAGGAAATTGAAGCAGTAATAAAAAAACTTCCAATGAACAAAAGCCCTGCACCAGGCGGCTTCACAGGGGAGTTTTATAAAACATTCAAAGAAGAAATAAAACCTTTCTTCCTTAGACTATTCAAAAAAATTCAAAAGGAAGGAGCACTTCCAAGCTCTATGAATCCAGCATTACCCTAATCCCAAAACCAGATAAAACAATACAAAGAAAGAGAATTACAGGCCAATATCCCTCATGAACATAGATGCCAAAATCCTCAACAAAATTCAAGCAAATTGAATCCAGCAATACATTAGAAAGATCATACACCATGACCAAGTGGGATTTATCCCAGGGATGCAAGGATGGTACAACATCCACAAATCAATAAATGTGATACATCACATAAACAAACTGAGAGATAAAAACCATATAATCATATCAATTGATGCAGAAAAAGCACTTGACAAAATTGAACTCCCTTTCTTGATAAAAACTCTCAGCAAGGTGGGAATAGAAGGATCATACCTGTGGGGATAGAAGGATATAATAAAAGCCATATATGACAACCCCACAGCCAACATCATCCTCAATGAGCAAAAACTAAAACCAGTTCCCCTAAGAACAGGAACAAGACAGGGATGCCCACTCCTCTTTGACATACTACTGGAAGTACTAGCCATTGTGATCAGAGAGGAAGAAGAAATAAAAGGCATCCAAATTGGAAAAGAAGAAGTAAAACTGTCCTTATTCGCAGATGACATGATACTGTATATAGAAAACCGCAAAGACTCCAAAAAACTACTAGACTTAATAATGAATCTGGCAATGTAGCAGGATACAAAATTAACACCCAGAAGTCTATGGCTTTTCTATATACCAATAATGAACTCACAGAAAGAGAAATTAAAAAAGCAATCCCATTTACCATTGCAACAAAAAAATAAAGGTACCTAGGAATAAACTTAACCAAGGAGACAAAGGACCTGTACTCAGAAAATTTCAGGACGCTAAAAAAACGAGATAGAGGAAGACATGAACAAATGGAAGAATATACCATGTTCATGGATTGGTAGCATCAACATCATTAAAATGTCCATACTACCCAAAGCAATCTATAAATTCAACTCAATCCCCATTAAAATACCAATGACATATTTCAAAGATTAGAACAAATTCTCCAAAAATTCATCTGGAATAAAAAAAAAAAAGAACCCGAATAGCTACAGCAATATTGAGAAAGAAGAACAATGTTGGAGGGATCCCAATACCAGATGTCAAGCTATACTACAAAGCCACTGTTCTCAAAACTGCCTGGTACTGGCACAAGAACAGACATATAGATCAGTGGAACAGAACAGAGAACCCAGAGATCGACACAAGCCAGTATGCTCAATTAATATTTGACAAAGGAGGCAAGAGCATACAATGGAGACAAGACAGTCTCTCCAATAAATGGTGTTGGAAAAATTGGACAGATACTTGGAAAAAAAAAATGAAACTAGACTACCAACTTATACCATACACAAAAATAAACTCAAAATGGTAAATGACTTAAACGTAAAATGGGAAACCATAAAAATCTTAGAAGAAACCACAGGCAACAAAATAGCAGACATTTGTTGTAGCAATATCTTTACGGATACAGCTCCTAGGGCAATGGAAACTAAAGAGAAAATAAACAAATGGGACTACATCAAAATAAAAAGCTTCTGCATAGCAAAAGAAACCATCAACAAAACAACAAGAAAGCTCACTGCATGGGAGAACATATTTGCCAATGTTATCTCCAATAAGGGTTTAATCTCCAACATTTACAAGGAACTCATACAACTTAACAAAAGGAAGATAAACAATCTAATCAAAAAATGGGCAAAGAACCTAAATAGACACTTTTTGAAAGAGGACATTCCGAAAGCCAAGAGACATATGAAAACATGCTCAAAGTCACTAATCATCCAAGAGATGCAAATCAAAACAACAATGAGGTACCATCTCACACCTGTCGAAAGGCTATCATCAACAAATCAACAAACGACAAGTGCTGGAGAGGAAGTGGAGAAAAAGGAACCCTTCTTCACTGCTGGTGGGAATGCAGACTGGTGCAGCCACTGTGGAAAACAGTATGGAGTTTCCTCAAAAAATTAAAAGTGGAACTCCCATTTGACCCAGTAATCCCACTTCTAGGAATATATCCCAAGAAAACAGAAATACCAATCAGAAAGGATATATGCACCCCTATGTTCATAGCAGCGCAATTTACAATAACTAAGATTTGGAAACAGCCTAAGTGCCCATCAGCAGATGAATGGGTTAGAAAACTGTGGTATATCTACACAATGGAATACTATGCTGCGGTAAAAAAGAATAAATTTTTACCATTTGCAACAGCATGGATGGATCTGGAGAGCATTATGCTAAGTGAAATAAGCCAGTCAGCGAAAGATAAATACCACATGATCTCACTCATTTATGGATAATAAAGAACATTACAAACTTTTGAAAAAAAATAGACAGAGAGGCAAAGAAACATTAAACATACTGTCAAACTACAGTGGGAAGGTAGGGGATGGTTGAGGGGGCAAGAGATCAACCGAAGGACTAGTATGCATGCATATAAGCACAACCAATAGATGCAAGACACTGGGGACGGGGGGCTGAGGGCAAGTGCTGGTGGGGGCGAGGGTAGAAGAGGCCGGGGGCAGGTCAGTGGGGGAAAAAGAAAAGAGACATATGTACTACTATTTGTAATACCTTAAACAATAAAATTTAAAAAAAAGAAAAAAATCAAATAGGTTCATGTACATAAACTACCTAATCAACTAACCAGTTCATACTATGCTCTAATAAATGATAAATATTGTTTTTATTCTTACTATAAGTTCCAATAATGTTACTCAGACATAGTTTCTGTTTCTGTTGGATGTATCAGTTTTAATTAAAAGTGATATTATTATTTAAAAATCTAGCTGTTTACCAATTAGCTGTCCTTTATAACCATGGATTGGTTCAAAGAAATGTAATATTTTCTCCCTTAGTGTCTATCCTATGCAAAGTTAATAATAATTTGTTGCTAAATTCAAGGAACGAAAACTCTGGCTCAAGTCAGAGTTGCATTGAGTTTTATTTCAGTCCATGATTTATAGTTGTTGTAAAATTTGGGTCTGGACTTGGTTAGTTGTAATGCAATTGCAATATACAGCATCTTGAGTTGATTTTTGCCATATCCTGTATTGTTGTGTAAAATGCTGACTGTAATCAAGAATTGCCCAAATGCAATCTCCTTATTTGTCCTGCATGAAGTTTCTCCTCTTTAATATAAGGTTTTTTTTTTGGTATGATTCAAATTAGTGTGGGAAGAAAAATCAGGAAATATAAATTTAAGTGACATACGTTAAATTATAAGAGAATTGCATCACAAAGCATTAAAATGGTGCACAGAAAACGTTGCCAATATCTGATAGAATAAAGAGGGTTGTATCATTAAATAAGAGCTAACACCTATTCTATAACCTGAAATTGAGTGTGTCAGAATCCTTTTCCCTTTTTCACTAGATGCTAAAAATATAGACACGCAAACATGTCCAGAGTGGCCAAATCCCACGAGCTTGAATCTAGCACAATAGTGCAGACATTGCCGAACACATAGTCTTTGGGCCTCTATGGAGCACTAAAAGCTAAATGGTATATTTATGTCTTTATCCTCCACCTCTTGCTTGGAAGCTTTTCTTGGCTCATTTCTGTGACACAGAATTACATGTAATCAGGGGAAGTTGGGACAGAAACTCCTCTCTCTTTCCTTTTCTTTTTCCTTCATATATCTGTGCCTATATACCTTCTCTCACATTCGCATTATCCATGCCTGTTGGAAAAACTAATCAGCAATGTAGTTGGCTTCTTTTGTCCTATAACATTTTAGATTGAGGTCTTTGGCTTATGTACTGGGGTCTGTCTGACAGATTATCTCAAAGCCAAGAGCACTTGGTGGCCCAGTGCCATCAACAAGGGGCAGTTTCTGGCTTGATGCACGCTTGGCCTGGGTTCTGTGGACATTGGGCAACCCCTGGCCTGAGGAAGGGCATGAAGCTGAGCCAGGGAAGGGGCAGGATGAGCTTAGAGCCACCTAGGAAAGGGAAAGGATGTAAGTTGGGGAAAAAACAAAAAGGTGCTTCTAAGGTATTTGTGAAGAATCTGGGAGCAGATTAGAGTCCAGAACCACCCTTGCTGAGGGTGTCATAGAAAATAAATTGTCTTGAAGCCAGAGGAAATTGCCCTCCAGACCAAATGTTTAAATTGAGGGGTATAGACAGGTAAGGGGAAGCAAGAGCAGTAGTTGAGTTGGTTGTCAGAGCCTGGTGGTCATGTGAGGTTTCTCAGCTGCCCGCCGATTCTCTGCTGAAGCAATGCCAGCCACAAAGTACCAACCATACTTTGGTGCTGGCTGTAGAAATATTGTTTTGCCATAACTACTGTCATTAAAACAGGATCTAGTTTCCTGGCATGAGCAGATTTGTTCCCACTGAGTACACACACTGTGTTGTGAGCTAGGCAAGGCAAATCCTCTGAAGAACTGGATGGGTTCCCCATGCTGAGAAATGCGGTTTGGGGGTGGAGGACATGGAGAGGAGCAACTTCACCTTCTGTGTATGCAGGTTCGGAATGAAATGGATAGAGTCCACATCCCCCTCCCCCCGCCCCAAGTAAGCAAGGTTCAAATGGAATTGGCCAATAGGAATCCAGTCCAACTGTAATTTAAGTGGTTTGAGGGATTGAAATATGTAACCTACCCTCATCATGAATCCAGAACCATATGTAAGCAGTAATGACCGAAAGTAACACTGCAGTTGGAGTCAGAAGTGTTGCAACTAGTACAATTTCTGCTGTGACGTCTTAGACGCCAGAGGAAACAAGCCTAAAAACATAAAACTGGCAGCCCTGAGGCCAGGGTTCTCCAGCTTAGCCCACCGCAGGCTCTCCGAGCCGCTAGGCCTCATTTGTCAATTAAGGACACAGGCAAAGCCTCTCGGAGGACATCATTTTTATAATTTGAAACACGACAGAACCAGTAAGGATGGGTGAAATCAATCACATAGATTGTGAAACCTAAGTGCATGGTTCCATTCATTTTGTGATAGTGTATATGCACAACTTTCCTTCAAAATAGAACATAAAAACTCACTATGTCATATCTGTGCCTCTCCCCGACATGTTATTAAAATTATGCCAGTGATTAAAAGGTTTGGCCTGTCAAGGGTTCTCTACAGAGATTGGAATTGCCCCCTTGGGTACTTTTAGCAATCTGTGAGGGTACTTTTCAGATGCCACAGTGATTGGGGATAGAGTGCTGGTGACATTCGATGGGCATGGGCAGAGTTGCTAAATAATATTCTGGATGATCCCTCAAAGAATTGTCCCACGACCTGCATGGATTTTATGTCCTGCTGAATATTCAAAGAATCCAACTTTGTTTTACATAGAAACATATAATAGTTTGCACACGTTTAAAAATATACACCGAATTGTCTAGGAATATGTATAAGTCAAGGTAAGATTATACTTTAGACATTAGAGTAAATAATCTCAAAGGCTCATAGAATTTTGTTCAGAACTGAAACAAGTTATTCATCATTTCGGAAAATCATATCACCAATAGCAAATACTAATGATGTTTGAATCACCAAAACAACACACTCGTATAGTCTACTGTAGTGATCACATTCCTGGTAATTCTATAGGTGTGTGAATCCGAGTCTCCATTGACCTTTAGAATGGTCGTGCAGAGTATTTATATATTGAAAAACATATTATTTTATAGACATTCTTTTCATTTCTTCTTTGTATTACAGTTTGTACATTAATTTAAAAATGTGTGTATAGGTAGGTTATATTACTCTGTATCAGGTTAGTAAATATCCTATATAATAAAAGGCTAATATGGAAATTGTCCCCACGGGTGGGAGTTCGACCAATCGGTAGTTAGATGTGCACTGATGACCAGGGGGCAGCGCGGAACATGGCGGGCATCAGCGACGTGGTGCTGGCAGTGGGTGGCAGGAGGTGCTACCGGCCCCTATGGGCCCCCATGAGAGTGGGACCTCAGCAGGATGGTGGAGCGCATGAGTGGGCGGTGCCAGGCCAAGGCGGGTGCGAAGGAAGGCTTCGGCCAGCAGTCAGCAGCTGCTAGGGACCCTAACCATGCACGAATTTCGTGCACTGGACCTCTAGTAGTACTACAAAATATTATAAAAATGCATTGTTTCTGAATGGATTGAAAATCAGTGGACTAGAGGATCCTAAGTTTCCTTTTAACTTTTTAAAATTCTATGAGCCTTTGAGATTATTTAGTTTAATGTCTTCACAGGTAAACTGAAGTCCATTAAGTCTTTCATGGGCTCATTCAGCAAATAATTATTGACTCTGTCCTAAGGATGTGGGTACATAGCTAGGTACCATGGACAAAAATGATCCCTGTCTTCAAAGAGCCTCCAGCCTGGCAGCCAGGATAGATATACGCCGAAAACTAAAAAACAGGAAACCGCAGAGCTGGTTAGGTGGCTCAGCTGCATCGAGAACCCATTGCCCTCAACAGTGGTTTTCTGGGACTGGTGCTCCAGGGGCCTGGGGGCGCGGGGGCAGGAAGGGGCTTGGCAATCTAAGGCCAGAAATGTTTCTGGCTCTGATCATTGGGTGGGTGGGGAATATACCACCAACCCCCAAAGAATATGATTTTACGTTCTTTTTCAGAGTAGCAAAGGCCCAGGAGTGGCTAGTTAGCACCCCACCGCATCACTGCTCACTCATGTGAAGGCTGAGAATTGGCCATGAGGTAGCAGTGTGAGAGGGAAAGGAGCACAGAAAGCTGGCCCGCAGCAGTGCCATCTAACACATTAGTGTGAGCCACGTGTGTAATTGTAAATGTTCTGCCTTTAAAAGACTAAAATGAACATGTTAAAGTGGTCTAATATATTTTAGTTAACCCGGTATATTAAAAGTATTATTGCAGCATGCAAAGAATAGCAAATGATTACTAGGTATTTTACACGCTTTTTCATACTAGGTTCAAAATCTGCTGTGTACTTCACACTTACAACCATTTCAATTCATATAAGGCTGGAGGCCACATTAATGGCTCTCAGACCTTTTCCTGTCTCTACCATGTTCACTTGTGTGGGCTCTCACATCCGTAACTTCTCTCATTACACGCAGTGACTCCCAGTCAGGAGGATACCTCAGCCCTGAGAAATGCTGGTGGGGGTTGCGGGTGCAGCAGGTGACGTTTACCACCACTCGCTCACGCCCTGCACTAGAGTGAAAGGTCTTAAAAATACGGGAGGGCTTCTCCTAAGTCTTACTCACACAGCTTAGGGTGCTCAGGCGCCAGCCCCGGAAAGGGGCACTGATGACCTGGAATGAGAGATGTGGATTTGGAGAAGTGGCTGAGTGCCAGGAATGCAAGGCCTCAGTGCTATAGAACTTTACTATAGAATTTCACAAATCTACTATTGTTTAAATCCTTTTTTCTTCTCACTTGATCCTCACCTTCTTATTTAGCTCATTTATGGAATGCTGCATATACAAAGGGGATTGGACCAGGTAACTTCCTAAGGTCCTTCCTTGTCCATGTTATTGCCTCCTGATTTGGAAGGAGGTTGGTCAAGCAAAGCCTTGGACCTTGTCCTTCAAGAGACACATATTCTGGCCAGGTGTCCCCACAGTGGCTCTAAAGTATTTGAAATATGTTTTCAAAATGGCCGTGTGTGTGTGTGTGTGTGTGTGTGTGTGCACGCGCGCAGAGAATGTGGAGCCTGGATGGGAAAGTGCTTGACGTATATTGCCCTACTGAATCAGTAGAACAACCAAGTAAGGTAGATGCCATAGTTGTCCTCATTTTTCACAAAAGCAAATGGAGGCCAAAGAGGAGCCAGTAGCTGTCATCACACCATTCTTTATGGGCTGGTGCAGAATTTTGTTTCTTGGCAGAAAACGGCCTGCCCCTTCTTATTCACCCTTCTTTTCCATGAACGTCATCTTCTCTCTGCTTCCCTCACCCTCCACACAAATGAGCTTCAGGTGAGTGAGGAGCAGCTCATCATAAAACAAGTTGGAGGCCTCTAATCCACTGTCTGTGGCCCTCACACTTCTAAACTTGTTTTCCATTTGATGGCTCAGATTGCTTCCTCTGACAGCTCAAGCTGGGAGCATGGGATTCAACTTTACATTGGGATCCAGCGTGCCTATCATTTCCTGGGGATCCAGACAGGGAGCTGCTGCTCCTGCAGCCTCAGCCTTTCATGGGAAGAAAAGCTATTTCTGAAGACCAGAAGAGGGCTGTCTGCCCACCGAGGCAGGCCTTGCAGATGGGTAGTGCCTTGCCAGGATCCCTTCTCTCCAGGTCTGTACCTCAGCTCTGCAGTTCAAGGGATTCTCAGACCCAGAGCAGAGGAGGCTGGGAGAGGATATGAGAGAATCTGATTCATGGTAACCAATTTTATAAGAGACTGATATACATATAAACTACAATACCTTTTCATTGATATGTTGAAAGAAAAATTCCTCCTAAGAGGTGTTAACCTAAAAATAAAAGGCCAAAGTGCGAGGCAACAGTATTTATTTGAGATAAAAATTATAACTATTCTGGATGCACTGATTCATGCAGAAGCCCAAATGGTGCTGCCATTAGGAAAGAAAGACAAGGGGTCTTTATGAGAAAGGGAAGGGGAACAATTACATCATATGGGGGAGGCATTGCTATTGGTACAGATAAGCTAGCACAGTGACACTAATTCTAAACAGTGTTTAAAATGTTCAGTTTGGTAGTCAGCAGCCCAGTAGTCATCATATCTGCTTTCTTGTTATTCTTGCAAACAGTTCTTTGGGACACAATGTTGCCTTGGGCCCAGGCCAAAGGCATAAGATGTGCAAGGCAGTTCCTATGGGTTGCAGAAAGCTCCAGAGGCAGCTCTAACCCCATGTTAAAGTGGCTCTATTGATATTTTTTACAGAAGACAGAAATATTGATGTTTGCAGGTCAGCATATTTTTCTCCACACAGAAAACTTGTGTGAGGAGCCAGACTTTTATAAGAAGGTTGCTTAACACCCCTGGAATCAGAACTAGGGGAGCTGGATTATTGTTGAACAATTAAGTATAGTTGAGGAGGACATTATTACAAAGGCACCTAGTGAAAAAGGTCAACCTCCTTTCCAGGCCTCCCCCACCACCTTTCTTTTTAGCCCCTTTCCCAGAGGCAGCCCTTATTACCAACTTCTTCCACAGGTTAGATTGTCTGAGGCCTCCATCTCCTAAACAGGATGTACCTGCCACGGAGGCCAGGTTACTATGTCTTCTGGTTAGGCCCCTTTCCTGGACTACAGTTTTCTTGACAGGTTAGGGGCAGGAGTGAGGACAGACATAGCAGTGGGAATGACAGAGGCCAGTTGCGAGAAGAGGCATGCTGGGGTCTGCTGAGTTAGAAAGATCTGTGCTGTCCAGAGGGGAGGATGTGTAAAGGGACGGGGTTAAGCCAGGGGCTACCTAGTGACAGCAGAAATGAGTGTTCCCAGGCCCCTGGCAGGGAGCAGATGGTGGGTATTATCTCCCCGCCACCGCCCCTCCACCCCCCGGCCCCAGGCCATGAGGAACAGGGCAGTAAGGAAAAACCACACAGGGACAGACTGTCTTGAAGGGGGCAACTACCCTGCCCCAGAAAGATACCCCAACGAGACAGAGGAGCAGGGTCAAATATACTGTGAGAGTGGTCTGGCCCCAGAGCAACCATGTTATACACAGGGTCAGTCATATCTTATGATGTGGCCACTTAAGGTGCCTTCTAGCTTCAATTCATTAACCTGGACACGTGCTAGAGAAGGCCTACAGCAAGAAGGAACAGTTAGCCAATTCTTTATGTTTGTATTTGTAGCCACCAGATAAGACCTTTTCCCTTAATTAGGGCTATCACAAATAAAAGCATATTCCTAGCTGACTCCTGTTATCCACGTGGGCAGACCTATTATCCCGACTGGGTCTGGCCCTGCGTATGAGAGCTCACTCTGTGTGTGCATTCTTGGCATCTTTGTAAAGGATTCAGAAGGAGTAAACACAGGGCCTGATTCTTGCCCTTCATCTTGAAGAGAACTCATTCATACACATGGTCCAAGCCAACAAACTTTGGAGGGTCAAGAGCAGGAAAATAAAGTTAGCGGGGGTGGGGTGTCTAGAAACCAGTGAGGAAAATAAAACTAATGAGGGATCTAGAAGCCAATTCAAGTGAGGAACCAGGTATTTGTAGTGGAAGATGGAGGGCTAAAAGAAGCCATGTACACCATATCCCACATTTGAAGAGGCGGTGAAACTTAGTGTGTGGTGGATAGAAGTCAGATCGCCTGAGTTCAAATTCTGATTAAGGCACTTATGACCTATGCCGACTTAGGCAGGTTATTTCACCTCTCCATGCCTCAGTGTCTTCATTTAAGAAAGTGAGGACGATACCTGTCTCGCAGGGCTGTTGTGGGAGTTGAGCAGGTTAATACATGGTAAGCACTTGTAATAGTGCTAACAAGGTAAGCGCTACATATATATATGCTATTATGCACAAGAAGGCAGGGAGCAGATAGTGGGTTCCACACAATAATCAAAGTAGGATCAGTGGAAAATCTACCTCAATTAATAGATTAGCTTCTTTTAATATTAGAGTTACCCAACAGGGGACCTTGAAAAACAATGAGCAAAGAAAGCTAGAGTTCAAATGGAGTTGTTCTCTAACCCAGAACTATTTGAGTTCTGCATATCTAATCATCTACTTGACATTTCCACTTGGATAGCTCCCAGCATCTCACACTTGAAGTATTCAAAACTCATCTGGGGATCCTGCTTCTTCCTGCTCCTCCTTTAGCCTTCTCCATTTCAATACCAGCCACCCAGTCACCCAAGGTAGAAACATGACAGTCATCTCTGATGCCTTCTTCTACCTTGTCCTCATATTTAATCAGTCACCAACAGATGTCCATGCCACCTCTTTAATATGTATGAAGCCATCTACTTTTCTACATAGCTACTGCTTCTATTCTAGTTCAAGGAATCATCATTTCTCCCCTCTAGTAACTTCCGTACTGGCCTTCCTGTTTTACCTCTGCCCCAAGACCAGGAAGCCTACAGGGCATCTTGGTGTAGAAAAAGTACACTGCCCTTATGGGAGGATGCAGCTGGGGCCAGGCCTTCATGAGCAGACCAAAGCCAGATTTCACCACTAACTTGCTCACTTGACTGGTGCCCTTGCCCTTCAATACCTGCTCAACCATATGCACTGGCCCTTCTTTCCAGTTTATTTTTCCAATGGCAGTCAGAGTGATTTTATTAAAATGTAAATTGGATCATGCCTCACTTCTCTCCAATATCACCCTACCCCCAGCCTTCTGTAGCTTCCTGTTACCCTTGAGCTCCAAATCAAATTTGAGCTTCATCTACAGTGATATATTAGTATCCATCATGTTAATTATATTAATAGCTGTTAATAAGGTAGAAGATTTTGCTATAAAAACTAGACCCAAGGTAGATCATAGAATATTAGTCCTGTGGAGAGCTGAGAGAAACTCCACGTAGAGCAGAGGCCATAGACTGAACACCGAAGGGTTGTAGCCAGCATGCAGACATATTTTGCTTGGATCACAAAGCATTTTTAAAAATTTCAAATTAGTTGACACTATTTAAAATCAAGATTTCACCTAAAATATAGATTCTTGGCTCCTCTCAAAGAAGATGTGGAGATGTTGGGCCATCCTCCTCCCAGGTGACAGCTGGCGGCTGCTGAGCAGCAGCTGCTCCCCTTAGCTGGAGCATGCCCACCTGTTCTCCCAGCTCCATGCTTCAGATTTATACCCATTTACTGTATGTTCCCCACCAGGCCAGCAGACATTTGCATTTGCTAACATTTGCGTTTGCAGCCCTTAAGCTTGGTCAACCCCTTAATTTTGTAAGTGATGAAGTGGAGGCTAGCAAGGTGGATCATGAACTATCCTGGCTTCTGCTACCTACGGAATCACAGCTGCCTCTCAGTTGAAGAGTGAAAGGAAATACATTGTGCAACTTGGCTAATTATTCTTCTTGCTATGAGTGCTAGCCAATGTGCCCTTTGGTTTACATATGTGGCCACGTGAAAATTAGAACATACGGTTTGGAGGACTAAGATGGTATTCTATAAATATCACCTATTCTGCATGAGACTCTAGCCGAATAAGAAAAGTGGAGAAATAGGTTTGAAAATGACATGGAAACTAAACCTTATTGTGTTGCAGAAAGAAGGGGAGTCAGCTGGGTTGTCACCTTTTCAGGGATGTAGAAATTGAGATGTAGACAGCTATGAGTTACTGGCAGGAAGAGGACTGAAGAGCGGATCTTTGGGCTTGGTGACCTGTGCCATGCTATCACACCCTGAAAATTACTGTGTATAGATCAATCACTGCAAAGAGGGAAATTTGCAATTTATCTTGGCAAACAATGGCTTTGAGTAATCAAGAGAAACTGGAATGAAATGCAGTCTCAGAGTCCTGAGTCAGAAGAAAAAAAGTTTTCCTGTGCTCTTTAGAGAAGGAGGCCACATCAGGCCATAGGGAAATTAGCCTGAGAGCTACCAGCTCCTCCCGGATGCTGCATCCTCTTTGCACCACAGTGTTTCAATGCCAAGCAGATAAGAGACAAGACTGCTTTGAGTCACGAATCAGGACACTAGACCTCATCCTCATAGCAACTCAGGGCTCCTTCTTTATTAGCTGTAGAAAGGCAGGTTGTTTATGAGGAAAAAGCAGTGAGTGACAGGACAGGTTCCCAAACTCAAGTCACGGGAGCCAGCGTGGTGTTACATGCATTCACCGTATGGGCTTTGTCTCTATTGTATTATTCTCTTTTTTGCTTCCCATTGGAATCTAAAAATGTTTAATGATACCTAATATTACTTCTTTTATCTGTATTCAAGTGTATCTAAGAATTTCTGCATATATTAATACTTTTTTATGATTAAGCCAATGTAATTTGAATATTTTATCAGTGAAAGAAATATTTTCCTCTAGATATAGGTGTTGCAATCTCTCTTTCATATTTAAGTCATTGCTCAACAATGGAAATCAGGTTTATGATTTCACAGATTGTCATCTTATGATGGCAGATTAATGAATATGGTGATTTATGCAAATAAATCAAAGCTCACATTGTTGATTTTATTTCTAGAATCCTTGGGGCTTTTATCTGTTTTGCTCCCTTAAAGAATATACCAAAAGAGTAAGTAATGAATCAATAACTCATACCACCCCTCTCTGTTCTCTTTTCCCTTAGACAAAAGTAGTTTTCAAAATTCAGACTAAAATTGCTTCTACTGATCATGTATTTTCATTAATTGGTTGGATCAACAGGGATAGAAAGCTTTTTTCTTTTAAGAATTCTCTGACACCAAGCTCTTTCAGCTAAGGAATGTTTCTTCATAACAGTAGTTCAGGCATTCACTGTTTTCATTTAAGTTCAGTGTGGGGAATATTTTTTTCTGCCAAGGGCCATTTGGATATTTATAACATCATTCATTTAATATAATTCACTTAATATAAATGTATGTTGTTATGAAAAAAGCTCCTAGATTTATTGATTTTCAAGTCCCACCTGTGATTTCCTTGGCAGGACCAGATCAAATGATGTTGCAGGCCTTAAATGGCCTGTGGGCCAGACGTCCCCCACTCCTGATTTAAAGTGTGAACTCATTGCTATTCCCATCTTTGTCGAACTTTGCCTTTTTAAAAGTGAGGTCTTTTTTCCCTGGCCGGGTAGCTCAGTTGGTTGGAGCATCATCCCAATACAGCAGGGTTTTGGGCACATATAAGAATCAATCAGTGAATGTATAAATAAGTAGAACAATGGGTTGATGATTTTTTTTCTCTCTTTCTCTCTTTGCCTTCCTCTCTCTAATTAATAACAAAATAAAAAAATTAAAAGTGAAATATTTATCCTTGCCTGTGGCTCATGCAGAAGTGGAGATAATGATTTTGTGGAGAATGCAGGGTAAGTCTGTAGGTAATGGATATAGGGTGTGGAGTAGGGAATTGTCAGAGAAGAAAGAAGGAGGGCTGTTGGAATGGAGTGGTCCAAAAAGAGCAGGCTCTAAAGGGCTCCCATCATAAAACCCAGCTGCACAAGTCTGGGAAATTGTCAGAGTGGAGTCCACCATCCAAGCAGCTTGGAGCAAACTGCTCTCTGCAGTGAACATGCTGAGTTGTGGGGAACACAAGGATATACGCTGACAAAATAATGAAGTAGATAGCATTTCCCAGTGAATGGAAATTTGCTTTTACCATGTTCCAAAACACTGACTCCAGTTTGGTGTGTGTTGTGATTTTATTTGTGATGCTCTGCCCTGATAGTTCCTGGAAGCTCTCCTGCGAGTCTGGGTTTTGGTGCAAGCTCTATAGAGCATTACTTCCACTCCAGGTCACTGTTATGACACAGCCCAGGTTTCATTTTCAGTGTCTCCGCATACTCTCCAATGCTTCCAGTAATTGACTGTACAAAACACAAAACCAAAAGCAGATGGGACATGTGTAGATAAGCTGTTTTGTTTTTCATCCCTATAATTTCCTGGGTTTGATAGCACTTCAATTTTCTAACCGTAAAAGCTGCTTCTATGCTCTTTGGAACACACACACACAGAATGCTGCCAGTAAGTAGGCTGAAAAATATTACATGCGGTTTTCTGTTGTTTTGGTTTTTTTCTTCTTAATGCTGGAGAAGGAAATTCAAAAAAATTACTTTGAATGTATTTGTCAGAGTTCAGATTACTTATGGAACAATTGTGTTAACACTGAAGAATACTTTAAAATGACATATCATAGCTGAAACTAAAACCCTAGCCTTCTGCTGAATGGTATTCCTGAAGGTGCGCACGCTGGAAAGCTACAGGATTCAGTTACCAAAATTTTAGATGCATCTCCTGCATAGGGTTGGGGCAGGGTGGTGGGTAGAGGGGGATGGCTGTTCTGTCCATGGAATGTGCCTAATCAGCAGAAACTAGACAAAGTAGATTGTGTTGTTGGGAGGTGGGAGCACATTATAGGAGGTGTCCCTTGGGACCCACCATCTTTTTGCACTTAAATGGTCACATTATCCTTTTAGTCAGGTAGACTTTACAGGTATGGTTTTATAAGAGGCTGGTTTTAAGCCAATCATGAAAATAAGGTCTTGTTGTTTTGTTGTTGGTATTATTTATGAAAGTACATGTAATCACAAACTGTTTGACCAGAGTTATTTCCCTCCAGGATCCTCAGGCTGTGCAATGAATACATTCTTCTCTGCAGGCATTCTCTTTCCATATTGGCTCCAGCTCAACCACCTATAGTTTGGGAACTATATTTGCACCAGCGTGAAATCACTGTCCAGTAATCCTCTCTCTCAAGGGATTTGTTGACACTCATCTAGTCAATCAGAGACATAGGCAATCTACTCATTCGTGAGCATAGAGAGACTCATCAGAAAAGCACACACTCTGGAGCCAGACGGACCTGGGTTCAAAACTAGGCACCGTCACTCCTTAGGTTGAACGGTTTGGGGCAAGTCATTCAACTACTCCTATTAGAGTGCCCTCGTTATAAAAAGAATATGATGATAATACCTACTTCATGGTGATGCCTTTAAGAATAGAAGTGTTCCTTTTATCTTGCCTCTGCTTGCATAGTGATACAAGGAAGGAACACACATATGAGAAATCTCTGAAACCAGACAATATTGCAAGCTTCAAACACGGCATTGGTCATATCAGACATACCATAGAGAAGGAGATGATTCTTCTTGCTGCTCTTCTCTGTTGTCCACCCAATAGCTAGGAGAGGAAAAATAGAGGCAGGCTAAGGCTAGGATGAGGAACAGCAGTAGGAGGCCAAGAGAACCTCTTCGGTGCAACCCCTCTCGGCCCCTTTCTCGTAAAGAAGCATGGGCAAACAGGGTGTCCATCCAGTACAACTCTCCCCACCCTGCATTGCCTGGGACCCCACCTATACAGGAGGGTGGGCAATATGACACGCCCCTTCTCTACCTCCTCCCCCAATCTGCCTGATGGCATTGTTTTCCCATTAATAAAAGTAAGTTACTTTTAAATTTAAAAAAAAAAAGTGAGGCAAATACACCCCCAGAACCCAAAGCAGTATTTGTGGAGCTCTTTGCTTTTTACTTTTTGTTCTGCCTATAAAGTGCTTAAATGGAAGGCGGAAGTGTCTTCAGGAAAGTCTGAAAGCCAGGAACTTAGTAACAGGCTTGACACCTGCCTCTATGAGGAACTTCTGAAGCCAGAGATGTTCTTTGTAACTGAGGTCCATCTGCTGCACAGATTTTTAATTCAGATATTCCTCCTTCTCAAGCCAAGCTGAGAGAGCAGCCAATTTTGTGGAAAGATTTCTTTAATAAGAAATGAATAAAACTATCAATGCTAAATAAAATAGACCACTGTGAAACTTGGGTTAAGTCCCATAGGGAAGAGTATGTGAGATTAACTGCATTATATAACAAGCTTGCCTGTAATAGCTGGCATGCTTCTCTTTGTTGTTCTAAGGGAGAACAGCCAAGGCGAGGGGCCAAAGCACATGATATTTTAAAGTACTGTAGCCTCTGGAATTTTTCCTCAGAGAGATGTCCAGAATCAGAGTTTTACTTTGATTTATGGTGGCTTTAAATGTTGAACACTTTTTACATTTTCAAAGCTACATCTTCTACTTCTAGCAGCCTACGGGTATGTTTCTGTTGCTTTAAAAGATCCTTTTTACATGGGAAGTGTTAAGATTATGTAAAAAGTTTTTACAGTATAGGGTGCTTGCATGATTTTGAGTAGATAAAAGGGATGAGGCTGTAAAGGCAGGGCCCAGAGCCTTTTTCTCAGATGCTTGCCATGACCCAGCAGAGAGTGGGTAGCTAGAAAGAAAAGGATTTTCAAAATGGCAGCACATTCACTCAGCAAACATCATTGGGCCAGACCTTCTCCGACCTCAGAGAGCACACCATCAGGTACAGTAAACAAGCAAGCATTTAGGTTGAGCCACGTGAAGCTGCCATTTTTAAGGTCAGAAATGGTAGAACATTGGCATTTTCATATGGCTCAACTTAATAAGCAGATGAAACTATACTATTGCAAGTATGTTGCAATGGGTCCAGCATGCAGTGCTATAGGAAGTCTAGGAAAGAGGACCATCCCAGTGACATGGGGTCAGGGGACAAGAAGGGAAAGCACAGCTGAGTGTTGTTTTTTGCTTTAAAAATATTATTGAGGTATAATTGGCATACAATAAATCACACACATCCTTAGAGTACAATTTGATAGGTTTTGACACATGTATACACCCATGAAGCCATCACTACAATCAAATAATGATGAGCATATCTATCACTCCTCAAAGTTTCCTCATCCCCCTCTGTAATTTCTTCCCCTCCCCAGGCAAACATTGATCTGCTTTCTGCCATTATACATTAACTAGAGGTCCGGTGCACGAAATTCATGCATTTGCAGGGGGGGGGGAGGGTGTCCCTCAGCCTGGCCTTCACCCTCTTGCAGTCCGGAAGCCCTGAGCGGGCCTAAGCGAGCAGTCGGACATCCTTAGCACTGCTGCAGAGGCGGGAGAGGCTCCCATCACTGCCACTGCACTCACCAGCGGTGAGACTGGCTTCTGGCTGAATGGCGCTCCCCCTGTGGGAGTGCACTGACCACCTGGGGGCAGCTCATGCGTTGAGCGTCTGCCCTCTGGTGGTCAGTGCACATCATAGTGACTGGTTGTTCTATCGTTTGGTCCATTTGCATACTGGCCTTTTATTATATAGGACTAGAGGCCCGGTGCATGAAATTCGTACACAGTGGTGATGTGTGGGGGGGTGTCCCTCAGCCCAGCCTGCACCCTCTCCAATCTGGGACCCCACTGATCAGGCTTAAATGGCCAGTCGGACATCCCTCTCACAATCCAGGACTGCTAGCTCCCAACCACTCGTCTGCCTGCCTGCCTGATTGCCCCTAACCGCTTCTGCCTGCCAGCCTGATCACCCCCTAACCCAGCCGTGGGCAAACTACGGCCCGCGGGCCGGATCTGGCCCGTTCGGCTGTTCTATCTGGCCCACGGAGCCGAAAGAGCGGAGGGTTCTCTTGCTCTCCCCTCCGCTCCTTTACTTTGAATTTATATTAGTTCACACAAACACTCCATCCATGCTTTTGTTCCGGCCCTCCGGTCCAGTTTAAGAACCCATTGTGGCCCTCGAGTCAAAAAGTTTGCCCCCCCTTGCCCTAACCACTCCCCTGCCAGCCTGATTGACACCTAACTGCTCCCCTGCCAGCCTGATTGCCCCCAACTGCCCTCCCCTGCCAGCCTGATCACCCCCAACTGCCCTCCCCTGCTGGCCCAGTCACCCCTAACTGCCCTCCCCTGCAGGCCTGGTCGCCCCTAATTTCCCTCCCTTGCCAGCCTTGTCGCCCACAACTGCCCTCCCCTGCCAGCCATCTTTGACCACATGGGGGCAGACATCTTGTGTGTTGGAGTGACAGTCAATTTGCATATTACCTCTTTATTAGATAGGATGCCTTTCCCGAGAATTTTATAGACAGAGTTATACAGTGCTCTTTTTTGTCTGGCTTCTTTCATTCTGCATATTTATTTTTATATTGAAGTGTGTATCGATATTTCATTCCTTCTTGTTTCAGAACAATATTTCATTATACAGATACACTACAGTTTGTTTTTCCATTAACCTGTTGATCAACACCTGTGTTGTTGGCTATTTCAAATAAAGCTGCAATTTTTCTGTTCCATTGATCTGTTTGTCATTTCACTAATATCACAGTGTCTTTATTTTTTTCATGTACAAGTATTTGTATCGCCATAGGCTTTTTTTCTCTTTGGTGTATAAGTAGGAGTGGAAAGGCTGGATTGTATGGTAGGTGTATGTTTAGCTTCTTAAGAGACTGCCAAAGTGTTTTCCAAAGTGGTTGTCCCATTTTATTTTCCCACTAACAGTGTTTGAGAGTTCCAATTTCTCCACATCCTTGCCAGCATTGTATATCAGTCTTCTTAATTTTTACAATTTTAATAGGTGTATAGTGGTATCTCTTTGTGGTTTTAATTTATGTTTAAATCTCTATTGACTAATGATGTTGGGCATCATTTCATGTGTTCATTTCCCATCTGCATATATTCCCAATTGAAATGTCTGTTCAAATCTTTGCCCATTTTTTAACTGAGTTTTTTTTTATTAAGCTTTGATAATTTTTGTATATACTGTAAGTCCTTTATAAGATATATGATTTGCAAATGTTTTCTTGTAGTCTGCAGTTTGTCTTTTCCTTAACATTGTATTTCAAAGAGCAGAAGTTTTACATTTTGATGATATCAGTTTGTTCTTTTGTGGACTATGCTTTTGGTGTTGTTTCTAAGAAAACTTTGCCTGAGGTTGCAAATATTTTTTGTCTTTGTTTTCTTTTAGAGGTTTTGCAGTTTTATGTATTTCATTGGGTCTGCAATCCATTTTGAATTAATTTTCGTATGTAGTATAAGGTATGGAATAAAGTTCTCTTTTTTGTGTGTACATATGGTAGCCAATTTTTTCAGCAGCATTTGTTGGAAAGACTTTTCTTTCTCCACTGAATTGCCTATGCACCTTGGTTAAAAATTAGTTTTCCACATTGGCGTAAATCTATTTCTGGACTTAATTTCTGTTCCATTGATCTGTTTGTCATTTCACTAATATCACAGTGTCTTTATTTTTTAGCTTTAGAATAAGTCTTGAAACTAGGTAGTATAATTTCTCCAATTCTTTTTTCAAAATGATTTTGGCTCTTCTATTTCCTTCACATCTCCTTATAAATTTTAGAATTAGTTTGTCAATTTCTATTTTAAAATATGCTGGGATTTTGATCGAGAGTCATTTTGACTGGAAGTTTTGGAGATTGCATGAGGATGTGTTCATAGAAGGAAGGTATTCAAACATCATTTTTGTATCTGAACAGCTGGAATTTTTGAGACCAATACAGCATTTAAAATATTTTCCACAGCCTAGCTTCCAAGTTTATTGAAAACCCACCTGTGAAAAATGGTGTTATTCAATGCCAAAGGATACAGGAAAAATAAAATGTTCTAATGCTGGTCCTTATTTCTTATTATTTCACCACCCTCCCTCCCTTTTCTTCCATGTCCTCCCAGAGAGAGAAAAGAGTAAAGCCGGTTCTCTCAGGCAGCCTTTCACCCCTGGGAAAAGGTCACAGATACTTGGGAGGGTCTGTGCTTTCTTGAGAGAGAAGGATCCTTTTTGCTGTTTTCTTCCTTTCCCCAGATGGCTAGAGGCTCATTCATCAAGTATTTGATTATTGTACTATACACAATTTTCTCCTGTTGCTTGGTACAAAATCACAAATGAAACACCTGTAGGGCCCGAGAGGTGCTGGACATGGGAAAGCAGCCCAGCAACTGGCTTTCAGTTGCTTTCACATGCATTGCGGGAGAGAGTTGGGGGTAACCAGCATGAGGGTAACTCTGGTGAGCTGGCATGCAAAGCCAGAAATCTGGAAATTTGTGAAACCTCCCAGTTTTATTTCCTTTTATATATATATACTAGAGGCCCGGTGCACAAATTCATGCATGGGTAGGGTCCCTAGGCCTGGCTGGAGATCAGGGCTGATCAGGGCCTTCTGGCTGCCAGCAGGGGCCTTCCTTCATTCCACGCTGCCCCGTGGTGGTCAGCGCACATCATAGTGAGCGATCAAACTCCCGGTCTCCCAATTAAACTTCTGAGAGGACACTTTGCATACTAGCCTTTTATATATATAGATGTTTTTATTGATTGATTGAGAGAGAGGGACATCAATGTGAGAATATGAGAGAGAAACCATTGCCTCCTGCATGGGCCTGACTGGAGATTGAACCTGCAACCTGGGTATGTGCCCTGACTGGGAATCAAACCTGCCACCTTTTGGTGTACAGGATGACATTCCAACCAACTGACCCATACTGGCCAGGGCAAAACCTCCCAATTTTCAAATGCGGTCTCTGTAGTTTTTAAACTGCACAGACAAAATGAAACACACTTGTGGGCCAAATTCAGTCCACTAGTATCAGTGTGCAGCCTATGAGGAATGGGTTCTTTCATTTGCTTTCTGGGTCAGTTCTTTTATCAGCTCCCTAAAGGGTGTATTTCAACAATTGCTTATTGAGAGGCAATGTATGATGGGTTGGGGAAGAGGGTTGGGAATACTTTCTGTGCCCTGTGCTTGAGGGACTCCTGCTCCAGTGGGGGCTTAGGTGTGGCATAGAGAGTCATTCCAGTGCCACCTCCTATTCTCTCCTGGATCTGCTCCTTCTCTAAATCCTCACTGTCACTGATTTCAGGCTTTTAAAAAGGTCATGGTTGCCTTTGCTTGGAGGAGTCCTGGAGGGCTTCTCTGAGGAGGTGGCATGTGCCCTAATTGCTGAATATAGAGCAGTAATTAGCCAGCTGAATGTACACCAGAACAGTGTTCATCAGACTTCTGGCTGCTATTGGCAGTGGAACATGAAGTCAATTTAGTGGTTCCTAAGCAGGATTAAAATAAAATAAAATAAAATAAAATAAAATAAAATAAAATAAAATAGGATAGCATATAGTAAATATAAGTATTTTTTTGTTTTCTTAAACTTTTCTTTCAGTTTCACACATATATGCATGTGCTTCTAATACATGTATATATTTAAAAAATTTTTTGTTAAAAAACAGAAAAACGTAGTCTGGAAAATTTCTCATTTTTGAGAATTTTAACAAGGAGATTATCAGAATATTTGTTAATATTGATCCAATGTTATTTGTGAGATCCTTTCATAAATGTGCCTCCAAATTGTTAACTTCAGCTGCTTACCTGCAACTAGAAGTGGGCACTGAATACCTGATAGGACAGGGCTCTGTAGGTCACTGTCTTTCAAGCTCCATCACCAATTAATTGTGAGAGTGAACAGGTGACTTTAATTCCTTTGATTTTGTTCCCTTCATTGGTAATCTAAGTGAATTGATTTAGACAGAGAGTTTTCAAGCCCTCAATTCCATGGAGGTGCTTTAGACAAACTGCAAACAATTTACATAAATAGCTAAATTTGCCCACTACTATATCTTTAGCACTAAAAAGTACGTGGCAGCATAGTAGGTATCAATTAATATTTGCTGAATTAATGTAACTATCCTCAGAGTGCCAGTGCATTTTATGTGAAATTAGGCATATTTGAAGTAGTTGATAAAATTTATTACCGAAGTCTTACTTTAGGCATAAAATTTGAAATAATGCAAATCCTAGACAATTAAAATTTTGCCAGGAATTACAAAGTGGAATTCTCCACTGAGCTTAGCTCTTGCTCATGGCAGTGCTGCTGTGCTTAACTAGGTTAGTCTCACATTATGTGAGACCTTCTGAATGCATTCCCTGCAAAAAATGCAACTGCTCCATAACTTTTTAAAGTTCAAGTGTTAAAAAGATATTTCTTGGGAGCTGTGATGTCCCAGGCATGTGCTAGCTCCTTGCTATGAACCAGACAGACACAGTCTCTGCCTTGCTAGAGTTCACAGTTCATTGTGGTAGATGCCAAATGCTTTCATACTGAGTTCATATGTGCCTGCAGGCCAACATCTTTGGTCAGACCCTACATTCAGGCTTTGCCTGCCTCTCTGTCCATATAGTGTACAATCAGGTCATTGATTTGGAAAGGGTTCTCTGACTAATGTGAATGCTGTGAGACTGTCATCTCCCTTGTTTCTGAATCCAAACTTAGGTATTTGGAGCCAAGATCATACTTGGGTTTTTTTGGTTTTGTTTTTTGTTATTTGAGTTGTGTTTCTCATATTGCAATCAATTAAAACATATGAACTTTTTCTTCTAAAGTGCATTTAAGGCAAGTGGAAAATAATCTGTCTTCATAATTGATTTTTAAGCTTGGAAGGATGTCACATTCATTCCAAAATAAATTAAATCTTGTTAGTATCATTTCATCAATCTATCCACATTATTTTGATTCTTGATTATGTCAGTCACCACATTCATTGTCCCTTCCAGTTGTGGAATGGCAGCAAATTAAAAAGCCCGCCTTTTGTCTCTCTCCCTCGGTTCCTGATAAGAGGACTAAAAAAATTTTTTTTAAATATATTTTATTGATTTTTTACAGAGAGGAAGGGAGAGGGATAGAGAGGTAGAAACATCGATGAGAGAGAAACATCAATCAGCTGCCTCCTGCACACCTCCTACTGGGGATGTGCCCGCAACCAAGGTACATGCCCTTGACCGGAATCGAACCTGGGACCTTTCAGTCCGCAGGCCGATGCTCTATCCACTGAGCCAAACCAGTTAGGGCAGGACTAAAATTTTTATGTTTAAGATTATTGTTGTGTCATAGCTTTGAAAAATTTTTCTTGGCAAATTTATGTGACCTTCTTCCTTTTTTATTTTTTTGGTCTTACTGCCAAGCATTCAACCCAGCTGAACTCACATTAAAGGAGTCTACTTTTGATGCCTGTAAGCAACTCCTTACTTGATATCCTTCTTCTAAGCAGGTTTAGGACTTACAAAACTTACATCCATCTGAGCTGTTCTTTTATAATTTTAAAGTTTCTTAAATGAATTCTCTCTTAATCATTACTGCCTAGGAACCAGCAGCAAAGAAAGTATCAAGGGAGCACAGGGACAGCTTGTTTTCTTTAATTTGTGCATCAGTTTAAAAATTTATGTATTTGATCTTAAAGACTAAAATAAAGCTACAAATTTTTAAAATTTTTAAAATGTGAAGAACAATCATTTGTGGGAAATAATGTGATTCAAGAGTTCTTGTTCCTATTTAGAAAAGGGGATCCCTAACCAGTCCATGGGCCAACACTCAGTGGATAGAGTGTCGGCCCATGGACTGTAGGGCCGCAGGTTCGATTCCGGTCAAGGGCACATGTCTCTGTTGCAGGCTCAATCCCCATGTGGGAGGCTACCAATCAATGTATCTCTCTCACATCAATATTTCTCTCTCTGTCTCTCCCCTTCCCTTCCACTCTCTCTAAAAATCAATGGAAAAAATATCCTTGGGTGAAGATTATCAAAATAAAGGGGGAGGGGGGAGTCAAAACATTATATCTGTATAATAAATCTTCCATATAAAGGAATCTTTAATGTTGTTTATTGATAGTCTGTGAAAAAAGTGTTGTCATTTATATTGGGGATATACATTAGTCATGGTGCACTCTGAGTAACTGACCAAAGCTCTTTGGAATTCTGTCCATCTATAACTACACTGATTTTAATTTCAAAAGGTAGTTTTTAAGTACATGTTTCAACTAAGTAATTTTTGCCATCGGGGCAATGAATTTGTGACTTACAAATGTTAGAAACAGAGCCACATTATGATTTTTATGGGCTGGAGGCCTTTGTGGGTCTTTTCCTCCATTAAAAATATTAAAAATTGCAGCTTATGACTGAGTTGGTGTGAAGATGAATATATATTATGTATTCAAACATTTTCTTTGACCTAAGATTCATTTATCCTCTGATTTTAAAAGAAATTAAAATATTTTCATGGGCTGCAAAAAGTATTGTGGGCTCTCGGCACTGTCCCCACCTGCCTAATGGATGTCGGCTCTGATTAGAAGTTATTTTTCCTCTTCAGTTTATTAATTGTACCTTTATATTTAACTAGAGGCCCGGTGCATGAAAATTCATGCACTGGAGGGGGGTCCCTCAGCCTGGCCTGCCCCCTCTCACAGTCTGGGGGCCATCAGGGTAGGTGATGCCCCCATCACACCTCTGCTGCTGACACTGCTGGCAGCGCAAGCCTCGGCTGGCCCTGGTTACCTGAGCCTCGGGTGGCCCAGGCAGCTGGGCAGCCACCATCCAAGGCTTGCCTGTGCTTCGGGCCAGCCCTGGGTGGCTGGGCAGCCACCATCAGCGGCTTGCCTGCACCTTGGGCTGGCCCTGGGCATCTGAGCAGCTGGCATCTGAGGCTTGCCTGTGCCTTGGGCATTGGCTGGGCAGCTGACATCTGAGGCTTGCCTGCACCACGAGCTGGCCCTGGGCATCTGGGGGGCTGAGGGGACTAGGGGACTCCAGAGGCAGGCATGAGGAATGGCTGGGCCTGCCCCGAGGCCGGCCCAGCCATACTGCGCACCTGCTGCCCCAGCAGGGCTGAGGGGACTGGGTGCCGCCATCTTGTGGCCGTGAGCGCCTCCAACTTTGAGGGTGTGGCAGTCAATTAGCATAGTCCCTCCTTATTGGCTGTGTGTGCCACCATCTTTGTGAGTGCATGATGGTCAATTAGCATATTTCCTCTTTATTAGATAGGATGTTCATAGAGTTGGAAAAAGCCAACTCTATTTCCCTAGAACCACCTACATTAAACAATTGAATATTTGATTTGGTAAGAATGACCTCTATTAGCCCTGACCTATATGAAGAACTATTCTGAATAAGATATAAAAGACTTTTTAAAAATTGGTAAAAATGGAAATGTATGTTCTTTATACAGCTGATTTAAACCAGCTGCATGGCCTGAGGGTACCAGCACTTACCCATTTTGTAATTTCAAACAGTGTATAATCATGAAATATCACACTTTCTCTTCTTTTAATCCCCCTTCCTTTTCTATAGTAATGTAAAAACTTGTTTTTCTCTTTTTTGCTACCCAGTGTTTTTAAGTTTCAATAATTCAAGGTCAAGTATTATTTCCAGTTCATTCATATTCTAATAATTACTGTGTTGATGAAAATGATGCATCTCATTATAGAGAATTCAAGGAATACAGAAAAACAAAAAGAAAGGTCACAAATCCTATCATTTAGAAATGTGTCTCATTAAGTGAATCATGTTGGACAGCTCTCTAAGCATATTTATAGATGTTCTCAATGGATGGACGGATGGATGGATAGAAGCACTTTCATAAATGTTGGATCATGATGCATTCTAATTTTTAAATTTAAAAACCATTACATTTAATTTTACTTAAATTTAATTGGGGGAAAAAGAAAGTGAAAATTAAGAAATTACTGAATTTTGAATAAACATTTTTTTTCATAGTAAGAAATGTTTTTTGATTTTGCCTTTTAACTCTTTTCAAATTAAACATGAATATGGGAAGGAGGAGTTTATTGCTTCCCAGTTCAATATTGAAAGTGGGTAGCTACCTATCCTTAATTTTGACAGATTTGGGCTGTTATGGAGTTGCCCCTCAATTTAATTTTCTACCAATGAATTTCTTTGGTTTTTAAGTGCTAAGTAAACTAAAAGTGGGAGCACCTGGTAACACTGTGGCAATAGAGAGCAGAGCTAAATGAACATGTTGTAATTATAATGGATCATTCCTTTCAATTTGTTTATTTATCCAATCGTATCCATATATGTAGTGAGTGCCAACTATGTGGTAGGCACTGTCCTTGGTGCCTGGGTATGTCACTGAAGAAAACTAACAAAATTCCCCTGCATGTGAGTAGTTTATATTCTCAAAGGAATGGGATGATGTGTGGGGTGGAGGCAGTCAGCAAAAACAAATATAGCACACCCACAAAATATATAATATGTTAGAAGGTGATATGTGAATAAGGGGCAATCACAGAGCGGAATGGGAGTTGCAATTGTGAGTAGAGAGGTCAAGGTGGGCTCCACTGAGAAGTCACACTTAATGGAGGGAGTCAGTAGAACAGTGTTTCAGGGAGAGGAACCAGTTAGTGCAAGGCCGTAGGTTCCAGGCTGGCCAGTGTATTCAAGCAGCAGGATGAATGACAGATTGATAGAGTTTGGTCAGGTTTGTGAGAGTATGTGAGAAAAATGAGTGGCCCAGCAACTTGAACTTTAAAAAATTTTAGACTGTTTTGAAAAATTTTGCTGTGCCAATATTTACTTCCCTGTTTTTTACTATGGAAGGATATGTTTTCCATGAGTGATCTTTGAAAAGCAGAAATAAATAAGCAAAAAATAAAAACATTATAAAAGCCACCAAAAGCCTTGGTTTTATCTTAGAATACATGTAAGAAAAAGTGGTGCATCAATAAATGAATAATTATTAATTAATGAGAAGTCAAAAACATAAGATCTGCAGGAAATAAAATTGCATTTGAAAAAGATAGTATAACATGTTATATTTAAACAAGGCATTGGAAGTATCTGGCTTTACCTTTTAGCATTGAGAAAACAATCTAAGTGAGGCTAAATGACTTATCCCAAGTTATATGTCTAGCTGGTGGCAGGTTCAAATTTAGATAGTACACAGGCCTGCTCATTCTCAGCCCAGAGCTGTGTCCACCTATCTCCTACCGTTTAATTCAGTGAGAACTCAATTATTGCTAACGTTTTTGTTGTTGACCTTCCATGAACTTGATAGTCAAATCAAGTTTTCCATTACAGTAAGTATGATTTACTTGTATTTTGCAACACGGCCTTGTTATTTGGAGTAGGCTGTCACTTCATCATCCTGGAAATCGGTTTTAGAAAGACCAAACAGTTTATTTCTCCACCTCTCTAAGAGGCCCAGATTGTTCTCTGTGATTATCTATCAGAACAAGGGGTTCTAATTAGTTTTCTTTTCAACGTGCTTTTCTTTCATTTCCAGGCAGCCAGTCCCTGAGCCAGAGGGATTTCTCTGCCAGTCATTGCACTCAGGGACCAAGGTTAACACGTGGCCCAGGGCGGTGGTGGGTCAGATTAGTTTTCTCAGCCTGGCAGCCAGCCCACTCCCCCATTCCCTTTCCTCCCATAACCAACTATTCTGTCTGATCGATGTTCTTCTATTTGTGTGTTTTTGTAAATGGTGTTTTGAACATATATTTTAAAATTTTCATTGCTATAGATTTCATTCTTCTGACATTTTTGATTTAGGCAATTCTTTTTCTAAGTTGGCCGGCTACTTCCTATGTGCCCCTTCATGTTATTTATCTATCTGCTCCCCTACCAGTAGGCTCTTAGATCGTTTCCCACTTCTTCCCACAGTGTTATCTTATATAATAAAGAGCTAATATGCTAATTAGACCAAACAGCCAAACAGCCTTCTGGATGCCCTTCTGGATGAAGCTGGGGCTGCAAGGGCCAGTGGAAGCTGTGAGGGCTGGCCGAGGCAGCCGGGGCTGCAAGGGCTGAGGCTTGCACGAATTTTGCACGAATTTTGTGATCAGGCCTCTAGTCTGATATAAACAACCTCATACATGACCCCTCATGGATCTATATGAAAATCCTCCTGGAATACATAAGCCCCAAACAGGACTGCTGAGTTATAAGGTAAATGTATATTTGCTAACACAAATAATGTAACTTTGCACAGATAATCTTATATGTGTCTCTTATGGGTATTTTTCAGAATTTTCTTGGGTACATATACCCAGGAACAAGATGGTAAACTATGTTCATTTTTACTCACACCACAATCTTGCTCTCTAGAATGGCTGTCCAATCTTCATTCTCACCAGCAGTGAATATAGTTTCACACATCTCCACATTTCAGCCAAAAACTTGGTATTGTCTAGGCTTCTATGCACATCAAGTGATTTCTCATTGTTGTTTTCATTTTGATTAAATTTCTGTCAGCGCATCTCTTCATAGGCTTGCCTTTGCATCTTTTCTCATTTGAATGACCTGGTAATGTCCTTGTCCTTCTTCCTGTGGAAGTTCTTATCTTTTCCTGTTGGTTTCAGGAATACCTTATCTAAATAGTATTAATACATATCTTTTCCAATTCTGTTCTGTCAACTTGGATCATGGTTTCCTCTGATGAACAGAAATCTTTAATTTTAATGTTAAACATTCATCTTTTGGCTATTAATTTGAAGTTTTCTCATTGCAGGTCATAAAGATACTCCTACATTGTTTTCCATTAATGTTATAGTTTTACCTTTTATACTTGGGCCTTTACCCACATGGAATCTGTCACTCTTTATGGTGTGATATAAAAGTTCAGTTTTATTTTCCTCTGTATAATTAGGTTCTTTTCCCCAGATTGGAGAAAGTCTCTCGTTTCCCATTATGAAATTTTAATTGTCATTACAAGAATTGCCATATTTAGGTTTGTAACTACAAATCTGTACTTCTTAATCCTTTCTCCTTAATCCCACCAAAGCTCCTTCCTCTGGCAACCATCAAAATGTTCTCTGTATATATGACTTGGCTTCTGCTTTGTTTGCTCATTTATTTTGTTTTTTAGATTTCACATGTAAGTGAAATTATGTGGCATTTGTCTCTTTCTGTCTTATTTCACTTAGTGTAATACCCTCTTGTCCATCCATGTTGTTACAGATGACAAGATTTCATTCTTTTTTTTTTTATGGCTGAGTCATATTCCAATATATATGCACCACATTTTCTTTATCCACTCGTCTATTGATGGACACTTAGGTTGCTTCCATATTTTGGCTATCATAAATAATGCTACAGTGAACACAGGGATGCATATGTATTTTTGAATTAGCCTTTTTGGTTTCTTTGGATATATACACAGAAGTGGAATTGCTGGGTCATGCTTTGTCTCTTATTATAGCCTTTGTTTTTGTATTTTTGGGTTTTTTTTTTAAGGTGAAAATGGTACTTTATTTTTTTTTTATTAAGGTATTACATGTGTACATATCTTACCAATGCCCCCCCACCTATAGCCTTTGTTTTAAAGTCTATTTTGTCTAAGTATTGCTACCCCAGATTTTTTTATGAACTATTTCTATTTTTATGAAATATTTTTTTTTCCACTTCTTTACTTTCAGTCTGTGTGTGTCTTTCAATCTGGAGTGGGTCTCTTGTAGGCAGCATAGGTGAGGGTCTTGTTTTCTTATCCATTCAGCCACTGTATGTCTTTTGATTGAAACATGTAATCTATTTACATTTAGAATAATTATTGATAGATACGTATTTATTGCCATTTTATTGTTCATATTTTTTTATCTGTCTTTCTCTTCTTCTTAAAGTAAGTTCCTTTAACATTTCTTATAAACTGGTTTGGTGGTGATGAACTTGCTTAGCTTTTTCTTTTCTGAGAAGCTCTTTATCTGTTCTTTGATTCTAAATGATAGTTTTGTTGAATAGAATTATCTTGGTTGTGGGTCCTTGATTTTTATCACTTTGAATATTTCATGCGAATCCCTTCTGGCCTGGTAAGTTTCTGTTGAAAAATCAACTGTCAGTCTTAGGGGAGCTTCATTGTAAGTAACTAATTGTTTTTCTTGTGCTGCTTTTAAGATTCTCTCTTTGTATTTAACTCTTGGCATTTTGTGTCTTGGTGTGTGCCTCTTTGGGTTCATCTTGTTTGGGACACTCTGTACTTCCTGGGCTTGTGTGTCTAATTCTTTTACTAGGTAAGGAAAATTTTCTGTCATTATTTCTTCAAATAGGTTTTCAATTTCTTGGCTTTCTCTCCTCTCCTTCTAGTACCCATGTGAAGTGAATTTTGGTATGCTTGATGTTATCCCAGCAATCCCTTAAACTATCTTCATATTTTAAAATTCTTTTTTCTCTTTGCTGTTCTGATCGGGTGTTTTCTGTTACCTTGTCTTTCAAAGCAGTTAAACTCTTTTGTTGACGTTTTCATGGAGTCATGAGCATGTTTATAACCAATGTTTTAAACTTTGCATCTGGTAGATCGCTTGTCACCATTACATTTAGTTCTTTTTCTGGAGTTTGGTTCTGTCATTTTATTTGGGATGTTTCTTTGTCTCTTCTTTGTGGCTTCCTCCCTGTGTTAGTTTCTATGTATTAGATAGAACTGCTATCCTAGTCTTTGTAGAGTGGCCATATGTAGTAGGTGTCCTATAGGGCCCAGTAGTGTAGACTTCCTAGTCATCTGAGCTAGGTGTATCTCTTGTGTGGGTTGCGTATGCCCTTCTATTGTAGTTGAGTCTTGATTGCTATTGGCATATCAATGAGAGGGATCGACCCTTGAGCTGATTGGTTGTGAGGACTGGCCATGACTATAGTGGAAGACCTATTGTTCAAGGGCTGACTGTATAGACTAAGATTTGCTCTAACAGGGCTCTGGTGTCTGCTCAGCCTGACCTATGAGTGTGTCATTTGTGGAGATGGTTGGTGATTCTCTACTGTGGTCTGAAGCTGGCCACCAGATGTGTTGGTGCAGGGGCCTCTTGGGAGGTGCAGGCTAAGGTCAGCCTCTGCCTGTATCCTACCCAGGGTCGCTTGGTATGAGCTACAAAGTGATCTACAGATGGTTGCCACTTGTGCTGAGATTGGAGGTTCCTGGAAGAGGCTAAGCTGTGAACTGAGGCCAGCTGCTATTAGTGCTGGGCTTGGGGCTGCTTAATAAGAAGTATGGTCAATGCATGAGGCTGGATGATGCTTGTTTGGGGTTTGTGAACCTTTGAAAGATTTTAGGAAAGTTCACAGCACTGGGCAAGATAGGCTGTTTGTATAGAAAAGCCACTGGAGGGGGCTCAGGTGGGCTTGCAAGTTGGGTGGGATGAGGTCTCAAGGAATCACCAGGATGGGGCTATCAGTGTTAGCCTGATTGTTGGAGACTCAGATGTCATGTCACCTGTGCCTACAGGAGGAGGTCTCATCAAAGGAACAATGGCTTCTGCAAGCACTTCTGTCTGGGGGAATGCTACCCCTCCTGCATTTGCCTTGAAGCCAGACAATTCGGTTCCTCAGCCTTTCAAGCTACTGCCCCAGAGACTGTCAGTGAATTAGTTTGTTCATGGGCCCTTTAAGAGGAACACCTGGGACTTCAGCAGCACTTGTTCCTCAGTCATAATCTCCCCTTGTTTCACAATTTAAAGTTATGAGGATTTCTCTTCCTGGCACTGGAACCCTGTGCTGGAGAGCCAGAGTGGGGCTGGGACTTCTGCTCCTCAGTGGGGACCTCTGCAGCCAAGATATTCCTCCCAATTTTTAACTATCACATATGGATTTGGGACCAGCCCTTTTTTAGTCTCTGTTCCTCCTACCAGTCTGGATGGGCTTCTTCTGTAAATCCTTCAGCTAGTCTTTATTTACTTACTTAGGTTGATTGCTTTATATTTTGGTTGTAATTCCAGTTTGGTGATGGGAATCCACCTACTCTGCTGTCAACTTGGATCCTGCCGTTTTCTTTATAACATTATCAGGACCTCCTTCCACTACTGTATTCAGCAGTAATGGTGATGATGGCTATCCTTGTCTTGTTTTCATTCTTTTCTTTTTTAAAAAAATATATTTTTATTGATATCATAGAGGAGGGGAGAGGGAGAAAGAGATAGAAACATCAATGATGAGAGAGAATCACTGACCAGCTGCCTTCTGCACACTGGGGATTGAGACCACAACCCAGGCATATATCCTGACTGGGAATTGAACCGTGACCTGCTTCATAGGTCAACGCTCAACCACTGAGCCATACCAGCCAGGCTCCATTCTTAAAGAGAATATATTTTCAAGTTCTCCATTAAATCAAATGCTTATTGAAGGCTTTTACCATCTTTGCCAAATTAAAAAAAAGTTCCTTATATTCCTAATTATTAAAGAATCTTTTTAAAAATCATAAATGTCAGATTTTTATCAAATGCTCTTTTGCATCTATTAAGATAATGACTTTTATCTTTAGGCTATTGATATCTTAAATTAATTGATAATTGATGATTTTGAAATTATTGTAATCTTGGGATAAATTCTACTAGTTCATATCTATTATTTTAAAAGGGTTTTTTACTCAATTAGTTCATATTTAGGATTTTTGTACTGGAAATCATAACCAAAATGAGCCAGTGATTTTTCTTTTTTGTATTCTCCTTATCCTGTTTGGAATAAAAAGTACAGAAGCTTAATAAAATGGGCTATATAGATTTTTTTTTGAAAAACTTATATGAAACTGGAAATTTAATGTCTTATAAACATTTGGTAGAGCTCACCTATAAAACCATCTGGGCCTAGGGCTCTTTAGCAAGGGAGGGTTTTGATTGCCATTTCAATGTATTTAATACTTTGGTCTATTTAATTTTCTATTTTTTCCTGCACTAATTTTGACATCTTATATATTCCTAGTAATGTATCACTTCATCTAGATTTTAAAAATTTATTAGTATACTTGTGAGTGCTTATAGATTAATGATTAGCAAATGTTCCCACCTCTCATCCTGTGAGAAGATTTAATTCTTTATCCTATAAGTCTTGTATTTGGCCACATGTCTTGCTTTGGTCAATGGAACATTAGTAGACTTGACCTGAGCAGAATCCTTAAATGTTCTTAAGCAGGTGTTAGCCTTTTAGTCCTAAAAGTGGCTGTGCTAGAAGGGAAAGATCTCTTAGCTCAACTGTTTTTTGTTTGTTTGTTTGGCCCAGCAAACCTGAAGCATATGACACTTCCATCAGTGACAGTGGCTCACTGCAACAATGAGTTGGGGAGGCTGATATAATTACCAGGTTCTCCAAAAAGAATGTGTACAGTTTTTTAAAGTACTACCCATGTCCAACTGAGCCACTCTTATAAAGAATTCATATATGCTTATAACATCTCCAGTTATGTCACAAAATAACTAATGTAAAGGTGTTTTATATAGTTTAAAACCTTTCTGTTTTTCTAGATCTCTGACCTCAGTTGTATCTGACTTTCCTAGCAGCTGTTTACATCTCCGATGTGCCTCTTTTACTCCTTGGTGTCCAGTCTTTTAACTGTGCTCTTGAACCCTGTATAATTCCTCTTCTCAGGTCACCATTAAGTTAACCACATATCATAGGAAACAGGGTAAAAGAGAGAGGTACACAGGATGCTGGGCCTGTGGACTCTCCTTCACTCAGAAAACCTACACCCAGATGGACCATGGGGAGCTGTCCGAACAGAGATTCAAAAACTCGACTTGGAGGAACTTTTTATTTTAAAACTATGATCAGTTACTGAAAAAGTATTCATTGTGTTCTATTCTGTGCTCAGCATGGAGCTAAAGGTTGAAAAAGGAGAACATAGAAGTAGAAGTCTCTGCCCATAAAGAGCTTGGGAGACAGCAGTGTCATTTAAGAAACAGAAAAGTTGTGTGAATATTTTAGACCTGACTCTAAACGCAGTAGGAATTGGAAAGGAGACATTTAGGTTTGAGGCCAGAACAGTAATTGAAGGTATGAGTGAGAGTGGAAGAGATAGTTAGAGAAGGAGAGGGGAACACGATGCTGCTTTCATTTATGTAGTGACCACAAAATGGTGGCGGGGGGGCAGGGGGGAGGAGAAGGCAGAGTAGAGTTGAAGGGATGGGGGATGCGGGAGTGGGAATGTTCATTCCTTCAAATGGATCCCTGGCTTCATTGTGGTAGATGGGTTTATCAGAGAATGTTGATCCTTTTTGAAATAGGTGAGTTTTAACTTCCCTGAGAATATGATTAAAGGGTTGCATGAAACATTTAGGATCTGTATAAGGGAGAACATTTTATCAGTATGAAAGGGTTTAACTCCTTGCTTAGAATTTAAAAAAACTAGTTGAACATTCTTATGTCACAGTGTCGCATGGCTCTTAACTAGGGGTAGTACTGCCTCACCCCAGGTATGTGGACATGTGTGCTCAGGCTGGGCTGGGGGATGTTACTAGCACTTAGTAGCTGCAGTTCAGTGATGTTAAAGACCCAACTAGGGGGTGTCCTGCCCGAATGCCAATGGTGCAATTGTTGAGAAACACTGGACTTGCAACACTTCAATCATTTTGACTCTACTTGTACAGTTTTTGCCATATATTTGTACCACTTGTACCATTAATTCAACCCTTTTTTCCAGTTTTACTTTTTATTTTTAAATTTACTTTTCTTTTTGTTTACTTTTTTGTCATTCTATATCTGCTTTATTTACTTTTTTACTTACTTATCTTAATCCTTGCAATCATGAGTTTGAAATGCTATTTATACTTTTCTAATTGTGTTAAAAATAGATACATGACTGTTGAAATACAGCATGTTCACCCATGTACCACCTGACATCATCTCACACACCACTGGTGGAATGCACATGGAGCTTTGAGAAACAGTGGCCAGATGGTCACAGTGGACTAACTTATAGCTTGACCTGATTTTATGTAGTATATCCTTGGGAGTTAGAACTTTCATTTTTACGTAACCACGTATTCAGCAGAATTCACAAGCTAGAAGGGCCTCATGAGGATACTTTTCCAGATAGAGGTCAGACGGCACAAACAGCTGTTACTTTATGTGCATAAGCTCTCCTTGGAAGACCCGATCTGCTCTTGGCTGTGTGTGTTTATGTGCCCATTATCTTTGCTCCAGTTTATGTCCACAGACTACTAGCCATCTCCCAGTCATGGGGAAGTATTCACAAGGAATATGTGGCCCTGAAAGTGTGGAGGAATGAGGGCAAATACTGCCCTCACTTCCAATTAATTGCTCAAAGTGTATATTGCATTAATAGTTGGCCAGAAGTCAGAATGATGACAGTATAGCAGGATCACAGATGCTCCCTCCCTGACACCCAATGAGCTGAACCAAAAAGCAGTTAAACAAAAACATTTGCAACAGCAACCAACCAACCAAAAAATCCCACGGCTTTGTGATAGTCCATATACTTTGAGTGGGAGGCAACGAAGGAAACACCCCAACTTGACCCCTCAGAGGCAATACTGGGAAAGGAAAGCAAGGGTTCCTACTAATACAGATCAGTTTGGAAAGAATCTGGCTGAAGAAGTGAGTAGAAAGCCTCCATAAATGTCAGAAATCACCCTCAGCAGAGGCAGGAAGGCACCCCAGAGCAGGCAACCTCAGTCTCCATGCTGAGTTACAGAGAGAGACTGTAGGAGTGAGTGCTAGCTTGCAAAAGAGAGGGCAGAACGGAGGACCCCCCAACAAAGGCAGGCATAGTGATCCTAGCGCTCCTCTGCAAATCACTGCACAGAAAGTGTCAGCCAACATCAAATTATAGCTCAAGGGAGAAAGACAACTGGTCCCCTATAGAGTGAGCAGAGTGTCAAGATATATCAACTTACTATAAAAGAGCAAACAGAAGTTTTGGATGGAGATACTCTAAGTATGTACAAGATGAAGGTAAGTGTCATGACAACTATGGAATTACTGCAGCAGAGGAATGAAAAAAAAGGACATGTTTTAAAAAAATAAATATAACCAACCTGGTCTGAGAGGAAACCCAATTCAGGAAAACTCAACCTCACTAGTATTTCATGCTATAGAAGAGCTCAATATCCACTCAGCTACCCTATGTCTTTTGATTGAGGCATTTAATCCATTTACATTTAAAGTTATTATTGATAGGTACTTGTTTGTCGCCATTTTTATTTTTTATGCCTATGTTCCTCCTTCGCTTCCTATTTCTTCTTTTTACAGCAGACCCTTTAGCATTTCTTGCATTGCTGGTTTGGTGGAAATAAACTCCTTTAGTCCTTTTTGGTCTGTGAAGTTCCTGATTTCACCCTCAATTTGGATTGATAGCCTTGCTGGGTACAGTATTCTTGGATTCAGACCCTTTCTTTGCATGCCTTTTATATTTTATTCCATTCCTTTCTTGCCTGATGTGTTTCTGTTGAGAAATCAGTCACTAGTCTGATGGGGGATCCTTTGTAGGTAACTTTCTGTCTCTCTCTGGCTGCTTTTAAGATTCTTACTTTGTCATTGGTGTTTGCCAATTTAATTATAATTGTCTTGGCATCAGTCTTTTGGGGTTCATTTTGTTTGGGACTCTGTGAGTTTTTTCTTCCCTATATCAGGGAACTTTTCTGTCATTATTTCTTCAAATAGGTTTTCTATTCCTTGCTCAGTTTCCTTTCCTTCTGGCACCCCTATTATGCAGATGTTGTTTCATTTTGTGTTGTCCCAAAGTTCCTTTAGGCTCTCCTCCTGTTTTTTAAGTTCTTTTTCTAGATGCTGCTCTGCTTGGGTATTTTTTCCTATCTTGTCTTCTAGCTCACTGATGTGGTCCTCTGCTTTTTCTAGTCTACTGTTGATGCTTTCTATTGAGTTCTTTATTGCAGCGATGTCATTTTTCATTTCTTCTTGGTTCTTCTTCATTTCCTCTCTGTTCTTAGACATATTGTTGAATTTGTCTTCCAACCTTTTCAGCGACCTTATGACCATTTCTCTGAATTCTTTCTCTGACATATTGCTTGCCTCCATTTTGTTTACTTCCTTTTCTGGTGAAGCCTCCTTTTCTTTCGTATGCGGGCTGTTTCTTTGCCTCCCCATGATCGCTCCTCTCCCGGTGTCTGGATATGTAGCTTTCTCTCTCCTGACTTAAAGGCACAAAAATACAACACAACAAGGCACAACACACAGGCACTGAACACAGATGTATTTACGATACTAATAACCCCAAATAAAGGTGACCACCAGAGAAAAGAGAATTAGAGGATTAAAAAAAAAGAGTGCAAAAATGATATTGAGAAAAGGAAAAAAAGTAAGAGAAAAGAAAAAGAATAAAAAAAGAACGGTTAAAAACTATTTATATGGGGAGAAAACTCCAACAGAATGACAACTAATCCAAAAAAATGCAAACAACAAACAACCAGAGATGAATGCAATCTACAAACAATAACTAATAACAAGTGAGAGGAAAAACAGAAGCAAAAAAAGAGAGAGAGAGAAAGAAACAATCACACAAACAAAAAAGCCAAACTAATCAACAATCAAACAAACAACAACAATAGGACAGAGAGAAAGAACAAAACAAAACAAAAAACATAAAACAAAAAAAAAGGGAAGAGAGAAAAAGAATTGGATAGTGAAGAAAGAGAAGTGTGTATGGACTTGGAGCAGGGGAGCGGTAATTAGATATATAAGTAGGATGAATTTTTAATGGGGGGTAAAAAGAAAGAAGAGGGAAAATCTAAAGCAGGAATAGGGTAAGAGAAATAGGACAACAAAAGAGGAAAAGTGAGGAAGAGAGTGTTGGCATAAAGGTAAAGTTGAGATAGAGTAAAATGATGCTAAAGGAAAAATGAAAATAGAATGTAGGACACTAATCCCAAAATAAAATAAAATGAAACAAAATAAAATAAAATAAAGAAAAAATAAAATGAAACTTTAAAAAAGGTAAAATAATAGTAGTAATAATACTAATTAAAAATATAATAATTAAAAAGGTAAAATCAAGTGAGGAAAAAAGAAAAAAATAGTTTCTTAAGTAAAAGATAAAAAATAAAAATGTGCAGTAGTGAAGGTCATTCACTTCCTCTACTGTTCTGTTTGGCAAGACTGTTTCCTGTCAGGTAGTCAGGACAGTATTGAAGTTCCCTGCATTCCATTGCCCCTCTGTGTCATAAGCCACAATCCTGTTTTCAAACAGGCGGTATTTCTTTGTTTCTCATCCTGCCTTTAGTTGTATTTACACAAGAGTCAATTTGTGATTCAACCCCTGGGTGGCAGTGTTTCTGTATTGACATCTGGGGCTATAAGTCCTCTCTACCCAGTATTTTTCCCTGCCGCACTTAATACTGGGTTGGGGGAATGGACTGCCCCAGAGCTGGTTTTCTGATCATTATTTCCTGCTCTGATCCCCAGGTTCCACAAAAACAACTTTCCCTGCAGTCTCTGAGAGTGTCCCCAATTGGGTCATCCTATGTACTGGGCTTAGGAATCAAAAACAAGGATTTAAGGAGAAAAAAAAAAGCCAGAGTAAGCATGGACTCACAATCCCCCCCCCCCCCAGCATTGTGTGCATTTCTGCACATGTCTTTTTCCCTTGACACTGCACAGCCAGTATACTGGTAGAATGTCAGGCTGCCTTTCTGTGCCTAGCTCAGCTATGAGTTGATTTCTAGAGTTCTCTTCTGCCAGCAGCCCTGTGGACCCCCTTCCACATTTGCGGGCTATGCTGACCCCATGGCCACAGATTTTGTGGGGCGCAGACTTCCTTTGAAACTCTAGATCCCACTGCGTGCATTTCTCCCTCCAGCCTGGATTGTAGATCTCACCTTTCTCTAGGCAATATTTGACCTTCCTGTGAGAATGTGCAAGGCTCGTCCGCGTTTGTGTATTTGCACTCCTTGAGACCCAGTGTTCGTGGGTTTGCAGCTGGTCCCTGGGTGTTGTGGTTGTAGGGTTCTGGGAGGTATCCGAGTTCTTCCTGGTTGAAGGTAAGGCTAGGCTTCTGATCACAGCCACTTTCCCCTTCAAGATGGTGTAGTCTTTGCAGCAGTCTGCCGCTCTGGGAGAGATTTCAGCAGCAGTAGGGGCTGCCCGGTTAGGGGAGCCCAGTCCAGCAGTCCCCAACAGTCCCTTGGAATTTAGCTATCACTCACTCACAAATAGACACTCCCCGCACATCCACACACTCTCCTTTCATTCTCTCACTCACACACTATCTTGCAGCCTGCCTTCCCATCAGCAGTCATCTTCCAAGCCCCCAACCCTTTGTATTTCTGTGGTGTCCATGGTTACTTCTCCATTTTCTTTTTTGATTTTATTTATTTGGGTCTTCTCTCTTTGTTTCTTGATGAGTCTCGCTAATGGTCTATCAATTTTGTTTATCCTTTCAAAGAACCAGTTCTTGGTTTCATTGACTTTTTGTATTTTTTTTTAAATCTCTATGTTATTTATTTCTGCTCTAATCTTTATTATGTCCTTTCTACTTACTCTGGGCTTTTCTTGTTGTTCTCTTTCTAGTTAAGTTGTAGGGTTAAACAGTTTATTGCTGATTTAAAAAAAAATTCTTTATTGATTAAGGTATCACATATTTGTCCTCATCCCCCCATTCCCATCCCAAACCCTTCCCCACTATTGCTGATTTTTTAAGGTATACCTGTAGTGCTATGAATTTCCCTTTCAGGACTGCTTTTGCTGTGTCCCAGAGATTTTGGGTTGTTGTGTGTTCATTTTCATTTGTTTCAAGAAATGAAACATGCTAATAACATGCTATTTAGCCTCTATGTGTTTAAATGTTTTGGGGTGTTTTTACTGTATTTGATTTCTAATTTCATTCCACTGTGATCTGAGAAGATACTTGCTATGACTTCAATCTTCTTGAACTTGTAGAGACTTGTTTTGTGTCCTAACATGTGGTCTATCTTTGTGAATGACCCATGTGCACTTGAGAAGAACATATAATCTGCTACATTGGGGTGATATGTTCTATAAATATGTATTTATAGAACATATATAAAAGCTTATCCATTCAGCCACTGTATGTCTTTTGATTGAAGCATTTAATCCATTTATATGTAAAGTGATTGTTGATAGATATGTAGTTATTGCCATTTTATTATTTATATCTAATTATATTCACATTAAATCCATCTGATCCAGGGTGTCCTTTAGAATCTCTGTTTCCTTATTAAGTTTTTGTCTGGAAGAACAGTCCAGGGAAGTCAGAGGGGTGTTAGAGTCCCCTAATATGACTGTATTTTGTCAATCTCTCCATTAAAGTCCTCTAGAAGTTTTTTTTTTTTTATATATATTTAGGTGCACCTATATTGGGTGCATAAATGTTTACCATGGTTATATCCTCTTGTTGGATTGATCCCTTTAGTATTATGTAGTGACCTTTGTTGTCACTTGTGATGGTCTTCATTTTAAAGTCATTTTGTCAGATATGAGTATTGCTACTCCAGCTTTTTTTTTCTTTTCATTTGCATGGAAAATTTTTTTTTGCCATGCCTTCACTTTCATCCTGTGTGTGTCTTTTGTTTTGAGGTGGGTCTCTTGTAGACAGCATATAGTTTGGTTATGTTTTTGCTACCCTACACCTTTTGATTGGAGCATTTAATTTATTTACATTTCTGGTTATTATTGAGAGGTACTTATTTATAGTCATTTTAATTCTGTATGGCTTCTCTCTCTGTTTCTTCTTCTCAGCAATCCCTTACAGCAATCCCTTTAGCATTTCTTGTAATGTGAGCTTGGTGGTGATGAACTCCTTTCAGCTTTTTTTTTTTTTTTTTTTTGTCTGGGAAGCTCTATTTATTTTTTTAAAATAAATCTTTATTGTTCAGATTATTACAGTTTTCCCTCCCATAGCTCCCCTCCACCCGGTTCCCACCCCACCCTCTGCCCTTACCCCTCCCCCGCACTGTCCTCATCCATAGGTGTACGACTTTTGTCCAGTCTCTTCCTGCACCCCCCATACCCCTTTACCCCCGAGAATTGTCAGTCCACTCCCTTTCTATGCCCCTGATTCTATTACATTCACCAGTTTATTCTGTTCATCAGATTTTTTATTCACTTGATTTTTAGATTCACTTGTTGATAGATATGTATTTGTTGTTCATAATTTTTATCTTTACCTTTTTCTTCTTCTTCCTCTTCTTAAAGAATACCTTTCAGCATTTCATATGATATTGGTTTGGCAGTGATGAACTCTTTTAGCTTTTTCTTATCTGTGAAGCTCTTTATCTGACCTTCAATTTTGAATGATAGCTTTGCTGGGTAGAGTAATCTTGGTTGTAGGTTCTTGCTATTCATCACTTTGAATATTTCTTGCCACTCCCTTCTGGCCTGCATAGTTTCTGTTGAGAAATCAGCTGACAGTTGTATGGATACTCCCTTGCAGGTAACTATTTTTCTCTTGCTGCTTTTAAGATTCTCTCTTTGTCTTTTGCCCTTGGCATTTTAATTATGATGTGTCTTGGTGAGGTCCTCTTTGGATTTCTTTTGTTTGGGGTTCTCTGCACTTCCTGGACTTATAAGTCTATTTTTTTCACCAGGTGGGGGAAGTTTTCTGTCATTATTTCTTCAAATACCAAACAAAGAAGAGGAATCTGCAGATCTCTCCGTAACTCCTGCTGGGTGTCCTCAGGCAGATGATAAATTAGCACCTCCTTAGAGATACAAGAGCCAGTGTACCCAGTGGTCAGAGTGGGACCATCCCGATTACAACTCCTCAGATCCATAAGGGACACACTCAGGGGGCAGACTCAGTGAACATCAAAGCCCCACTGAAGCAAGTCTTGCCCCATAAGGGTGTCTCCAGCACAGAATTTCTCCCATTGTAGACACAGCTGATTCTCACAGCCAATTGGTCTGGAGGTCAGTTCCTCCCAGTTATACCAACAACAATCAAGGCTTAACTACAAGACTGTGCACACAGCCCACAAAGGGTGCACCAAGAGAGTTCACCTCAGGTAACTGGGGAGGCTGAGCCACTGGGCCCTATAGGACACCTAGCACGCAAAGCCACTCTATCAACACAGGGAAGAAGCCAAAATGCAGAGACAAAGAAACAGGTCACAAATGACAGTAATGGAGGAAAGCAAACAACTGGATATAGAATTCAAAACCACTGTTATAAGGTTTTTCAAGAATTTTCTAGAAACCGCCGATAAACTTAGTGAGACCCTTGAGGATATGAAAAAGGACCAATTAGAAATTAAGCATACACTGACTGAAATAAAGAATAATATACAGAGATCCAACAGCAGACTAGAGGATCGCAAGAATCAAGTCAAAGATTTGAAATACGAAGAAGCAAAAAACACTCAACTGGAAAAGCAAAAAGAAAAAAGAATCCAAAAATATGAAGATAGTGGAAGGAGCCTCTGGGCAACTTCAAGCGTACCAACATCAGAATTATGGGAGTGCCAGAAGAAGAGAGAGAGCAAGATATTGAAAACCTATTTGAAGCTCTTTTTTTGTCTATCTATCTATATAAAAGCCTAAGCGACCATTGCAACCAAATGGATGACCAAACAGGCTCCATGGGGTGACTGGGCCGGCAAGGGGGTTAGTGAGGGGCGACCAAACAACTGAGCAGGAGGTTGCATGGTGCGACCATGCTGGCAGGAAGGTTAGTTAGGAGCAACCAAACGACCAAGCAGCAGGCTGCGTGGGGTGACCAGGCAGGGGGGCAGTTGGGGGCAACCAGGCTGGCGGGGGTTGGGGGGAATTGAGGGTGATCAGGCCATCAGGGAGAGGCAGTTAGAGGCGACCAGGCTGGCAGAGGGGGGGCAGTGAGGGGCAATCAGGTTGGCAGGCAGAGGCAGTTGGGGTGATCAGGCAGGCAGGCAGGTGAGCGGTTAGAGCCAGCGGTCCAGGATTGTGAGAGAGATGTCCAACTGCCCGTTTAGGGGATCGGGCCTAAACCGGCAGTCAGACATCCCCTGAGGGGTCCTGGATTGGAGAAGGTGCAGGCTGGGCTGAGGGGACCCCTTCCCCCCCCCCCACCCCGTGCATGAATTATGTGCCCCGGGCCTCTAGATTTGAATGATAGCCTTGCTGGATATAGTAATCTTGGTTTCAGATCCTTGCTTTCCATTACCTGAGTACTTCATGCCATTTTCTTCGGGCCTGTAGAGTTTCTGATGCGAAATCAGAAGTCAGCCTTATGGGAACTCCTTTGTAGGTAACAGTTTTCTTTTCTCTTTCTGCCTTTAAGATTCTCTCTTTGTCTTTAATTTTTCACGTTTTAATTATGATGTGTCTGGGCATGCGTCTGTTTGGGTTCTTCTTGTTTAGAGTTCTCTGTGCCTCCTGAACATGTGTGAGTTTTCCTATACCAGGTTAGGGAAGTTTTCTACCATTATTTCTTCAAACACCTCTATTCCTTTCTCCCTTTCTGCCTCTTCTGGAACACCTGCTATCCTAAAATTGTTACGTTTCACATTGTCCCACAGCTCCCTAAGCTGTCCTCCTATTTTTTAATTGTTTTTCCTTTTTGGTTCTCTAATTGAGTGATATTTTCAACTCCGTTTTCTAATTCACTGATTCAATCCTCAGCTTCCCCTAATCTGTTTTGTATTCCTTCTAATGTGTTCTTTATTGGTGTGACGTTATTCTTTATCTCTTAAGTGGCCTCAGGGCAAGGTGTTTTCCAATAGGGTTTGTGGACTGTCTTCCCCCAGGTAAGGCAAATGTCTATGTGGAAAAGATGTCCTCCACTGCATGAGGGAATGACTCAGCCCAGGAAACTTGGAGTGTCTGCCTTCTGAGCTCTATCCCCTGAGTCCCTAGTCCTGGGTTCTGCTCTCGCAGTTCCAGTCCACTTCACCCTCCCTGTGCTGGAGCACAAGGTGGGTGGCACCACAGGGAATTTTTGTGTATTGGCCTTCAAAAGGGTGCCCGGACTTTCAGCTGCCACTCCTTGGCAGACAGCATCCCACTGCTTTTCACAGCTAGATGTTATGTGGGTACCCTCCTCAGTTTGGTGCTCTCTGCTGGGGAGCCCAGCTTTGGGATTAGATCCCAGAGTTCTCAGTAGCACCTCCTCACAGCTGAGATAACTCTCCGGGACTTCAGTTGCCATGTGTGGGTGCCCAGCCAGCCCTTTGGTGCCTCCACCCCTCCTACCAGTCTCTATGCAGTCTCCACCTTCAGTCCTTGGGTATCAGGGTTCTCTCCTGCGAGTTTTCCATTGATTATTTAGGAGCCTTTCCATATTTCAGTTGTAATTCCAGCTTGTTCCTGGGAGCATGTCTGTGCATCATCCACTTACTCTGCCACCATTTTTCAGGGTCTTGTTTTCTTATCCATTCAGCCTCTGTATGTCTTTTGATTGAAGCATTTAATCCATTTATATGTAAAGTGATTGTTGATAGATATGCAGTTATTGCCATTTTATTATTCCTATCTTTGATCTGTCTCTTCTTCTTTAGGAAGTTCCTTTAACATTTCTGTAATACTGGTTTGGTGGTGATAAACTTGTTTAGCTTTTCCTTATCTGGGAAGCTCTTTATCAGTCCTTCAATTCTAAATGATTACTTTGCTGGGTAGAGTTATCTTGTTTGTGTGTCCTTGATTTTTATCACTTAAATATTTCATGCCAATTCCTTCTGACCACATAAGTTTCTATTGAGAAATCAGTGGATAGTCTGTGGGAGCTCCCTTATAGATAACTGCTTTTTTTTTTTTTTTCTGCTTTTAAGATTCTCTTTGTCTTTAACTCTTGGCATTTTAATTATGGTGTGTCTTGGTATGGGCCTCTTTGGGTTCATCTTCTTTGGGACTCTCTGTGTTTCCTGGGCTTGTATATGTATTTCCTTTGCTAGTATAGGGAAGTTTTCTGTCATCATTTCTTTTATAAAATATTATTTTATTTATTTATTTATTTATTTATTTATTTATTTATTTATTTAGTGAATTTTAGAAAGAGAGAGAAAGGGAGAGGGAGAGAAACATCAATGTGAGAACACAACATCAGTCAGCTGCCTCCTGCATGCCCCCTACCAGGGATTGAGCCTGCAATCCAGGCGTGTGCCTTTGACTGGGAATCAAACTGGCAACCTTTTGGTGCACAGAATGATGCCCAACCAACTGAGTCACACTGGCCAAGGCTTAAATTTTATTTTTAATTAAAGTTTATTTTATGTTTGTTTCAGGTGCACAGCATAGTGGTTAGACAATCACATACTTTACAAAATTGTCCCCCTATACTGTCATTTTTTTATATAGGTTTTCAATCTCTTGTTCTCTTTCTCTTCTTCTTCTGGTATCTCTATGAAGCAAATGTTGGTACACTTAATGTCCCAGTGATCTCTTAAACCAACCTCATTTTAAAAAATGTTTTTTCTTTTTGCTGTCCTGTTTGGGTGTTTTCTGTTACCTTGTCTTCCAAATTGCTGATTCAGTTCTCTGCTTCATCTACTCTACTATTGATTTCTTGTATAGTATTTCTTATTTCAGTTATTGTATTCTTAATTTCTGATTGGCTATTTTATATGTTTTCCATTTCCATTTTTATGTTTTCTATATTTTTGTTAAAGTTCTCACTGAGTACATCTTCTCTTCCCCTATGTTTTTTTTAACACCCTTTTAACCAGTGTTTTGAACTCTGAATCTGGTCAATTGCTTGTATCCATTTTCTTTAGTTCTTTTTCTGAAGTTTTGTCCTGTTCTGTTATTTGGGACATGTTTCTTTGTCTCCTTATTTTGGCTGATTCTTTGTGTTTGTTTTTATGTATTAGGTGATTCTGCTCTGTCTCCCATCTTGGTAGATTGATCTTTTGTAGTAGATGCTTCAAGGGTGTCCTTGTGTGGGTTGTGTGTGGCCTCCTGTTGTAGTTGAGCCTTGATTGCTGTTGGTACATCAGTGAAAGTATTTGATCCTTAGGCTGACTTGCTGTGAGGGATGGCTGTGACTAAATCGGATGAGCTGTTGTGTGTGGACTAACCCCATGGAGCTTGATTCATTTTAGCAGGACTCTGGTACCTGTTGAGTCCACTCATTGGGTTTGTCATTTGTAGAGCTAAGTGGGTAATATTCTGGGGTGGTCTGAAGCCAGCCACTGGGGTATGTTGGTTCTGGGCCTTTAGGAGGGGCTCTGGTGCAGGCCACTTCAGCCACTTCCTGTGCCCAGCCTGAGGCTACCTAGCTTGGCCACACTGAGGCCAGACACTGATTGTTTGGGATTTGTGAGCCTTTGAAAAATTTTAGAAAAGTTCATAGCTTAAGCTGAGACTGGCCATTTGTATGGAAAAGCTACTTAAAACAGATTGGACAGGCCTGAGAGTTGGGTGGGACAGGGTCTCAGGAAATCACCAGGGCAGGGAAAATAGTGTTAGCTATGTTGGTAGAGATTCAGACCTGTTTCCCATCTGTGCCTACAGACTGTGTGTGGGAGGGCTCAATACAGGAACAATGGCCTCTGCCAGCACTTCTGTTTGGGAGAAAGCTGCCCCTCCAGCCCTCGCCCTGAAGCTGGACAATTTTGTTTCTCCTAAAGCCAGATAAGTCAGTTCCTTTCCTATGTTCCTGGTGCCTTTTGATCTACTGTCCCAATGCTGGAGCTCAGAGCTACTAAGTCCATGAATGGGCCCTTTAAGAGGAATGCCTGGACTCCAGCAGCCTTCCGTCTCACTCAGCTGCAATCCTTGCTGGTTTTCACAGACAAAGGTTATGAGGGCTTCTCTTCCCAGCACTAGAACCCTGGGCTGGGGAACCTTGTGTGGGGTTGGGATCCCCTCATTATTTATGGGGAGATCTTCACAGACAAGTTATCCCTCCTGTTTCTTAACCACCACTCCATGGTTGTGGGACCAGCTCATTTTGTATCTCCACCCCTCCTACTAGCCTCAACATGGCTTCTTCCTTTTATCCTTAGTTATAAGACTTCTGTTCAGCTAGTCTTCAGCTTGTTGCCAAGAATGATTGTTCTTTTATTTAGTTGTAATTTTGATGTGGTTGTGGTAGGAAGCCAGCCCAGCATTTATCAACTCCATCATCTTCTCTTTGATAGTAGCCATCCAATGGGTGTGAGGTGAAATGGGATTTGTAAAAGATTGATTGAAGAGCCAGAAAAGAAATTGAGGACAAAACACAATACAGGATTTGAGCCATAAAACAAACACACACACACACACGCACAGTGTGGAATCAAATGAGTGGCCTGGGGAAAGACAGGAGCTTATCACAGGGAGTGAAAGCAGTAAGAGGGAAAATGATAGCCATGGAGGATAGGCAAAGCCATACAATATATGAAGCAGAAAAATAATGCAAAGATATGATAAGAATGCCCTGGCTAGTGTTATTCAGTGGTTAGAGCATCAGCCTGTGCACTGAAGGATCGCATGTTCGATTCCCAGTCAAGGGCACATACCTCTGTTGCAGGTTCCATCCCCAGCCTTGGTCAGGGTGCATGTGAGAGGCAACCAATCAATGTGTCTCTCTCACATCAATGTTTCTCTCTTTCTCTCTCCCCTCCCTCCCTCCCACCATCACTAAAAATCAACGGAAAATATATCTTCAGGTGAGGATTAACAAAAATAATATATAACAAGAAGATTTTTCTGAAAAGAAGGAAGAACTAAATCTTTGGTCACAAGGTCATGCCACATGCCCGGAAAAGCAGAAAGAAAATGACCAAGTTATGCCCTAATCTAAAGCTTCAGTATTATAAACTCCAGACAGAAAAAGCAACTTATATAAAATGGGGATATCAAATTGGTTTCAGAATTCTCCACACCAATGTTCTCTACCATGAAATATGAGCACTGTCTACAAACTTGTAAGAAGAATAAAATTATTAAAATTATATAAAATTGTATTAACAATTTGAAAGAATAATATTAAAATAATATAATATGAACATTTTAAATAAATATAAGTTACTATTTGGCAGTGAAGGGATAAGCAGATTGTCTTGATTTGAAAGAACTAAAGGAAGATAGTAACCATGAACATTTCCTCAGAAAAATCGCCCTATGATGAATTTGGCCCAAAGACTCAAATCAAAAGAACAAACTCAGGAATAAAAATTCCATGGTTATAAAACAGTAACAAAAAAACCATGGGTGATGATTCAAACCATTATAATGTAATGTTATGCACCTGGCAAAATAAAATGATGTAAACAACAAAATCAAGAGGTGTGAAGAAAGGGAGAGGAAATATAAAGTATTTATTGTAGAGCATTAATGTTAAAATATGCAATATATCTCTTAAATTTTCATAAGTTTTTTCTCAGCATTGATTCTTGTGTGTGTGTGTGTGTGTGTGTGTGTGTGTGTGTGTGTGTGGTTTGCATGTGTTTTAAGTATTTTAACTGCAGGTCAGAAAGCCATTTAGTTTCTCTTTTTTTTTCTTCTTCTGTTATATTAAAAAATTTAAATAACTCTTAGAAAAATAGTTGTTAGATTATTCTTCTAACAGTATATTTCCAAAATTGTGTTCAACAACTGTGAATACAATGGTGGGATATTGGATGATTTGTTTTCTTCTTTGTACTTTTTTGAGTTGCTTGAATCTTTTAATGAGCCCGTATTTTTTTTATAAAAGTCATGAAATTAATACTGTTAATATAAAATACTGGTCAGTGGTATCATTGTTCTAATTGCTACTTAGTCATTTTTTAAAAAAATATAATCTTGATAAACACCAGAAAGAGCCCTTGACAATAATTTTACAACTCATGCCAAAACATTATCTATTCTAATAAGATACCTTTTGTCTTCTTATCTATAATAATAAAAGCGTAATATGCTAATTAGACCAGACAACCTTCCAGACAAAGCCGGGGCTGCAAGGACCAAGGCAAGCCGCCGTGGCTGTGAGGGCCAAGCCCCTTGCACGAATTTCGTGCATCAGGCCTCTAGGTGACTTCATAAATCAAAACAGTGAGCTGGTGAGTGTGAAGTGGGATTGACCTGTGATGCTGGTGACAGAAAATGCAGTACAATGTGCTATCATGCAGGTGTCTGAGCCAGGAATGTGGAGACCCCACTTCTAGTCTTGGCCTAACGAGTAACCAGCACCATAATTGAGGATATTTGGAGTCCTTGATCTCTGCACTTCGTTACAATGAACTTCTTTCACTTTTGTGAATGCACCATGTTCTCCTGCCTCAGGGCTTTTGCACAATGCAGTTCTTTCTGCACAGGGTGCATCATACACACTTTTCCTTTCCCTTCACTGGTGATGTTCCAGTTTGTCAGGAGAGGGTAGCTGTTCTATTTAGCAGGCTACCCTCCAGCACTAGCCAGTCCTGCAGGCCACAGTGTCACCCCTGTGCCCATAGGCCAGTGCTAGAGGGAACTGGGGCCCCTGCAGGCATCCTTACATTCCTCCGGAACCCCCTTCTTAGCCTCTCCAGTGAGAGAGATGGAAGTGAAAACAGCATGTTACAAAGCAGTAGGTGCGATGTAATCCTAAATGTATGTTTTACATAGAGGACTGAAAGGAAATAGATCAAATCAATTGGTTTCTCTGGTGAGATTTCTAGTTATTTTTATTTTCTTGTTTTCAAATTTTCTGTAATAAACGCTGAATTTTCATAGATGCTGAATGGTATTTCTCAAGCCTTTATCTATGGCTTTGTACTGAGCCACCCCCCAAGAAGACTAGGAAAAATTGGTCCCTGATATTTGGAAATATACATCATTCTCCCCATGTTTTCTATTCTCCCCTACCCCCACCCCGTTATGTTTTTGCTTGCTCTTTTCACCTTGGTGTCTTTCTCCTCCCCAGGTAACCAGGTAACTGGAATCCCTCCACACATCCTCAACAGCTCCCCATCAGACCGGCAGATTAACCAGCTGGCCCAGAGGCTGGGCCCTGAGTGGGAGCCCATGGTGCTGTCTCTGGGACTGTCCCAGACAGATATCTACCGCTGTAAGGCCAACCACCCCCACAACGTGCAGTCACAGATGGTGGAAGCCTTCATCCGCTGGAGGCAGCGCTACGGGAAGCAGGCCACCTTCCAGAGCTTGCAAAGGGGCCTCCAGGCTGTGGAGGGGGACCTCTCAGTACTCCAGCACATGCTGGAATGATGGTGCCTCCATCAACCCTCTGGGAAGTGTGTCCCCAAGTCACATGTGCCCTGGGCAGGTAGTCTTTTTTTTGTGTGTGTGTGTGTGTGTGTGTGTGTGTGTGTGTGTGTGTGTGTGTGTGATTTCTTTTTAATGATCCTTAGATGAAAGGAGAAAATAGGATTTCCACATTACCTAAAAGGCTGGATTGCTCAGATCTTCAGATCTCCCACACTGGCATGACAATTCATTGTTTTTAATTGCTCAAAGACTACATTGTCTTAATTGTTCAGGTTTTAATTCTGTGGTTACCTTTTAATAGACTGGCAAAACATAGTGGCTCCAAAGCTTTGCTGTGTTATCACATTACATGCAGGTGTCCTTCCTATGCATAGATCATCTGCTTTTGCGTTGCCTGGGAACTGAACTGTGGACTTTGCTGTTTATAATGATGATGATAATAAAAAGTGAATTACTATATGTAATGTGGCCCTTTCGTGAGAAAGTGTTGTTTGTTTTTTCCTCGCTCTTGTATTGCATAGATGAAGAGTGTAAATTTACAGAAGTTGTTTCTTTGGAACAGAATCAATAGCAATAAGAAAATGGCTACTTTCTTCATTCAAGATAAATAGCTCTGGCAGGGTGTCTGCATTAAATTTAAGACACTAAAGCCTCCTGCAAAGACCAGTTCAAGTACCAGCATGTATGCCTGAGCCCTTCATCTTTAAAAGATTGCTTAAGAAAATCCTGTACCATTTATTTAAAGGATTTAGTCCGGGGACAGAAGGAGGTGTAGTCTTTCCATTGAAGCCCTGATGATTGAAGTGTTATGCTCTTAAGGAGTATGATTTAGACTTCTGTCCTTTCACTAAAAACATGTTGTCAAATGCTTTACTGTTTCAAGGCTTTTCATGTATGGGATCTCATTTGGACCTCACAAAGATCCTATGAAGTAGTTGGGCAAGAGGGGTGAGCCGCCCTCTGCAGGGAGATTAAGTGATTAGCCTGGTGAATGAGCTAGAATGTGTGCTTTGGAGCACTGTTCCCGTGTCCGTTGCAACTGCTCACGCAGCTTCTCCTCTCTCGTACATGCTCATGGAGGAAACCGAGTCCTGCTCTCTGCGTGCTAGCAGCATCGCCTGGGATAAGTTACTTCACTTCTCTCGGCCTCTCAGTTTCCTCCTTTGTAAAATGAGGAAATGATTGTCTTCACCTCCAAGATGTTTGGAATGATCAGAGTAATAGTGCTCCCTGGTCCAGTCACCTCTTGGGAACCTGCTGCTGTGGCTGAACCTGGGTGCAGTTCACAGACAAAGCTGCATAGTGGCTAAAGCTGAGCACACTGTAGGAAGTGCCACCCCTGCTTCTTGCTAAGCTTTAAAATGTGATGTGTTTTATTAACTCTACAATGGGTCGAATCAAGAGAGGGACAGGTGAACATTCCAATTTGTGATCTGAGCTTCTGAATAATCAGAGACTCTATTGCTTAATCCTAATCTAACTCAGGATGTTTCAAAGGGAAACAATTATACTTTTTATCTCTCTCCATTCTGAGTTCAAAGTGCATAGAGTAGTAGACTTTAGCATGAAGTGGATGCTCAAAATGATGACAGTGGTGTGTTGATAACCTCCTTTTGGATGTCTGGCAACCAAATTCCCTTTACTAAAAATGGTTAGTTATTTCACAGTTCAACAAACAGTTCAGAAGAATGGTCTACTGGTTTAATTAGCTCTAATTTTCCATTTTGTAGCCCGGTCATTAATTCATTATCTTATAAAAATTCTCATACTTTTGGCCCCATCACTGCATCCAGTGGTAGACTGTACTTCTATGGTATCTTCAAATAAACTGCTTGTCATTTTGAACCATGGACTTGTTATGTTGTTGTTATTCATCCCCCTGAATTTGCTAACAGAGAGATGCTTTGGCATTCACTCACACCAGATTTACATATGAGAGAGTATAGCTGGGCTCTGTTGTGTCTGACTAGAAGGCATTTTAGAAGTGGTCAGATGATTAGCTAAGTCATGTTCCTGCCATTTGCAAGGAGTCTGTCATGTACAAAGACACTGCTCTGTGAGCAGTGAAAAACAAGTCATGACCAAGTTCCCCAAGGTGGGCTGCTGGGGCCATTAGAGAGCTCCGACTGGCTGCCCTTAATGAGCAGCGTGTCTCCAATGTCACCTGGCAGCTGCACCTGTGTGGGCCTGCTCACATTATTGCAGAAGATTTGCAGAATGGAAGAACAGAACATCCAGATCACAGCCTCATCTCTACCTCTGGCCGCCAAGAGTGATGCAAATGACATCAGACTACCTCCCAAGAGAGTCAGGTAGGCATTGTGCTGGCAAGAAGTCCATGTGGTTTTGCATGGAAGAAGACTCTACAATTCCAGAGGTTGCTTACTCCCAATAATATCCTGAATGAGTTCAATGGTGTGGCCCAGCATTTTCAGACACTGATAAAAAAAAAAAAGTCTTGCTCCCGTTTGGTTTGATGTATGTGTATATTTTTACATATTCACGTGTATGTGCATGTATGAATATGTTCCCAAATTTTTATTTTCCCATTTCCTCTAATTCCTTTTTTAAAAATTGGGGACACTATTACCTATTTCCCCGATGCTTTTCTCCCCTCCACACCACCCATGCCCCACCCCAGGCCTTCAATACATTGTTGTCTGTGGTGTCCATTGATCTATGCATATATGCATATACTAGAGGCCTGGTGCATGAAATTCGTGCACTGGGGGGGGGGGGGGCGGGGGAGGATTCCCTCAGCCCAGCCTGCACCCTCTCCAATCACTGTGGGATCGGGCCTAAACCGGCATTTGGACATCCCTCTCAGAATCTGGGACTGCTGGCTCCCAACTGCTCACCTGCCTGCCAGCCTGATCACCCCCTAACCCAGGGGTGGGCAAACTTTTTGACTCGAGGGCCACAATGGGTTCTTAAACTGGACCGGAGGGCCGGAACAAAAGCATGGATGGAGTGTTTGTGTGAACTAATATAAATTCAAAGTAAAGGAGCGGAGGGGAGAGCAAGAGAACCCTCCGCTCTTTCGGCTCCGTGGGCCGGATAGAACAGCCAAACGGGCCGGATCCAGCCTGCGGGTCGTAGTTTGCCCACGGCTGCCCTAACCACTCACTGCCAGCCTGATCGATGCCTAACTACTCCCCTGCCTGCCCGGTTGCCCCCAACTGCCCTCCCCTGCAGGCCTGGTCCCCCCTATCTGCCCTCCCCTGCTGGCCCGGTCGTCCCTAACTACCCTCCCCTGTCAGCCATCTTGTGGTGCCCATCTTTGACCACATGGGGGTGGCCATCTTTGATCACATGGGGGCGGCCATCTTTGACCACATGGAGGTGGCCATCTTGTGTGAGGATCAATTTGCATATTACCTCTTTATTATATAGGATATTCTTTGGCTAATCTCTGTTAGTCCACCCATCCCCTCCCCTCTGAGATCTGTCAGTCTATTCCATGCATCCATGCATCCATGTCTATGGTCCTATTTTATTCATCAGTTTATTTTGTTCATTAGTGAGATCATGTGGTATTGATTTTTCTCTGACTGGCTTATTTCATCATAATCTCCAAGTCCATACACACTGTTGCAAAGGGTAAGAGATCCTTCTTTTTTACAGCTGCGTATATTCCATTGTATAAATATACCACAGCTTTTTTATCCACTCATCTACGGGTGGGCACTTGGGCTGTTTCCAGATCTTAGCTATTATAAACAATGTTGCTATGAACATAGAGGTGAATATATTTTTTCTGATTGGTGTTTCATGATTCTTAGGGTATATTCCCAGAAGTGGGTTTGCTGGGTCAAAAAGCAGTTCCATTTTTAATTTTTTGAGGAAAAATATTGTTTTCCATAGTGGCTGCACCAGTCTGCATTCCCACCAGCAGTGCACAAGGGTTACCTTTTCTCAACATCCTCCCCAGGACTTGCTGTTTGTTGAGTTATTTGATAGTAGCCATTCTGACAGGTGTGAGGTGATAGACACCTCATTGATGATTAGTGACATTGAGCATTTTTTCATATGTCTATTGGCCACCTGTATCTCTTCTTTGGAGAAGTGTTTATTCAGATCCTTTGTTCATTTTTTAATTGGGTTGTTGTTTGTCTTCCTGGTGTAGATTGTATAAGTTCTTTATATATTTTGTAAATTAACCCTTTATCAGCTGTATCATTGGCAAATATATTCTCCCACACTATGGATTTCCTTTTCATTTTATTGATGCTATCTTTGCTGTGCAGAAGGTTTTTAGTTTGATGTAGTTCCATTTGTTTAATTTTTTCTTTGTTTCTGTTACCCTAGAAGATATATCAGCAAAAATATTGCTATGCGAGATGTCTGAGATTTTACTGCCTATGTTTTCTTCTAGGATTTTTATGGTTTCATGTGGGGAAGCATGGGACTTACTTAGAATGTCGAACTAAGGAGTAACGAGGATTCTCTGAAAGGTTGGGGGCCTCTGGGGGGACTTACTGAAGGCAGCAGCCCCTACCTTGACTTTTCCAAACAACTCTGATCCCCTGGGTGTTTTGTTAGAATCTCCATGTTTGGTCTTTAGACACAACCTTGTAGAAGCATGTGCTTTGTCAAGGATGCTTACCCTGCTGATTGTATCTAGAGGTTAATTTTAGTTCAAGCTGTTATGACAATAAAAGCCAAAAAAGGCAGGTGAACAGGGCTACTAGGTGGTGATAGCCAAGTAGTTCCTTAGCCCTCTCTTTCACAGAAACATGTATCAGAGCAGATTCATCCATCGTTCAGGGTCTGCTGGTCAGCCCTGGCAAAGTGGTGCCCCGTGTAAGGAACCAGGAATGCAACAAAACACAATGGAACCCTAGAAAATGAAAAGTAAGACAATAAAAGTAACTGCACAGTGAGTCATTGGAGCCCGCTTGGATTTCCAAGTTTGAGGGAATTGTTTATCAGTTAAGGAATTCACTACCTCTGTTATGCTTCTTAAGAATGTGAGTATCTTTTGCATTAGAAAAATAAGCTTATTTCTGAAAGTAAGGAAAAAAGGTTTTCCCTGTATTTGCCTAGGAAGCAAAGGTTTTATATATATTACTAAAATAATTATATTATGTTAATCAGAAAGTTGATTACTTTAAATGAATAGATTTAATACTGTTTAATAATAATAATAATCCTATATAATAAAACCCTAATATGCTAAGTGTCTGGTCATCCATTCAACCAATCAAAGCATAATATGCTAATGATATGCTAAGGCCACTCAACCATTCACTATGATGTGCACTGATCACCAGGGGGCAGATGCTGGGGTCTGGCTGATCGGGACTCTACAAGATGGGCCGGACATGCCCTGGAGCCCTCCCGCTTCCCTCCCCAGCCCTGATTGTGCACCAGTGGGGTCCCTCGGCCAGGCTTGCACCTTCTTGCAATCCGGGCTGAGGGCCCCCCCTCAAGTTCACGAATTTTGTGCACAGAGCCTCTAGTAATATATAATAATATAATGTATTTGACTACCTTCCCAGGGATTAAATTTTAAGATTTGCTTTTTCTCCTTATGAAGAAAAATTTTATACTTAAGCTATGGGGGAAGCTCTGTCAAATAAGGAAATAACAATTACATTCTATTTATATATGCATATTAAATAGATTTTATTTTTTTATTTTTATTTAAAAAAATTTTTTTATTAAGGTATTATATGTGTACATATCTTACCATTGCCCCCCCACCCCAATCCCATACATGCCCTCACCCCCCAATGTTTTGCATCCGTTGGTTATTCTTATATGCATGCATATAAGTCCTTCAGTTGATCTCTTATTTCCCCCACCTCTCCCTAAACTTCACGCTGTAATTTGACAGTCTGTTTGATGCTTTACTGCCTCTGTATCTATCTTTTTGTTCATCAGTTTATAATGTTTTTCATTATCCCCAAATGAGTGAGATCATGTGGTATTTTTCTTTCATTGACTGGCTTATTTCACTTAGCATAATGTTCTCTAATTCCATCCAGGTGCCTACAAATGCTAATAATTCCTTCTTTTTTTATGGCAGCATAGTATTCCATTGTGTAGATGTACCATAGTTTTCTGATCCAGTCATCTGCTGATGGGCACCTAGGCTGTTTCCAAATCTTAGCTATTGTAAATTGTGCTGCTATGAACATAGGGGTGCATATATCCTTTCTGATTGGTGTTTCTAGTTTCTTAGGATATATTCCTAGGAGTGGGATTACTGGGTCAAATGGGAGTTCCATTTTCAGTTTTTTGAGGAAACTCCATACTGTTCTCCACAGTGGCTGCACCAGTCTGCATTCCAACCAGCAGTGCACAGGGTTCCTTTTTCTCCGCATCCTCGCCAACACTTGTCGTTTGTTGATTTATTGATGATAGCCATTCTGACAGGTGTGAGATGGTATCGCATTGTCGTTTTGATTTGCATCTCTCGGATTATTAGTGATTTTGAGCATGTTTTCATGTGTCTCTTGGCCTTCCCTCTGTCTTCTTTCGAAAAGATTCTATTTAGGTCCATTGCCCATTTTTTTATTAGATCATTTATCTTCCTTTTATTAAGTTGTATAAGCTGCCTGTAGATGTTGGAGATTAAAACTTTATCAGTGATAACATTTGCAAATATGTTCTCCCATACAATGGGCTTTCTTGTTGTTTTGTTGATGGTTTCTTTTGCTGTGCAAAAGCTTTTTATTTTGATGTAGTCCCATTTATTTATTTTCTCTTTGGCTTCCATTGTCCTAGGGGCAGTATCAGTGAAGAAGTTCTTTCGGCATATGTCTGAGATTTTGCTGCCTGTGGATTCCTCTAGTATTTTTATGGTTTCCCGTCTTATATTTAAGTCCTGTATCCATTTTTGAGTTTATTTTTGTGTATGGTGTAAGTTGGTGATCTAGTTTCATTTTTTTTGCATGTATCTGTCCAATTTTCCCAACACCATTTATTGAAGAGACTGTCTTGACTCCATTGTATGTTCATGCCTCCTTTGTCAAATATTAATTGCGCATAGTGCTTTGGGTCAATATCTGGATTCTCTATTCTATTCCATTGATCTATATGTCTGTTCTTGTGCCAGTACCAGGCTGTTTTGAGGACAGTGGCTTTGTAATGCAGCTTGAAATCTGGTATTGAGATCCCTCCTACTTTATTCTTCTTTCTCAGGATTGCTGTGGCTATTCGGGGTCTTTTTTTATGCCAGATGAATTTTTGGAGAGTTCTTTCTACCCTGTTTCCCCGAAAATAAGACAATGTTTTATATTAATTTTTGCTCCCAAAGACGCGCTAGGTCCTATTTTCAGGGGATGTCTTATTTTTCCATGAAGAAGAATACGGTACACATTTATTGTTAAATGAAAGTAAAGGAAATTTATTACCTGTATACGGTACGGTAGTACAGTAGTTGTCAACACAAACCAGACAAACTGTGAATCCTACAGTACCAAGAATTTACTCATTTATTCAATGACAATCATGTCATCATCTTCTGGAACATCATCATAACAATCCAATTCCTGAATTTCCTGGTGAATTTCTTGTGACTCCATTTCTTTCAGAATCAGTGGACCAAATCTCTCATGCTTAGTAATAGCACTGTCTTTAAATGAGTACTTCTTGTCAAGGTAGCCTGCTCGCAGTGCATTTGCAATGCAACTGTCAGTGATTTTCTCCCATGAATTCTTCACCCAAGTCACAACTTCTTGCAGTTTAGGTTTCACAAAGTTTCCACGCTGATTTCTCTCCATTCTGTTTTCAATGTAGGCATTAATTTCCATGTGCAAATTGTCTTTGAATGGCTTGTTTATTGCAATATCAAGAGTCTGGAGATAGGCCGTCATTCCTGCGGGAATCATTATCTGATCTATTTTTCTTTCGTGAAGAAATGTCTTCATGTCTTTAGCGCGGTGAGGGCTGGCTGCATCCCAGACTAGCAGACCTCTTTGGCTCCCTCGCATAACAAGCGGCAGCATTAAATCGACCCACTTCCTTACAACTGCTTGTGTGGCCCAGGCTTTTTCAGTTTCAAGAATAAAAATGCCCAAAACATGTTCAATCTTTTCCTTCTTGCCCTTAGAAATGATTAAAGGTGGGATTTTAGTGCCATCCAGACGAATTGCCAAAATATAGGAAACACATGCACTTTTGTAAGCAGTGGAGGGAATGTACGCCAAGGAGGCACCCCGCTGTTCAATTGTTGTTTGAGATGATTGGCCCATAAACACTGCAGTTTTATCCATAGCAATCATGTTGGAAAGATTGTATTTAGAGAAGTCAGCATCATCAATAAAGGACTTGAATGCAAGTGCTCGCTTAATAACTTGAGTATCTTCCAACCTAAACAATGTTGTGGATCTTCTTAAAGACAGTTCACTTCGCTGAAGGAAATTATCCAGCCAGTGTTGTGATGCTTTGAAGTCTTCAGGGGCTATGTCAAACTGTGGTGCCATTGCAAGGGCAAATTCTTGAATCTGAGCCCTATTCATAACCAAAGCCTTTGCTCTACTGTCAACAACCCAATCACAGATCAGGTCTTCCAGCTCGGAAAATAATGGTTGCCGACCTGATCCACACTTGCGCTTTTTAGCATTTCCCTTGTCCACTTGTTCAATGAGGTTACCATACTCTGCTCGCCATTTTCGGACCAATCGGATACTCAACATCTTCTCTTTGCAGAAAGCAGTAAGATTTTGGCCGCAAGAGTCTTCCACGATTCTTTTCTTGTACTCCACGGAGTAGCTTTTTCTTTTTGCACTCATTTCTACCGTGGGGTAAAAAAAAAGGAATTGGGGTATCAAGGTGTGGGGAGGGGGATCACTCAAGATGACATGGGGGGGATCAGAGGGGGGAATCAAAATGGCACAGGAGAATCAGAGGGGGGATTACCATTTTAGTAACCCCTTTTGATCCTCCTGTGCATTTTGATTGCCCCCTCTGATTCTCCTGTGTCATTTTAAGTGATCCCCTCCCCCCACCACTGTGCCACTGAACACCTTCACTAGACATTCCCCCTACCTTTTTATCAGACATTTACCCCCTGGGGCCTGCCTGGGGACTGTCACTGGGCTTGCTGGGGCCTGGATCTGGGCTGAAGCAGGGTCTGCCACTGACTGAGAACCTTCAGTCATCATGAAGGCGGCCGCAAGCATCAGGTAGTGTCACCAGAGACAGACCAGCACTCACCATCTTCGCTGCGTCCCGTCCGCTCTAATCCTCCTGTTCTTCTACACGCATCTGCGAAAGTCTCCTCCTCTCTCCCGCCCCATGCTCACTGCTCACTCCGACCTCCGCTTCGCCTCCACTGTAACGTCAGGACTCCGTGTAACGTCACCGGTTGCTAGATGCCAGTCGGGGCGGCCATAGCTACCAGTTTACAGTAAATTAATTTTCATTCTGAGACAGAGCCTGGGGGCCTTATTTTCGGGGGATGCCTTATATTTCACTCAGAAGGAAACCTGTAAGTAGGTCTTATTTTTGGAGGATGTTTTATTTTCGGGAAAACACGGTAGGTCTGTGAAATATGCCATTGGTATTTTAATGGGGAGTGCATTGAATCTATAGATTGCTTTGGGTAGTATGGACATTTTAATGATGTTGATTCTACCAATCCATGAACATGGTATGTTCTTCCATCTGTTTACATCTTTATCTCTTTTTTCAGTGTCCTGTAGTTTTCCGCGTATAGGTCTTTTACCTCCTTGGTTAGGTTTATTCCTAAGTATCTTAATTTTTTTGGTGTGATAGTAAATGGGATTCCTTTTTTAGTCTCTCTTTCTGTAAGTTCACTATTCGTGTATAGAAATGCCATAGATTTCTTGGCGTTAATTTTGTATCCTGCTACATTGCCGAATTCATTTATTAAGTCTGTTAGTTTTTTGATGGAGTCTTTCGGGTTTTTTATGTACAATATCATGTCATCTGGAAATAAGGACAGCTTTACTTCTTCTTTTCCAATTTGGATGCCTTTTATTTCTTCTTCTTGTCTAATCGCAATGGCTAATACTTCCAGTACTATGTCAAACAGGAGTGGTGAGAGCGGGCATCCCTGTCTTGTTCCTGTTCTTAGGGGAAATGGTTTTAGTTTTTGCCCATTGAGTCTGATGTTAGCTGTGGGTTTATCATATATAGCTTTTATCATGTTGAGGTATGATCCTTCTATTCTGACCTTGTTGAGAGTTTTTATCAAGAAAGGGTGTTGGATTTTGTCAAATGCTTTTTCTGCATCTATTGATGTGACTATGTGATTTTTATCTCTCAATTTGTTTATGTGATGTATCACATTTATTGATTTGCTGATATTGTACCATCCTTGCATTCCTGGGATAAACCCTACTTGGTCATGGTGTATGATCTTTCTGATGTACTGCTGGATCCAATTTGCTAAAATTTTGTTGAGGATTTTGGCATCTACGTTCATGAGGGATATTGGCCTGTAATTCTCCTTCATTGTGTTGTCTTTATTTGGTTTTGGTATTAGGGTGATGCTGGCTTCATAGAAGGAGCTAGGAAGTGTTTCTTCCTCTTGAATTTTTTGGAATAGTCTGAGGAGGATAGGTTTTAGTTCTTCCTTGAATGTTTGGTAAAACTCTCTTGTGAGGCCGTCTGGCCCTTGGCTTTTGTTTGCCAGAAGCTTTTTGATGACTGCTTCAATTTCTTCCATAGTTACTGGCATATTGAGCTGTTTAGATTCTTCCTGATTGAGTTTTGGAAGGTTATATTTTTCTAGGAATATGTCCATTTCCTCCAGGTTGTCCAGTTTGTTGGAATAGAGTTGTTTGTAGTATTTTTTAACAATCCTTTGTATTTCAGTGGGATCTGTTGTTATTTCACATCTTTCATTTCTGATTTTGTTTATTTGGGTCCTCTCTCTTTGCTTCTTGGTGAGCCTGGCTAGAGGTTCATCAATCTTGTTTATCCTTTCAAAGAACCAGCTCTTGGTTTTGTTGATCTTTTGTATTGTTTCTTTGGTCTCTATGTCATTTATCTCCACCCTGATCTTTATTATTTCCTTCCTTCTGCTTACACTGGGCTTTTCTTGTTGCTCTTTTTCTAACTCTTTGAGTTGTAGGGTAAGGTAATTTATTACCATTGTTTCTTGTTTTTGGCAGTAGGCTTGTAGAGCTATGAACTTTCCTCTCAAGACTGCTTTCGCTGTGTCCCATAGGTTTTGGATTGTTGTGTTTTCATTGTCATTTGTTGCCATGATGTTTTTTATTTCTTCCTTGATCTCTCTGGTAAACCAGTCATTGTTTAATAGCATGCTGTTTAGTCTCCATGTGTTTGATTTCTTTGAATTGTTTTTATTGTAGTTGATTTCCAGTTTTATGCCACAGTGGTCTGAGAAGATGCTTGATATGATTTCTATCTTCTTGAATTTGAAGAGACTTTGCCTATGACCCAACATATGGTCTATCTTTGAAAATGACCCATATGCACTTGAGAAGAATGTATATTCTGTGGCTTTGGGGTGAAATATTCTGAAGATGTCAATTAATTCCATCTGGTCTAGTGAGTCATTTAGAATTGATGTTTCTTTGCTGGTTTTTTGTTTAGAAGATTTGTCCAGTGGTGATAGTGGGGTATTAAAGTCTCCTACTATGATTGTATTGCTGTCAATCTCTCCCTTGATATCCTCCAGGAGTTTTATTTTTTATGTATTTGGGTGCTCCTGTATTGGGTGCATATATGTTTACCAGAGTTATTTCCTCTTGTTGGATTGCTCCCTTTAGTATTATGAAGTGGCCTTCCTTATCTCTTGTTATGTCCTTCACTTTGAGATCTAATTTGTCAGATATAAGTATTGCTACCCCAGCTTTTTTTTCAGTTCCATTTGCCTGGAAACCTTTTGCCATCCCTTCACCCTCAGTCTGTGTGCGTCTTTTTTTCTGAGGTGGGTTTCTTGTAGACAGCAGATATATGGGTCTTGTTTTCTTATCCAATCCGTTACCCTATGTCTTTTGATTGGGGCATTTAATCCATTTACATTTAAAGTTATTATTGATAGATACTTATTTGTCGCCATTTTTATTCTTTACCCCTGTGTTCCTTCTTCGATTCCTATTTCTTTCTTTCTTTCCTTCTTTCTTTCTTTCTTTCTTTCTTTCTTTCTTTCTTTCTTTCTTTCTTTCTTTCTTTTTTTTTTTACAGCAGACCCTTTAGCATTTCTTGCATTGCTGGTTTGGTGGTAATAAATTCCCTTAGTCCTTTTTTGTCTGTGAAGCTCCTGATTTCACCTTCAATTTTGATTGATAGCCTTGCTGGGTACAGTATTCTTGGATTCAGACCCTTCCTTTGCATGACTTTGTATATTTCATTCCATTCCCTTCTGGCCTGATGAGTTTCTGTTGAGAAATCAGTTGCTAGTCTGATGGGGGTTCCTTTGTATGTAACTTTCTGTCTCTCTCTTGCCGCTTTTAAGATTCTTACTTTGTCGTTGGTGTTTGCCAATTTATTTATAATGTGCCTTGGCATCGGTCTTTTGGGGTTCATTTTGCTTGGGACTCTGTGAGCTTCTTGGATTTGTGTGGGTTTTTTCTTCCCTATATCAGGGAAGTTTTCTGTCATTATTACTTCAAACAGGTTTTCTATTCCTTGCTTAGTTTCCTCTCCTTCTGGAATCCCAATTATGCGGATGTTGTTTTATTTCATGTTGTCCCAAAGTTCCTTTAGGCTCTCCTCCTGCTTTTTAATTTTTTTTTTCTAGAAGCTGCTCTACTTGGGTATTTTTTCCTACCTTATCTTCTAGCTCATTGATGTGGTCCTCTGCTTCTTCTATTCTACTCTTGATGCTTTCTATTGAGTTCTTTACAGCAGCGATGTCATTTTTCATTTCTTCTTGGTTCTTCATTTCCTCTTGGTTCTTACTCATATTGTCGAATTTGTCTTCCATTCTTTTCAGCCACCTTATGACCATTTCTCTGAATTCTTTCTCTGGAAGGTTGCTTGCCTCCATTTCGTTTACTTCCTTTTCTGTTGATGCCTGCTTTTCTTTCATATGCGGGCTCTTTCTTTGTCTCCCCATGGTCTGTCTTCTCTGGATGTCTGGTTATTTAGTTCTCTCTCTCCTGTGTTGATTTAAAGGCACAAAATACAGCACTACCAGGTACAACACACAAGGCACTGAACAGAAATGTATTCACAATATTAATAACCTCCAATAAAGGTGACCACCAGATAAAGGCAAATTAGGGGATAGGAGAGAAAGAAGAAGAGGAAAAAGAAAGAAAGGAAAAAAAAAAGGAGTGTCAAAATGAAATTGGGAAAAGGAAAAAAAAAGTAAGAGAGACAAGAAAGAGACTAAGAGAGAAAGGGGAACAAACTATATGTATAGGGATAGAACAATCACTAATCCCAGCAAATGCCAGCAACAAGTACCTGGGGATTAATACAAACTACAACACCAACTAATATTGAGTGAGGCAAGGGAAAACAGAAGCACAAAACAAACACAAAAATAAACAAACAAAAGAAGAATAAGCAAAACAATCTCGCAAAAAAGCATAAAAATTCGATATAATCAACATTCAAGTGAACAACAACAGAAGGACAGAGAGAAAAACAATTTTTTGGATAGTTAAGACAGCGAAGAGAGAGGTGTGTATGGACTTGGAGCAGGGGATTGGAGATTAGATATGTAAGTAAGGTAAAATTTTAACAAGGAGTAAACAGAAAGAATAGGGAAGATCTAAAGCAGGAAAGGGGTAAGAGAAACAGGACACTGAAAAGGGAAGGTTAGGAAGAGAGTGATGACATAAAGGTAGAGTTGAGATAGGGTAAAATGATGCTAAAGGAAAGATGAAAATAGAATGTAGAACACTAATCCCAAAGTAAAATGAAGAGAAAATAAAATGACACTTAAAAAAAAAGATAAAATAGCAGTAGTAATAATATGGATTGAAAATAAAAATGTAATAATTAAAAAGGTAAAATCTAGTGAGGAAAAAAGAAAAAAAATTAGTTTCTTGAGTAAAAGATGCAAAAAATGAAAATAAAAAAATAAAAATAAAATGTGGAGTAGTGAAGGTCATTCACTTCCTCTGTTGTTCTGTTTGGCACACCTGTTTCTCAGTCCGGACAGTATTGCAGTTCCCTGCATTCCACTGCTCTTCAGTGTTGTAAGCCAGTCCTGATTTTAAGCAGGTGGTGTGTCTTAATTTCTCGTATTCCTTTATTTTTGATTACACAAGAGTCAATTTGTGATTCAGCCCCTGGGTGGCAGTGTTTCTGGATTGACTTCCGGGTCTATCTATGGCCTCTCTAGGCAGTGTTAGAGCCTTTTTTCCCTGTGGCACTCAATACCGGTTTGTGGGAGTGGGCTGCCTCAGAGCTGGCTCTCCGATGGTCACTCCCTGCTCTGATCCCCAGGTTCCAGAAACACAACTTTCCCCTGCAGTCTCCCAGGGTGTCCCCAACTGGGTGATCCTGTGTATTGGGCTTAGTAATCAGAAGCAAGGATTTGAAGAGGAAAAAGCCCAAGTGTGCGAACAATTGGTCTGCATGCAAGTCTAAGCAGCCGGCACACCTTTGAAATTCTTAGGGTGTCCCTGCACGTCAGATCAAAATGGGTTGCTTTTTAGAGATCCCTTCTGTTAGCAGCTCTGAGGACCCCCTTCCACATTCATGGATCACGCCAGCCCCAACAGCCACAGATTTTTCTAGGCACAGACTTCCCTGGTCCTCCAGCTCCCGCAAAACGCACGTTCCTCTCTCCTGCCGGAACCAGAGACCTCACCTTAACCCCGGTGAAATCTGACCTTTCCGTGGTGGAGTGTAGCGCTCCTCTGAATCCGTGTGTTTGCACCAATTGGGGACCGGTGCCCTGGGGCTCGCAGCTGTTCCGTGGGTGCCGCAGTTGTGGATTCTCAGGCTTCCGATAAGCTCCACTTTCCCGTTCAAGATGGCGCAAACTCCTCGTCTGAGCCCGTAGCTCCGGGAGGGGACCCAGCTGCAGTGGGGGCTGCCAGGTCAGGGGAACCCCGTCTAGCAGTCCTCCACCTTCTTCTGGAGTTTAGCTGTCCCTTAACTTGCCAGCAAACACTCCTAGTGCGACCCTCAGCTGTTCTTTCTTTCTACTCCGGGACAAGGCTCGGAACACGTCTGTCTATTCTGCCGCCATTTTTCCTCTCCTAAATAGATTTTAATATGCTTTCATTTATAACTAATTGTTACAAGTTAGAATATTGTGTAATATTGTGTTTTACAGAAAGGACAAGATTCCATGTCATTTATGTTACTGTATAAAGTATCTAGATTTATAGAAATACTAGCAAGAAAAATCAGGAGAAAAAGAATTTAATTATAGGACTGAATGAACTAAAAATAATTATAGTTTTGTTAATTATTATTCTCACGGGAATATGTTTGTTTGTGTGAATCTAATAAGAATCTGATTTCTTCATAACAGGACATAAGTCAGTTTCAATTGCAGTGTTATTAACCAAAACTTTACTGGAATATCATGTCTGAAAGAGACATGCCACAACTCTGGATGTCACCAGAAAGCTCTAGCAGTGGTTCTCAACCTTTCTAATGCCGCAACCCTTTAATACAGTTCCTCATGTTGTGGTGACACCCAACCATAAAATTATTTTTGTTGCTACTTCATAACTGTAATTTTCTACTGTTATGAATCGTAATGTAAATATCTGTGTTTTCCGATGGTCTTAGGCGACCCTGCTAGAGGTTCTCAACCTGTGGGTCACGACCCACAGGTTGATAACTGCTGCTGTAGAGCCTAAGACCCTATAGAGGTTTCTCTCATCAATGTTTCTAACTCTCTATCCCTCCCGCTTCCTCTCTGTAAAAAGTCAATAAAATATATAAAAAAAAATAAAGTGATCAACTTTATAAAAAAAAATAGCCGATATAATCAACTGTTATTCTTGTTGTGTTCATGCAACCAATCAGGCCAAATTATAACTAGACTTAATACAGTAAGTAAATTAGTCTTTAATAAAAATGAAGGTAAGTTTAGGAAGAAAAATTGTTTCAACAGGAAATTATTGGATACTGTTCTAACTTTTGTCTAATAATACTAAATTTTATAACACAGTTTATCTCCACCAGATTATAAGCCCTACTTACACCTAGGGAATACCACCTCTAGGCACCATTACCATCTCCCTCTGTGTCCAGGCTGCATCGTCCCTCTGACAGAGAGCAAGGATCTCTTGGCTCTGAGAGAGACCTTCAACCTGCCTCAGCAGGAAGTAATTATAGAAGAAATCTGGTGTCCCCTTTCCCTAGAAGAATTCAGAGCCAAGATCCTTAAGGGGGATATACTAGTAATAGGCAGTTAGACAGACATGAGCAGAGCAAGGACAATAGGCCAACTAGAGGAGAGATAGACTCTGAGACATACTTCTCACCACTCCAACTGCTCTGAAACTAGGAATATAGAAACCTGTGTAGAACTAACCTTTAATCATAACTAATTAGGAGGAATTATAGTTTTCATGTAATAGAAGGTATAGAGATAAAGGAAAGTAGAGTAGACAAACTAAAAGGTTATGTATAAGTTACAGAGGGTATATGTATAAGTTACAGAAAGTATATATAAATTGTAAAAGGTATATATACGTTACAGAGGATCTATACAGGTAAAGAAGAACTAGAGTTCAGGAAGTAAAAATTGTGAGAAGGAATATAACAGGAAGAAAGAAAATTAAAGTAGGAATACTTAAGAATAATTGTGCAAGTTATAAGAATGTTTATAAAAGTCAAAAGGTTTATAAAAAGACATCTTAAAAGGAATTATAAGTATACTAAATTATAAATGTAATAGAGTACCTAAATTAATCTGAAAAGTAATCTTATTATTTTAAATTTTAGAACACATCTATACTAATAAAAGGGTAATTTGCTAATTAGACCAGGAGACCAGCCAGGGAGGGCAGTTGGGGGCCATGAGGCCAGCAGGGGAAGGCAGACATCCTTGTCTTGTTTCCAATCTTAAGGGGAACTCTCGTGCTGGAAGCCAATTCCAGCATGTCATAATTGCAAGAGTTTCATCGAAAGGTTGATGGAACTTGGGGACTTAACAAGGGCAGAGTCACATATGTTATCACCTGTTGGGAATGGCTAAAGGCATTTCCCCAATCCTGAAAAGGATGATTGCTTGCTGCCAGACAGCTCAGGGCATCTTAATCTACATGTTATTGCCTCCTACTGGCCAAACACGTGAACAGCCGTAGGCTATTCCCCAATCTGACAATGCTTCTGTAGGAAACCCTACCCTTTGATGTGTATATCTCCACCTCCACCTTTCCTTAGGACAAATTGTGTTAATAAAAAGCAAGGGGTCCTGAGACAAGGAGAACTTGGTTTCTTCAGCCAAGCTTCTCTGCCCCCCGCCCCCAATGCCTTTCAAAATTATGTTTCATCTCTGAACTCTTATTTAATTTACGCACAGCCCCTTCTCCAGGTTTCCTGAACCCTTCTAGATGCCGTATCAAGACCACCAGTATTACTCTTGTAGTTTTTGCCCATTGAGTATGAGACTGGCTGTAGTTTTGCCATATTATTATGTTGAAGTATGATCCCTCTATTCCCACTTTGCTGAGAACCTTTATCATAAATGGGTGCTGGATTTTATCAAATGCCTTTCTGCATCTATTGATATGATCATATGATTTTTATCCTTTATTTAGTGATGTATCACATTTATTTATTTGTGAATATTGTACCAATCTTGTATCCCTGGAATAAATCCTACTCAGTCATGGTTATGATCTTTTTAATATATTTCTGGATCTGGTTTGCTAATATTTTGTTGAGAATTTTCACATCTATGTTCATCAGGGATATTGTCCTATAATTCTCTTTCTTTGTCGTGTCATTATCTGGTTTTGGAATTAGAATAATGCTGGCCTGCCATAGCCAGTTTAGCTCAGTGGTTAGAGTGTTGTCCTGCAGACTGAAGAGTCACAGGTTCGATTCCCAGTCAAGGGCATGTACCTTGGTTGCAGGTCTGATCCTCTGCCCCAGTCATGACTTGTGTGGGATGCAGCCAATCCACATGGCTCTCTCACATTGATGTTTCTATCTCTCCCTCCTTATTCTTTTGTTGGATCAATCACCTCCCCTCATCCCTTCCTTCTATTCTCTCTGAAAATCAATGGAAAAATATCCTTGGGTAAGGATTAAAAAAAAAATGCTGGGCTCGTAAAAAGAGCTTGGAAGTTTTCCCTCCCCTTGAATTTTTTGGAATAGTTTGAGGATGATAGGTGGTAGTTCTTCTTGAATGTTTAGTAAAATTCTCCTGTGAATCCATACAGTCAAGGACTTTTTTTGTTGGGAATTTTTTTTTTTAAATTACTGCTTCAATTTCATTAGTTGTAATCTGTCTAATCAGATTTTCTGATTCTTCCTGATTCAGTTTTGTAAGATTGTATGTTTCTAGGAATTGTCCATTTTGCCCAGGATGTCCAATGTATTAGCATATATTGTTCATAGTATTTTCTTACAATCCTTTGTATTTTGTGATGTAAATTGTTACTTCACCTCTTTCATTTATTTTATTCATGTGGGTTCCTTCTCTTTGTTTCTTGATGAGTCTGGCCAAAAGTTCATCAATCTTGTTTATCTTTTCAAAGAACCACCTCTTGGTTTCATTGATCTTTTATATTATTTTTGTTTGTTTCTATGTCATTTATTTCCACTCTGATATTTATATTTATCTCCTCCTACTTACTCTGGACTTTTCCTGTTGTTCTTTTTCTATTTCTTTTTGGTGTAGGGTTGGATTGTTCATTTGAGCTTTTTCTTGCTTCTTGACGTAGGCCTATAATCCTATGAATTTCCCTGTAAGGACTGTTTCGCCCATGTCCCATAGATTTTGGGTTGTTGTGTGTTCATTTTCATTTGTTTGCAGGTAATTTTTTATTGCTTACTTGAATTCATTGGTAACCCATTCATTGTTTAATAATGTGCTATTTCGTCTCCACGTGTTTGAATGTTTTTGAGGTGTTTTTTTTTTTTTATTGTAGTTGATTTCTAGTTTCATGACATTGTGACCTGAGAAGGTGTTTGATATGATTTTTATCTTCTTGAATTTGTTAAGACTTATTTTATATCCTAACATGTGGTCTATCTTTGAGAATGTTTCATGTGCACTTGAGAAGAAAGTATATTCTGCTGTTTTGGGATTAAATGTTCTGTAAATATCAAAGGTTGCTATTTCCTTGTTGATTTTTTGTCTAGAAGATATATCTAGTAATGTCAGTGGTGTCATAAAGTCCCCTACTAGAACTGTATTGCTGTTGGTCTCTCTCTTAAAGTCCACCAAGAGTTTCTTTATATATATTTAGGTACTCCTATGTTGGGTGCATACATGTTTACTGGATAGTATTGTGTAGTGTCCTTTTTTGTCTCTTGTTATGGCCTTTGTTTTAAAGTTTATTTTGTCAGATATGAGTATTGCTTTCTTTTTGTTTTCATTTGCATAAAATTTATTTTTCATCCCTTCACTTTCAGCCTGTGTGAATCTTTTGCTCTGAGGTGGATCTCTTACCAGGTATTTTATATATATATATAATGTTTTCTTATCCATTCAGCTACCCTACGTCTTACGATGGGAACATTAAATCCATTTACTTTTAAGGTTATTATTAACTAGAGGCCCAGTGCACGAATTCGCCCATGGGTGGGGTCCCTCGGCATGGCCTGCAGGGATTAGACCGAAACCGGCAGTCCAATGCTGTCTGCCGCTCCTGCCTGCCCCTTCTGCACATCCCCACCCCACTGGGCCTGCTGTAGGCTTGTGCCCAGTCAGTTCTGATCAGGACTGGCCCGGGATCTGGATCCTTCTGGCTGACATTCACACCAGAGCCACCTGGCAGCCGCTTTTATGTCATTTCTTCCTTGCGGAATGTCGAGGGAGGGGAAGCGGCAGTGCCCGAGGCTGACTTCCAGAAGGCCAATGGTGCTGTAGGGATTGTGCCAGCGGTGCCAGTCTGTCAGTGCCTGGCTTGTTCTCCAAAGAGTGGACCTCCAGGACTACTGAGGGGCTGGTAGGCCGCTGGGATGGTTGGTCAGCTGAGTGGTACTCCCACTGTGGGAGCACACTGACCACCAGGGGGAAGCTCATGCATTGAGTGTCTGCCCCCTGGTGGTCAGTGCATGTCATAGCGACCGGTTGACCAGTTATTCAGTTGTTTGGTCATCTGGTCTCTTTGGCTTTTATACATATAGATAGGTACTTATTTATTGCCACCTTCTTTTTTTTTTTTTTTTGGTAAATACTCACCAGAAAATATTTTTCCATTGACTTTTAGAGAGAGTGAAAGGGAGGAGGAGGAGGAGGAGGAGGAGGAGGAGGAGGAGGAGGAGAGAGAGAGAGAGAGAGAGAGAGAGAGAGAGAGAGAGAGAGAGAAACATCTATGCAAGAGAGACACATCAATTGGTTGCCTTCTACACATGCTCTGACCCAGGCTGGAGATCAAACCTGCAACTCAGGTAGATGCCCTTGACTGGGAATCAAACCCCTCCAATCTTTGGTCTGTTGGCCAATGCTCTATCCACTGAGCAACACTGGCCAGGGCTGCCCTAAAACTTTTAAAAAACTATAACTTTCATTAAATTTTCTCACTACAGGAATAGTACTATAGCAGTTTGAAAAAAATAACAATAAGCAAGAAGAAAAAACATAAGAATTACCCCCACTCACATCTTCCAAAGATAACCACTGTTAAAGCCCAGTTTTGGTCTCTATCCTCCAGTTATTTTCTATGCCTGCATATTCTTTTTATAACAAAATTTTATTGTATTGTACATGCTGTTTTATAATTGGCTTCTTTTAGTTAACATATCTTTTCACCTCAGTTAAGATTTTTCTATACCAGTGATAGTCATCGTCCTTTGTGTTTAGAGAACTCTTTTAAGTCCTATAAGTTTTGGCAGCATGTTTAAGAAATCAGAAGACACTAGCTGCTAAGTATAGCTGCTAAGTATAACAAAGGCTTTCACCGTTAAAACATGTTTGCCTGATCCCCCTTTACAACCTGTCATCACTTGAGCAGAGCTTTTTACTGCCCCCATTGTGCATTCTTTATCTTCAAAAAGCAAAGTTGAGCATATTCCTCTAAATATTCTGGGCTTTTCTGAGTGTTTTAGCTCTTCCTTACAGCAAGATGCCCACTGCACTGCACTGCATAATCCACTCAGCTCAGTATTCTGATCCTATGAGGACATGTATTCTGGGAGCAGTAAAATCATGCCTATCGATTCAGATTTGGGGCACATAGATTTGATAGATCTGTGTGTGGCTGCCATTCTACAACATTGTTTTTAGTGGTACCTTTCCGGTATCTGCATGTGCCATTACTTGTTAACCACTTCCCTAGCACATTACATGGATCTTTAGGTGCTCTGCTTTTTCACAATTAGAAAGTCATGTAAAAGAAACCCTTGTTAAATCTTTACATTCACCAGAGGTTATAGTGAACTGGATTCCTCTTTTGTTCAGCTCAAAACATATTTATATTTTGTTATCAACCTAGCTGGTTTGGTTCAGTGGAGAGAGCCTTGGCCTGTGGATTGAAGGGTCCCAGGTTCGATTCTGGTCAAGGGCACATGCCTGGGTTTCAGGCTCAATCCCCAGTAGGGGGCATGCAGGCAGCCTATTAATGGTTCTCTTTCATCATTAATGTTTCTATATATCTCTCTCTCCCTCTCCCTTCTTCTCTGAAATCAATATATATATTAGTATGTATATATTTATATTAATATATATATTAATATATATATTTATACATACATATAAATTTTTGTTATCAGTTAGCTTTTATTATAGAGCAACCACCCCAACATGTACTAGTATTGGCTTAAAACTTAGCTCACAATCTCACAATCCTGGGAGCTGGCTGCACTGGTCTGCTCTGGGGTGACTCAGCTGAACCCTCTTGGGCTCCCCTGAATCTGAGGTGGGCTGGCTGAGGCTGGTGCTTTAGATGGCCTTACTGGCTTGTGTGGCAAGTGGCATGTTGCTGCCTGGGGCAACAGAGATATCTAGGTCACACATCTCTACTCAAAGTTTGCCCCACTTTTTTCACTGCTGTGGTGGGGACAGGTCTCCCATAGGCAGCAAGAAGTCAAGCCCCAGTGTACAAGCACATTTTAAGCCTCTGTTTGCATCCTTTTTACTAATATCCTGTTGGCTAAAGTGAATCCCAAGGTCAGCCCAAGAGTCAGCTTGACCCAAGGGCTTGGAGAGAGGGAGGGGAATAACTTGGGTCCATTTTTTTTGCAATTTACCACAGCCAATATTTGAAAATTGAAATTTCTGGGCTCATTGAAAAATAAAGTTTGGCTAATCTGGATCCCCCTCATCACATTGCAGTCATGGGCAGGCCCATCCCAGCATGACAAGGTCCCAACCATCTGTAGAATGCAGCCCCTCACCCGCTCCTCCTCCTGATGCATTTCCTGCTCAGCCCCCCACACATATACATTTGTACCTCTAGGCATACAGCCTTGAAGAGTCTTAGCATAAACTTGAAGTGGAATTGCCCACTTTAAAGTCACATATACTTTAAAAACATTTTAAAAAGTTATTTTAAAAACTACTTTTACTTGAGCAAAATATAGGAGGTTGGTTTTAAATGCCATTTAGTTCCACCAGATTTCAGTAGCCCACTGTGGACACACACCAACACAACTGAGGCAGTAGAATGAGTCTGTCTTCATACCTTTCTTTGGGCAATTTTCCAGCAGCAGTAGTTTTGGAAAGAGACTCCCCTCATCTAGTTATTCAGAAGACACTTACTGAGAAGCTACTGTCAGCCAGTCACTCTGCTAAGTGCGGAGGCAAATGTGACCAGTAAATACACAGTCGCAGACTCCTTGGCCAACACATTGCTTGGCCAAGGAGTCTGACATGGCTCTCTAATCACCACATAGTGCAGTGCGGTCCATGCCTGTGGACTGAGTCAGGCCATAGGAACGCAGAAGAGAGGGATTCATTTTGCCTTCTTCAGCGGTGGGAAGCATATGGAATACTCATACACCCTCCCTCACTTGGGCAAGTTACCCATCTTTCTCTCCTAAGTTCTTCAAATGTAATAAAATGGATACAATAACAGTACCCACCTGTGGTTACAGTGAGGAGCCTATGAGATCAAAGTTTAGAAGAGTGCTTGGCACAGAAAAATGTTTTGCTAACTTGTTGATTTGAATTATTTTAGCTATCAGAATTTCTCTCATATTCTTCCCCCTGTCTGGCAAAGTGTGGGGGTCAGAATCACTTCTCTGTGCTATCAGTTGTGGTAGAGAAATATGAAGTACATGGTCCTTCAATACTTTTATCAGAACTTTAAAGATAAGGAATATGAAGTGGTAAGCACACTTCAGAGCATATTCAGAATTGGGATAGAATTCTGATCTAGCATTTGACTATCATCAAAGAAAATTTTCTACAGTCATCGAACAAATTCTTGCTGATCGCAAAAACAATCAGCAGGCTACCAATTTGTGTGAACTACCAGAGATAAAAAAAGACTCTGTCTTAAATATGTTTTTTTTAAATTGATTTTTTAGAGAGAGAGAGAGAGAGAGAGGAAGGGAGAGGGGGAAAGACAGAAACATCAGTCAACTGCCTCCTGCCTGCCCACTACTGAGGATCAAGCCCACAACCCGGCATGTGCCCTGATCTGGAATCAAACCTGTGACCTCTTGATGCATGGGATGACACTCAACCAACTGAACCACACTGGCCAGGGTGACATGGTCTCTGTCCTATAGGATACTAGCCTACTGGGGCAACAAACAACAGCCAGCAATTATGATGCTTTTGGCCAGCACAGAGGAGGGAGCAATTAAGTTGGCCTCAGAGGAGGTGACACTAACTGAGCTTTGTAAGTTCTACCCAAGTTAGTATGTTGGTCCCTTTGGGGACATTAATGCATATGGACATCAGAATTCCACTTAATATATTTGACATCCAATTTGACAAATGGCACTTCTTGCTGCGGTTGTACAAGGTGCCTCCAAGATACTGCCTCAAAGCAATTTAGAAACTCAGAGAATCTATTTGATAGACTAAGTGGCCAATATTATCCCATTCTATACATCAAGACAGCAATGACATTGAGAAGCATGTGGTTCATTCCTTCACAATGGAATCAGATCAGGTGTTGGGTTTTAGATATCAGTAATATGTTGGAGTTCTTTGTGTCATCCCTAGCTCTTAGTTCTCCCTCCAATAGTCCCACAGATTAAAATTGGATGTTGTTGGCATACAGGGAATGTTTTTAATGAAATAATTGCCTGTTTATTTCTTGGAACTGTAAACAGCTTAAAATAACAGGGATGTCTATCTTGTTGGCATTTACTGTTTATATTGGAAAATTAAGGTCTTACAAAGACACAGTTCAGTGAACCAATTAAGTCTTGTTTGTTGAATTTATGCAAAATATATGGCAATAATTCTGAAAGCTACTATTAATTTAAAAAATAGACCATGAAATCCAGACTTGAGTACTTAAAAAGAAAAAGACCAGGCCCAACTTCTTCATAATACTACATGTTTCCATTTCATTTTCAAGTTTCATCTCTAGCCAGTGCTATTTTGGGTGTCAAATTATATTCTTAATAAATGAAGAATATTTATGAAAAATATCTGCAATGGTCTAAATGTTTGTGTCCTCCTAAAATTCATATGTTGAAATCCTAACCCCTAAAGATGAAGGTATTAGGAGATGAGGTCTTTAGGGGTTGATCAGGTCATAAGGCGGAGCCCTCATGAAGACCCCACAGAGCCCTTCTACTATGTGAGGACACAGCAGGTATCTTCAGCTATGCAGCAGAAGAGGGCCTTCACCAGAACATGACCATGCTGGTGCCTTGATCTTGAATAGCCTCCAGGACTGTGAACAGTTTTTGTTGGTTATAAGATACCCAGTCTGTGGTATTGTGTTACAGCAGCCCAAACACCCTAAGACAATGTCAATGGGTTAGATTTGATCAAGTAATTATTAGTCTTTCTCTTGGTGGCATATAACCCCCTTCTTGTCAGCTTCTAGGAGATGAATTGATTTAATCAGGACTTTGCAGATTCAAGGTCTTTGGTAGGCCTATTGGCTCATTTGCTAGTCTTAGGAGAAGACCGAGTACCTATAAATCACTGGTGGTGAACTTGGTGCTCCTGCTTGTGTTATGGCCAAGGAGAGGGAGATCTGTCTAGGGAATATTTATTTGAAGGCCCAAGATACTAGATAGTGCTTCTTATCCTTTCAGGGGGTATGTATTGCTTTAATAATGTGAAAAGATTGTGGAAACATTCTTTAGAAAAATGTACATGCACACACACACACACACACACACAACATTTGGCATATAATCTTTAGGGGATTCCCAGTACATCTGAATCCAATTCACTCACCCCAAGAAAGCTGTCTGTAGGTTATAAATGGACCCCTGGCATCAGACTTCACTGACATCTGGGCTTGACTGGCCATTTTTTTATTCTGCAGAGTATTTGGAGTTCTTGTGTGTCTAACAGACTGGAGCTAAGTGTTTCTGTTGGATTGCACTAGGATGTAACTCCTGATATAAGGAGCTCACCAGGTATTGGAATAAAGGTGAAACCCTTTGTCTACACCCTGATCTTTATATGGCTGGTCACAAATCTTCTGCCTTATGGAAGGGCAGGCAGGGGGCCCTCCTGTACCCACTTCTTAGAAAGGTAAAAGCTCGTAGACATGCAATGTATGACAATCTCTAGCTTCTAGGAGTATGCTGCCTCCACCCCATCTCTTTAGAACCAGGGACCCTAAATGGACTAAGACTTTTGTGTCTAGTATATTGGGGATAATTGATTTCAGGAGAAATTATATAGGACCGTATCTACTTTATGTACTGGGAAATTATCTCCCACAGTCCCCTTTAAAATATATATATATATATATATAGATAGATAGATTTCAGAGAGAAAGGCAGAGGGACAGAGAGATAGAAACATCAATGATGAGAGAGAATCATTGATTTGCTGCCTCCTACATGCCCCCTACTGGGGATTGACCCTGCAACCCGGCATGTGCTCTTGACCAGAATTGAACCCGGGACCCTTCAGTCCACAGGCCGACGCTCTATACACTGAGCCAAACTGGCCAAGACTCCAACAGTCCCTTTTTGTCCACCCATCTGCTTGAATCAAATTCCTGTCAGCCTCTGAAAGTGGTATTTATTTCCTTCTCTGAAACTGAGCTCCACACTGGCTTTCTGCTGAGGGAGTGCAGCCTTTGGCTGTCTGTTGTTTATTAGCAAGAGTTCTTTTGTCACTGTTGTTAATGCAGATTTTCCAATAGACATTATCTTTGAGGCTAAAAATAAACCCATCAGCACCAGTCTCTTCTTTATGAAAGTGTGAAAGACAAAATACACCAGTCAATTATGGATATAACTTTATTCAGGCTGTTGCAGTAGGAAGAATATTTATGAATGGAAATGCCTTAAAGAAAAGGAAGGAAGCCAGAGTTTTATAGAAGCAGGTAAACAAGGGTGTCATCCACAAGTCTTATGGGAATCATGAGGAAGTATGGAGGTGGGTCTTATCTCAGAACGTGGGAAGGCTGGGTTATCCTTTGTGGTTGGTGGTTAGCTGTTTCTTGGAATACAAAAGGGTGAAGGGATTTCTTAACCAAAACTGCTCTCAGGGAGCACAGGGCTCAGATAAAATTTAACATTGTCAAAAGCCATATCTTCTTTGACTTTTAAAAGCACATTGAAAGAAGTTGTTTTTATAAGGTTCAGTATGAGATAAAAAAAAATTCTGTTATCTTGACTGATCTATAAAAGACACTTAAACTATCTCTTCATTTAATGTAGATAAAGAAAAACAAATGGCCCTAGCTGGTTTGGCTCAGTGGATAGAATATTGGCCTGCAGACTAAAGGGTTCCCTCCCTCACCCACCCTGTTGGATTCCAGTCAAGGCCACATGCCCAGACTGTGGGCTTGATCCCCAGTAGGAGCGTGTAGGAGGTAGCTGATCAATGATTCTCATCATTGATGTTTCTGTTTCTCTCTCCTTCTCCCTTCTTCTTTGAAATCAATAAAAATATATTTAAAAAAAAAGAAAAGAAAAAGAAAGAAAAACAAATTGTCTATATGACTAAAGTTTAAGAAAAGGAAAAAAAAAACTATTATATCTCTCCCTCTCCTTTCCTCTCTGAAATAAAACAAAAAATATTAAAATAAAAAAAGAGAAACAAAGCTATTATGACTTTCCTAGAAACCTAGAGAGCCCGTGAAACAATATTCCATTTGGGCCCATCATTGAAACTCTGTGACTTACAGAAATGAATTTAACATGTATTTTCTGAGCACCTGATATGTGCCAGGCATGGATATAGGTACTGAAAATCCAGCAGTCAATGCAACAGTCCAAAACTTCTCCCCTCATGGAGCTCCTTGCTGTGGAGGAAAAGAGTGTGGCCATGGGGGAAAGCCAGGGGAGGGAGTGGTGCAGTTTTAGGTTGGTCAGAGGAGCTTCAGTAAGAGGGTGTCCTGAGAAAAAACCGGCCCCACAGAACATTCTGGTGGAGGGAAGAATAAAATGTGAAGGCCTGAGATGGGAACTTGCCAGATGTTTTCAAGGAAGAGCGAGGAGGTCAGAGTGGCTAGCGTGCCAAGTAGTAGGGCAAGTAGTAGGGCCTGAGGTCAGGAGTTGTGGGGAGCAGAGGGTGGAGGGTTTGAGGTCATTGTAATGACTTTGGCTTTTACTAAGGGTGAGATGGGAAGCTACTAGATGGTTTTCAGCAGAGACATACTATTGTCTAACTTACGTTTTCAAAGGATCCTCCAACTAACGTTCGGTCCAAGAGGACCAAAGCAGGGCAACAGTGAAGAGGCTGTCGCACTCAACTTGAGAGGACAGGGGCTTGGATCAAGATGGTCATGGCAAGTATGCTGGATGTGAGATGTGCTGCTCAGCTCCCTTCAGGAATGAAAGATCTATTCCTCCAGCTAATGGCTTTTGGCTGTCAGCCCTGCTCAAAAATTGCCTCCTCTGAAGAGAGCTGTCTTACCCAGTGGCATTCCCCCTGCCGCAGGGCAGCCTGTATGCAGTGAGCTGTTGGTGAGAGTAAGGAGGCCTGACCTCACCTCAGCTCAGAACATCTCTACGGGCCATCCCCCTGGAGTCAGTGCAGGCCTTCCGCTGGGGCGGCATCACCGTCCAAGCCTGTTTCTTCCCTTGCGCAGGCATCCATCCCAGGAGCGATACTCTTCCTGCCCCTTAGCTCCAGCGCAGAAGCAGCTCCAGGGAACACACCTGTGACATACGGTGCTGAGCAGTGGTCAGCTTCTGAACATATTTTGAAGATAAAACCAAATAAATTTGCTGATGGATTAGAGGTGATGTTAAAAGGGGGAAAAAAATCACTGATGAAACACCAAGATCTTTGTCCTAAACAAATGGAAGGGTGGCATCACTATTAACTGATATGAGAAAGACAATGGGAAAGGCAGGTTTTGAAGTGGTAGAGGGAAGGTAGGGAATATATCAGGAATAAAAATATTCTGTTAATATTCAGGCAGGTAAAAGGTCAAATTCCATTTCTGGGAAGTACATTCTTTGAATACTCCCAACATTATGCAGTTTTAGATCGAATCTGCTGTAGCGGACATTTCATTTAATTTGAGAAACATCAGCGTAATTAACATAGAATATGTGAATACATATGCCAGTCATTCCCAGTGGTTGCTAGGTCACAGAGACATAGAGAGTCTGAGTGGTTTTAGAAGGGAACAAAGCCAGACATTGGCACATCCATCAGGATATGTACCAAGAAGTGTTTTTTCTACAAGGTCTTTATAATCCACAATACAGTAACAGCTCCCATGAGATGTTGAGAAGAAGTAAAACTGCTTACAGACTGCATGTACCACACGCCTGGAGGGGAATCCCACGGCAACGTGGGTGCAGTCACAGTAATAGGATACCACCTGGTACAGGCACAGCTCTGAGGAGGCTCACAGTAAAGAGCATGCTCGCTGTGGGGAACGGTAGTCAAGACGTGAACTTTGGGCTGGGGCACGGAAGAGTACGGAGTAGGTAGGAAGGCTGGGAAGGGTGTTTCTAGAGGAAGGAGGAAGGCAAGAGCAGGCCCGGAAGGTGGGGGTGGATAAGACAGATCCTGGGAACAGTTGGGATGAGTTTGCCTCCAAGCAAATTACATCGATTAGGTAAAGTGAGGCAAGTGAACAAAAACATCTCAACACCTTCAAGGAGCCGCTGTGCATTGTGGAACCCCAAAGCAGCATGTGCAGTGTTTCCCAAACTTATTTGACATTGGAGACTTTTTTCCATGACACCACCTATTACCTTCTTTGCAAAGATTTGTTCTGTAGTCACAATGAGGCAGAGGACACTCAGCTTTGGAGTGTGCTGGGAAAACTGGTGACTCAGGGGTCCCCGAAAGACCTCGGACCTTTAAAGGGCATGAACAGTGTGCTGGGTGGTGTGCAAGCAGCATTGGTTTATTCTCATCCTCCCACAATTCATTCCCACTGGAAGCAGCACTTTATGGGTCACTTGGAAAGAGACTTGTTTTCTGGGACCTTCTTTGCCTTTTTTCATGGTGATAAATCTGCTACATTTTTCATCATATGATTCTCATATCCTTGCAAAATCTCTTCCTGGCTTGGCATCGTACTGCACTAAGTTTGAGCAATGGGCTGTATTGCCTGCTCTTCAGCAGGCAGTGGGCACTCTCTCTGGTCATTGTCAGATGCCAGGCGGCACCTGTAAAACAAGAAGGAAGTAACCCGTCTGCCTTCTGCACACCATACACTGGGGATTGAGCCCACAACACAGGCATGTGCCCTGACTGGGAATCAAACTGTGATTTCCTGGTTCCTGGGTGGAGGCTCAAACACTGAGCCATGTCGGGTCAGGCCAGAGTGGTCTTTTAGAAACCCCTGAGGCACTGCCCAGAGCCTCTAAATGGCTATGTCAGCTCCAGACCAAAATGTTCCCGGCCCACCTGCTGCGTTTTTGCTGTCAGCACCTCTCTCCCCTCATATTACAGAGAATAAGTTAGTGGCAGTCCCAAAATAGAGCAGTGGTGTTCGCCCATCTTCACTCACGGCACATGAACTACTGCTAGCATCCTGCGGCACACTGACATGGGAAGAATTTCATTTATTCACACCGAATGGCTATTGTGCTGGCTGCTGTCATTTTCTTTTATTTGACAGTGTAAGGGAAAAGAGGTAGGTGCCCCTGATTAAATAGTCAGGCACTGCATGTTTTACAAATTCTGTGGCACACCAGTTGAAAAAGATGCTCTTTAATAGCTCCTGCTTGCCACCGGCCAACAAGTCATGAGAAATAGCACAGCAAAGTGAGGTTGCAGTTATTGCCCCCTGGGATTTGGTCAAAGCCAAGATAATCCCGGTTTTTGAATGGGGTATTTGTCTTATTGGCTGAAGGAAAAGAGCTCCATTCATAACCTCCTCCTGATAGCCTTTTGCATGCAAAAGTGCAGGAAAGCCAGGTTCTCCGGGAAGAGGCCTGTTCCCTTTCACCGAGCAGGGGATCCCACGTCCTGTTTCTGACTACACTGATTTTAGATAAGCAGTTTACATTTCCTTTCTCTCATAGTTAAGGAGGCTGCACAAGAGGTCGTCTCTGGAGCTGACTTTGGCCACAGAGCATTCTGGGGAGCATTCTGACTTGAGCCAAGTGAAACCTGAGCTCCTTCCTGACTTCACTGAAGAGCCCTTGGTGCTAGCCCCACCCCAAAGCAGACTCCAAAACTATTTTCAAAGTGGAATGTCCTTAGCCTCCTCTCCCCTCTGAGGAATAATCCTCTGCCCTTTAAAGATGACTGACTGCATCCCACCTTCCAAACAGCGATTTTTTTCCTCGGTTGGGAAATGGACTATCATCTGAATTTAATTCCAACAAAGATTATGTGTGGTTGCTGATGGTCAACCTGAAGTTTGGACTCTTATTTAAAAATCTGAGGCATTCCCTTCCCAGCCACATTGTCTATGAGCTAAATTGCTCTCCGACCACGGGCCCACAATTTCTGGGCTCTATGACAGGCCTTGCTTGGGCAATCACAGCCCCAGGAGTCAAGGTTCACGGTGAGTGCTTCAGGACACCCCACCTGTGTGTGTCCCGGCTGCTGGAGTCGCCAGGCACAGTGGGCGCCTGTGAGAACCCCTTCCCTCCACATCCAGGCTGTGGGTGTCCCACAACAAGACATCATGGTTTCCTTTTGTTTCTCCAGCCTCTGCATCTCACTTTGCCACCTCAAACTTCCCTGCTCTTACCTGATTCATTTATTCATGCATTTAACAAACTATGTTTGTAGTACCTCCTATGTGCCAAGCACGGGGGAGGGATATCATAGTGAACAAAACAAGCATTGGTCCTGCCTCCTAGAGCCACAAGCTGGTGAAAAGTTACAGGCGGGGTAAGAAGGAAAGGGTCAGTGAGCCAAGAGAGCGATCTGAGAGGAGACCTCCCTCTCCTGGGGTTACAGTCCTGTGAGGGCACTCCGGCTCCCCAGCTAGGCCCCACTGCCTCCGGCCTGGTCCTGGGGTTCCCTTAGCTCAGGGGTGGGCAAACTTTTTGACTCGAGGGCCACAATGGGTTCTTAAACTGGACCGGAGGGCCGGAACAAAAGCATGGATGGAGTGTTTGTGTGAACTAATATAAATTCAAAGTAAAGGAGTGGAGGGGAGAGCAAGAGAACTGGATAGAACAGCCGGATCCGGCCCGCGGGCCGTAGTTTGCCCAAGGCTGCCTTAGCTTGTCACCTTCCATCTTGGTGGCTCACTTGAACCATTTATTTGGCTGGTGGGTCCCTCTCACCAAAATGCCATCTCTCAGCAATGCCCCTTGGTTCTATGAACTGTAGCCAAAGACAACAGGGTAAAAGCTCTAAAAGGCCATCTCTTTTACAAACGCTAGCCAATGACTGTGGAAACAGGGAGAAAGCAGTTGGCATGATACACAACAGCTTGAAACCTGGAAACATTACAGCAAATTTGTTGCACCAGTTCTATAGGACTGGCAGCGAGGAACCCTTTCTTGGGCCCGGCCCTTCACCATAGTCAGGCAGCATGTACCACCAGCATGTACCACCAGGACCCCAGTGTTCTAGGAGGTGGCATCATATACTATCATTTCATTAGCCTCTAATTTGCCTATAGGACTTAGTTTAAGAATGTTGTTTTACTTACTCACTGATTCAAAAAGTATGTAAGCCAATGTGTCAGGTGCTGTGCAAGGCAATGGGGGCTGTGGGAACGGGACTGAAGCAGCATCTCGCTCGATGCAGCTGTGCCCGCTGTTGCCAAGTTAGATGGACACATCAGGAAGTCAGTGGAGGACCTGCCACCCGAAGGGACAACAATCACGTTAAGGCCAACTCACATGGCCCAGACTTTCCAACACCTGCCAGGTATTGGCTGGAACTTCCAAATCTTTCCACACGGTCTTCAGTCACATGCTCTTTAATTTTTACAGTCATTGAAGTAATGCAACTCTGTAAAGACCCAAGCGGCCTGGTAAGACTGATTACAGCGAATATCAGTCCCATGATGGCCTTCTCCCCTCATTTAAAGCCCCACGGTGGAAACCACTTTTAATAGCTGCCATCCATTGATTCTTTTTATGACAGTCATATTGAGATATAATTCATGTACCATAAAATTCACCACTTTAAATAATTATAAAGTTCAGTTAATTTTTTAGTATATTTGTACAGCAGTTGTGCAACCATCAGCACTGTCTAATTTTAGAACATTTTCATCACTCCAAAAGAAACCCCGTACATATTAGCAGTTACTCTCTATTCTCTCTCCCCCCAGTCTCCAACACCACAGCTCTACTTACTGTCTCTATGGATTTACCTACTGTGGAAATTTCATATGATGGGATCCATACAGTGTGAGGCCTTTTGTGCTGGCTTCTTTCATTTAGAATAATGTTGTCACGCTTCATCCTTGTTGTAGTACATATCGGTACTTCGTTCCTTTCTATAGTTAAATGGTGTTCCATTGTACGGATATATGCATTATATTTTGTTTATCCATCCAACAATTGCTGAACATTTGGTTTGTTTCTACTTTTTTTCTATCATGAAGAAAGCTGCTAGGAACATTTATGTACAAGTTTTTGTGCACACATATGTTTTCTATTGTCTTGGTTACATACGCAGGAGTGGAATTGCTAAGTCACTGATTTTTCAAGCTTTGGGCTTTATTTACTGCTTCTCACTGTGGACGATGGAATAATTTCACCTACATTTAATACCTCATCCCCGACATGAACTTCCTCTCTGTCATTCTCCCAGTATTTATGCCATAATTTTGATTGGCTTTATATTAATATGTTAATATAAATGTTGAACTATGATTCCTTTTCCTTACAGAGCTCTTGGTTTTACCTGGAGTTATTTGCCTTGTTTGTTTATTGTTTATGTATTTATCACTAATTCTTTTTTAAACTCTCCCTCGGGAGTTTAATCTCCTCTCCAAATGTTCATGCACATTAAGCATCTGCCAATTTCATCTTCTTAGATTCCTGTCTTCTGACTGGCTCCAGTTTAGACCAGCGGTCCTCCAGACCTGCTGCATGGCTCTTATCCTGAGATTTCCCTTCAACAACATGCAGAGCATTGCTTTCTCTTCTCTCGCGTTGGATCCCTTTTCCTAGGTCCCATGTCTTTCCCTTTCTGGCTCACTCCCCTATTTGTGTGGAGCAGCTCATCAGGTTGAAGCCTTAGGACACTGCATAGTGGGCATGCATTTTGAGAATTTGCATGTGTGAAAAGGCTTTATATGCTTTCATTTTTACTTTATTTTTATTAATTTTTATTTTTACTAGTTTCACTATGTATAAAATTCTATAAAATTCATTTTTTCAACAGAATTCCTTCTAACATCCAAGGTTGCTATTGAGAAGATTGAAGCCATTCTGGTATTTCTGTGAGATTCTAACCAATTTTTCACTCTCTAGAGATTTTAGGATGTTTTTTTCTTTGAAAATCTCCAATTTTCTTATATTTAAAACAGTGATATGTTTTGACTAATATAATTAATTTATTTTGCTGGACACTTGATGGATCCTTTTTATATGACAATGATTTTCAGTTTTAAGAAATTCTCTTGAGGGAGAAACCAAGATGGCGGCATAGGTAAACACCTAAACTGCTGCCTTGCACAACAATTTCAAAACTACAACTAAAAGACAGAACGGACACCATCCAGAACCACAGGAAAGCTGGCTGAGTGAAAATTCTACAACTAGAAGGAAAGAGAAAAGCTCACAGAGAATTGGAGGTACGCAAAGGGTCTTTGTGCGCGCAGAGAGGAAGGGCGGCTGAGAGCCTGGCTGACTTTCTCTGGCGGAAGGGGGAAAGAAGCCCCCGACCGCACTGAACCCCAGTTCTGACTGCACTGAACCCCAGTTCCGGGCGAGCCCCTGGGGACCCATGCTCTTACGGGGGGAGTCTGGACTCTCGGGCGGAGACTCGGGAGCCGGGGAAGGCAGAGGACTGAAAGCGCGCTCGCGCCAGTGCGCACAAAGGCTGTGGAGGTTGCCACAGGCTTTCCCTAGTGGAAGGGAGTCAGAGGCTCCTGAATGCACTGAGCCCCAGTTCTGACTGCAGTGAACCCCAGTTCCAGGCGAGCCCCTGGGGACCCACGCTCTTGTGGGGGGAGCCTGGACTCTCGGGCGGAGACTCGGGAGCCGGGAAGGCAGAGGTCTGAAGGCACGCACGTGCGCGCAAGGGCAAGGCTGACGGGAAGCCAAGACTGAGACTCCACCCCATCCAAGCTGAGCACAGAGGCTATTGCAATTTGGCAAGTCTAATCCTATAAGGCTGTCTCCAGCACCGAACTTCTCCCAGCATAGACACAGCTGATCCTTACAGCCAACTGGCCTGGAGGTCAATTCTTCCCAGTGATACCAACAACAATCAAGACTTAATTACAACAAGGCTGTACACACAGTCCACAAAGGGGTGCACCAAGAGTGTCCACCTCAGGTTAACTGGGGAGGCAGACCCACTGGGCCATATTGGAAACCTAGCACACAAATCTACCTTACCAACTCAGGGAAGCAGTGAAAATGCGGCGTCAAAGAATCAGATCACAAACGAAAGAAATGGAGGAAAACAAACGACTGGATATAGAATTCAAAACCACGGTTATAAGGCTTTTTAAGAATATCCTAGAAAAGGCCGATAAATATAACGAGACCCTCGAAGATATGAAAAAGGACCAACTAGAAATTAAACATACACTGACCGAAATAAAAAATATTATACAGAGACCCAAAAACAGACAAGAGGAACACAAAAATCAAGTTAAAGAATTGAATTACAAAGAAGCAAAAAACATTCAACCGAAAAAGCAAAAAGCAAAAAAAAAAAAAATCCAAAAAGTTGAAGATAATGTAAGAAGACTCTGAGACAACTTCAAGCATACCAACATCAGAATTATGGGGGTGCCAGAAGAAGAGAGAGGGCAAGATACTGAAAACCTATTTGAAGAAATAATGACTGAAAACTTCCCCCACCTGGTGAAAGAAATAGACTTACAAGTCCAGGAAGCCCACAGAACCCCAAACAAAAGGAATCCAAAGAGGACCACACCAAGACACATCATAATTAAAATGCCAAGAGCAAAAGACAAAGAGAGAATATTAAAAGCAGCAAGAGAAAAACAGTTAGTTACCTACAAGGGAGCACCCATACGACTGTCAGCTGACTTTTCAACAGAAACTATGCAGGCCAGACGGGAGTGGCAAGAAATTTTCAATGTGATGAATAGCAAGAACCTACAACCAAGATTACTCTACCCAGCAACGCTATCATTCAGAATTGAAGGGCAGATAAAGAGTTTCACAGACAAGAAAAAGCTAAAGGAGTTCATCACCACCAAACCAGTATTATATGAAATGCTGAAAGGTATTCTTAAAGAAGAGGAAGAAGAAAAAAGTAAAGATAAAAATTATGAACAACAAATACATATCTATCAACAAGTGAACCTAAAAATCAAGTGAATTAAAAACCTGAGGGACAGAATAATCTGGTGAATATAATAGAATCAGGGGCATAGAAAGGGAGTGGACTGATAATTCTCAGGGGGAAAGGGGTATGGGGGGTTCATGAAGAGACTGGACAAAAATCATACACCTATGGATAAGGACAGTGGGGGGGAGGTAAGGGCAGAAGGTGGGGTGGGAAATGGGTGGAGGGGAGCTATGGGGGGAAAAAGGAGAAATAATTGCAATAATCTGAATAAAGATTTATTTAAAAAAAAAAGAAAAAAAGAAATTCTCTTGAATTTTTTTCAGTGATTTAATTTCCTCCATTTTCTCTTTACTATTCCTTCTTCCTATGACTCATATAGTTTTGATATTTGACTTCCTGGCTCAGTTCTTAAATGTTCTTATTTTTTCTCTCTTCTATTTCCTGTCATTTTGTTATCCTTTGGAAGGTTTCATCAAAAATTTTTCCTACTTTTTAATTGGATTTTTAATTTATGCCATTTTTAAGTTTTCTAAGACTTTTTTTGTTTTGTGAATGTTCCTTTTAAAATAGCATCCTATTGCTTCGTGTTTGCAATATATTCTCTTAGCTCTCTGATCTTCTTACCTAATTTCTGTTTTCCCCAAATTAATTTAATCTGTTTTTAATCTCTGTCTTTAATGTCTGGTGATCCATGGATGTTCACTTATAATTGAAATGGGGGCACTAAAAAAAGCTTAATAGCAACTCTGTGTTGTGGGTGGGAGAAGACCACCTAATCAACTGAAGGGAGATAAGGTGGGCATTTAATTGGATAGCCCTAATGCCATTCTCTTTAGGTCTTTTCTTTTGGCTTGTCAGAAGTTTTTCACAGAAGAATCTCCTAATATCCTGCACAGTATTCTGGGAACCAAGAAATAAAAAGGGCCAGGAACTGTAGGAGCGGGACTGGATATTTAGTAGTTAATCCTTCTGTTTTCAAAACCATCACTAACCATGTATTCTCCGTCTCAAAGACCTCCTGTTTTCACTCTCTCCAGAGTATTAGTCCCCATTTTCTGCTGAGATAGGAAGGAGAACTAGCCACCTGGTTGTACAAAATAAAGAAGAGGAATTTTGTGTTGTTGTTGGGGGGAGGAGGGTCGTCTAGCTGCCCCTTAGACTTCTGTCCTCCCCTTTATCTACCCTCACACTTCTAATTCTTGAGACTTTGACGCTCTGTATTGGAAAATGGCTCCTACTGAGCTTGCTCACTTAGGACTTAGCTTTCCTGGGTCAGCTAGCTCAGTTGTCGTTCCTCCTTCTGCTTTCTAACTTGCATCACTTTGTAGCTATTATTTTCTCTCCAATTCCCTTTACCTTTGGGTTATTATATATTTTTTAAAATCCCTTTGTGTAAATTAGTGGGAATCCAGAGAAGTATGGGAAAACATGTCTGTTTCATTCTCTATCTTTAAAGTGCACTCGACTCTTTCTTCACATGTATTTTACTGAGAAAAAGTTCCAGTATGCAATTTGCTCTCTTAATGTTTATCTTTTAAAGTAAGGAAGCTATAGCAGTAATTTTGGAGGCATATTAGAGCATTTCCTGCTGACAAAGTTGACAAAATTGTTGCAGGATCAAATGAAATTGCAATGACCTTAATTTACCCAAACAAAACTATTTTAAATTTGGAGGAATGAGGTAAATTGTGACAGTGAATGAAGGACTGTGAAGGGAATGAGGTAGATTGTGGGGAAGGGATACCCAAGGAGTAGCAGCAGTAGGGGACAAAGCTTTATCAGCACAGCCAGGGGAAGCATGCCTGGAGCTAGGACCCGAATTGTTTTTGAGGAGAGCCCAGAAGACAGCATTGATTGTCCTATTCAAAAGGCAGGCAAGACTGAGACATGATGTTGGAAAATTGGAAGGGGCAAAAGCTTAGGATCAAGATTGAGGACAGCAGAAGAGGGCTGGATATCCCCCTTTTATGAGATGTCATATGCATGGTTTATGCTTGTGGGAAAAAATTAAAAGACTAACAGTATCCAATGTTATTTAAAATTATGAAAAAATAAGGATTCCCGTATACCAGTGTTCGGCAAACTCATTAGTCAACAGAGCCAAATATCAACAGTACAACGATTGAAATTTCTTTTGAGAGCCAAATTTTTTAAACTTAAACTTCTTCTAACACCACTTCTTCAAAATAGACTCGCCCAGGCCATGGTATTTTGTGGAAGAGCCACACTCAGGGGGCCAAAGAGCCACATGTGGCTCATGAGCCGCAGTTTGCTGACCACTGCCATATACTATTGGAGAACAAATATTTATATAGGCTTTATTAGAGAGTAATTGGTAATTACACATTACATTTTTAAGTGTAGATTTACTTTGACTCAGCAATTCCACTCCCAGGATAATAATCCTATTGGAAAGACCAAATAATTAATGTATAAGGATGTCCATTATATCATTGCTTATAATAGGGAAAACTGGAAAAAAACAGAATGCACATTAATAGAGGGTTATTTAAATTCATGATGCCACAGACCCAAATATAACTAGTATCTTATGGTCTATTTTCCATTAAGGAGTTATATTCAAAATAAAGTAATTTAGTATCTTTAAAAAACATTGAAAAGATCTAACTCATAACTCTGGGCTTCATTGAAGAGTTTATCCTTGTTATATAGCCTTATAGTTGAATACTTGGGGCACTGTATGTCAGAATAAGAAAATAAGGTGGATATATATATATATCCACTATAAGGCTATATATATATGCAGAACAATATCTAAAATATGTTATTCAATTTTAATATGTTGTTCAATGTTATAAAATAGCCTTGGCCAGGTGGTTTAGCAGGTTGGAGCATCATCCTCAGCATTAAAGGGTTGCGGTTTGATCCCCAATCAGGATGCATACAGGGAGCAACAGATTGTTGTTTCTCTCTCCTCTCTCTCTCTCTCTCTCTCTCTCTCTCTCTCTCTCTCTCTCTCTCTCTCTTCTCTCTCTCGTTCCCTCTCTCTCTCTGAAATAAAAGAAAAAAATTGTGAAATAAAATATATAGCATGATCTCATTTGTTTTTTTAAAATACAAAGGCTTCCAGCTTCAAGTAGTGGCAGAGTAGTGTGTGTCAGACTAAACCTCTCACTGACAGTAATTACAAACTCTGTTTACATATCTGCTTCAAGGCACTGGAGAGGGGCCGAGAGCAGGCACAAGCTGAGGAGCTAGAATCCATTTACCTGGCTTGCCCCTGCAGATATTCACTAGTCTGCAGAGCACAGACTTATTGAATTGAATAAAAAAAGGCCAGTGCACAGGGCTGCCAGATCAGCTGGGAATTGAAGGGGGCACTAATGAGGGGGGTGCCCCCAGATCTATGTACAAACTCTTCTCAAAACCTTGGCTAACCCTCTAACTGCAAATGCACAGGGCAAGACTCCAAAGAGCACAGCAGAAAACAACAGCTGGGTGGCCAAAAGAGCTGAGCAGAGATTTCAGCAGCTGCCTGGTGCTGGGGAGGTAGAATTTGAAGTTAAAATCTACAAAATTAGAGGGGCTTAAACTAGTAAACATCTCTTTTATTTCTGTGATATGCAGAAGCATCATATCTTAGATATAAGGACCACATCCCAGGACTCTGAGCTATATCCTAGGACTAAGGGCAAAAAATAAAATATAACTAGCCCAATGAAACATAGAAAGAAGCCTGCAAATGATTAAGGATAGCCACAAGAAATTTAGCTCCTTTCTTAAACAACAGCCAATACTCATCAGAGGAAGATAACAGAATTTAGATTTTTCACAATGTATCATTTTCAATGTCCAGTATGCAATAAAAACTACCAGATAAACAAAGAAGCAGGAAAATGAGACCCGTAGATAAGACAGATGTTGAAATTAGCATTTAAGGACTTTAAAGTTACTATTATAAATATATTAAAGAATTTACAGGAAAAATAGAATGTGTGAAAATATGATGATTTCAGGAAAGATATGAAAATGGTTTAAAAAGAACCATATGGTAATGATAAAATGAAAAATACAATATCTGAAATAAAAATACTCTATCTGATAAAATATTGTGTGGGATTAACATAAGATTGAAAATGGAAGAAAAAAGATCAAGAAACTTGAAGAAAAGTCAACAAAAATCACCAAATTGAAGAGAAAGAAAAAATATGAACAGCGCCTTAACTACCCATAAGAAAATTAGCAATCTACCATAAGTGTTGTTCAGTAGTAGAGGAGAGCATTAATGGAACAAAGAACATTTAAGGAAGTTTGGCTGAAATGTTTCTAATTTGATTAATAATATCAATCTATAAATCTAACAAGTCCAGTAAAACCACAAACAGAGAAAAAAATAAATCCATATCAAGGCACATCATTGTCAAATGGCTGAAAACTGATAGAGAAAAAAAGTGGTGAGTGGCATGGGGAGGGGCAGGACTTTCCAGACCCCTCTTCCTAGAAAAACAACAATTTAACTCATGAATATATCTATAATAATAAAAGCGAAATATGCTAAGTAGACTAGACAGCTGAACGACCTTCCGGACATCATTCCGGATGACCTTCTGGATGAAGCCATCGTGGTGGGGGCCAAGGCAGAGGCAGTTAGGGGTGATCAGGCAGGCAGGCAAGTGGTTAGGGGCAATCAGGCAGGTGAGTGATTAGGGGCAATCAGGCAGGTAAGCGAGTGGTTAGGGGCACAGGCAGGCAAGTGGTTAGGAGCCAGCAGTCCCGGATTACGGGAGGGATGTCCAACTGCCGGTTTAAGCCTGATCCCACAGGGATCCCAGATTGTGAGAGGGTGTAGGCCAGGCTGAGGGACCCCCTCGCCCCGTGCAGGAATTTCGTGCATTGGGCCTTTAGTATATGCCCAGTGCATGAAATTCATGCAAGGGCCTTGGCCCTCACAGCCCTGGCTTCATCCAGAAGGTCATCTGGATGGTAGTTCTGCTGTTTGGTCTAATTAGCATATTTGCTCTTTATTTTAATTTGATATTTAAGAACAGTAAGTTATCTCTTACTAGAGGCCCGGTGCACAAAATTTGTGCTGGGGGGGGCATGTCCCTCAGCCCCACCTGCACCGTCTCCAATCTGGGACCTCTTGGGGGATGTCCGACTAAACCGGCAGTCGACATCCCTCTCACAATCCTGGACCGCTGGCTCCTAACCGATTGCCTGCCTGCCTGCCTGATTATCCCTAACCACCTCTGCCTGCCTACCTGGTTGCCCCTAACCATCTCTGCCTGCTGGCCTGATCACCACCTAACTGTTCTCCTGCCAGCCTGATTGCCCCTAACTGCCTCTGCCTCGGCCCCCACCACCGTGGCTTTGTCCAGAAGGAAGTCAGACATCTGGAAGATGTCCAGTTGACCTGGTCTAATTAGCATATTACCCTTTTATTAGTATAGATAGCAGTGCCTCCTGGTTGGGTAATACAGTACCCCACTTCCAAATGCAGAGATTTAAGATAAATCAAAGTGAGCAGTAAGGCATACAAACAGCTACTTCAAGTCCATTCTTAATTAACAGGGATCATTTTAACTCATTCAAATACATGGAATGTTGGCATGAAACTTGAACCTGCTGTAGAAAGATCACAGATGTTCTGTGGGTTACAGAAACTTTCATTTCTCTAAAAACATACCCTTAAATGACCTTAATTTTATAAATTTAAGTGTTAAGAAAATGCCTAAATAACAAGTAACAATTAAAAGACAATGTTTGTCTGTAAATTACATATAGAACACATTTTACTTTAGGACAAGGAAATGGGAAGCAGAGCCATAACCCTCCAGCAGCGTGCTTGCTCTGTGAGTAGAGATGGCCACCTTTCTCTGAGCCAGGTGTGCAAACCAGTTTGGATTTCCAAGTTTCAAAAGGAGAATTTGTAGCTAAACTAAAAGTGCTGTTGCAGTATTACTAGTTGGCTTGTTTCCACAAAATGCTTTTGAACCCTGTTAACTCCAAATCTTAGACATTTCCTGGTATCTATAATAATAAAAGGGTAATATGCTAATTAGACTGGTCATCCTTCTGGACGTCATTCTGGACATCCTTCCAGATAAAGCCAGGGCTGGAGCGAAACCACCCCGGGCCTGGGTGCCTGCCAGTGGCCGCAGTGAAGCCCAGGTCCCAGGTGCTGGAGGGAAGCTGGTGCCAGCAGCTGGGGGAAGGAAGGCCTACTCTTGCATGAATTTTCGTGCATTGGGCCTCTAGTAATTTTATAATCAACAAAAGCTTAACTATCAAAAACAATGAGTTTAAACATTTCATTGCAACAAAACTATAAAATGGCTCCATAATTACACATAATCTGAAGTGTTGGTGTTTCATTTTTATCCCTTTTAGTTATTTTTGATTAACCTAATAGTAAAAAGCCATATGACTATCAAAAATGCCATTAATCTAAATATCATTGTGGGAAGTGAACCTTTGACAACTAATGAGACCTACTTACTGTAAAATTATCAAATAGATAATATTTATAAATGGCCTTTGACTGTACCAATAATAGTGTTCTGTGGAATGAGGGACTGAATAGTCCCTGGATGTCAAATACATTTCAGTAAGTGGATGTGAAGAATGTCACAAATGTCATCTGTGCATCATGATGATCAGCCAACATAGAAAATCCAACCTCTTGTGCCATTTTAGTCCCCAAATTGGGCAGATTATGATTTTTCATGTGAAAATTTAGTTGTTTCTCCATCATTGTTGTCTTCTTCCTCCTCTTCATGATTCCCACCTGTTTGTTGTTCTGGTTTCTCTATTGTGATCATTTCAAAATCATTCCCATTTTCACTACTGTGTGGGATCAGTCATCTTCCCGCCTGTCACTCTCTGTGTCAGAATGCCATTCTCCACCTGAGTTATCTATTCCATGATTCCTGGCCCTACTGTTCACTCCTCATCTTCCTTTTTCCCACTGTGACTTTTCCTCACTGTTGGATTTCTGCTGTTTTTTTGGTTTCAGATTTCTCATCTTTAAGTTGCTTTTGGTCCTTTATATTCACACTAGAGGCCCAGCGCACAAAATAGTGCACTTGTAGCTCACTGCCGCTTGCTGCTGCTTGTCGCTTGCCGCCCCACCTGCCGCTTGTCGCTTGGGCCGCCGCCCTGCCCGCTGCCGCTCATAGTTCACCGTCCCACCTGCTGCTCGTCGCTCACTGCCCCACCCACTGCCGCAAGCCACTTGCTGCCCCACCCACAGCAGCAGAGGTGGGGGAGGGACCGAGAAGTGGTCAATGTACCTCATGGTGACTGGTTGAGCAGTCGTTCTGGTTGTTATGCTTATGGTCCCTGGCCTTTTATTATATAGGATCATACAGAGGCCTGAAGGACACATCGGTGGTCAGATTTGGCAAGAACCAAAAGAGGCGCCTTCCTCTAGTTATGAGCTAAATGACGAGAAATAGAATGCAAGGAGCAACAGCAAGGAGAAAGATGCTGGCCAGAAAACAGCCTGCACCCACACCTACTCTCATTCCTGCCTGTCAGAGGGTGGCTGCTATGCAAGCAATCATAAGAATTAACCCCATGACAAAGGTTTTAAAGTGAACTGGGTCATAGATCCTCACAAGTACCTCATTTCTATCCAGAAAAACTTGATCATCATGTGGCTTAAGCTTGAATTTTTTCTTAGTTTCCATCTTTTGGGGAGTTTCTAGAATTTCCTCCTTCTTGGATTTTCACCATCTTTTTTTTTTCTTTTCTTTTCTTTTTCCTGTTTGTTTTTTTCATCCTTTAGATTTTCTTTCTTGCTCTTTTAATGTTCTTCTTTTCCACTTTTAGCTTTTCCTTTCCCCCTTTTTTATGTCTTTATTATACTTTGTTTTCATTATTTTTAGTGCCCAGTGAAAAATTTTTTTCTTTAAAAGTCTGTAGCAGTAGTCAACCACAGAATCCCTTATAAATAAAGCTTCCTCTCCTTTCTTGCTTTACCCACTTTGAATCCAAAGGGCAATCCACTGCTTTTGAATAAATAAAATAATCAACGGTGACCCATCATATTGGTGGGTTTTGTTGGACAATTGAATTGAAGATACTTGGCTACAGAGTTCTCTTCTTTAGTTGGTTCACCAATTTTCTGAATTTACTTCTTATGTCTGAAAAATATATATTTTAATAAATCATTCCAAGTCTCTGGAAATTGTCCTAAGGGTATACAGAAATATTCATTCAAGAAAATCTACTATATCTAGGCAAGAACAGTGAGAATCTGTGGCACTTAAGCCACAACTGTTCCATTACTCTCCCCACCCCCAGCTCTGCATGTGGAAGCTGTGCCCTGGCTGTATATGACATGGGAGGGTTCCCTCCCCGCACCTGCACCTCATCTAGGGCTACAGTTTCACCCTTAGAGGGGCAGACTGCTGGCATTTTTAACCCTCTCCAGCCCCAGGTAGAAGGGGCTCTCTTGCTGTGATGCAGGGCAGAAAGGACCGAGATCTCTCCCCAATACAGTCCCCCGCTGGTAGGGCAGAGCTTTGCCCCAGGTATCCTGGATTTATCAAAACTCATTAAGCTGTTACAATGAAGAACTGTGTGTTTTATTGTATCAAGTTTCACCTCAAATTTTTAAATTAGAAGGGAAAAATTTATTTGCAAATTTTAAAAAGATTTTTTTTTTAAATTTGTAGATTTACCTAAGGAAATTTGAGTGTTTAGAATACTGAATCTTTCTAATAAGGAAGCTATTATTCTGTTGCAGATACTGCTAATGGCCTCCCGGTATCCACTCTTCCAGTCCTCCTTTGATTTTCAGCTCAGCATACATTGCCATATAGTATATGAAACTGAATGTCCAGCCTATCTTGCCCTAAGTATGAGCATGTGACTAAGTTCTGGCTAGTGAGAAGTAGTGAAAGTGTTGAATGGGATCCAAGGACTTGCTTTAAAAGATGCTATGTCAGTTGTGAATGCTCATTTGCCCTTCCTACTATCTGGACATGATGGGTGGAATTCCAGCAGCCCTGTTGGACTGTCAGATGGCTTAAAGATGACAGGACAGAAATTTAGGGGTTTAAGGTTCTGATGACATTGTTCCTGGTATACTAGCCCTGAACTACTTACTGGGCTTATTTTATGTGAATAAAAACCTCTTTTGTTCAAGTCACCTATTGTTTTTTTTTTCTTTAGTTTTTTTTTTCACCTATTGTTTTGAGTTTTTATATTATATACAAACAAACTTTATGCTAACCTTTCTATTTTTAAACTTTTTGTGTGAAATATTTATTTATTTTTTTTGGAAATCATTTTTGTTTATGAAGTAGATGCCTGTTATTCTTGATTTAATTTAAATTACATCACTGATAACCTTTTAATTTCTTTCTTATTCTTCCAATTGCTTATGTACTGTACAAACTTCTGAGTGGGGAAGCAATCTCATATGTCTAGAAGCTAATTCTTCATTTTTTACTCAACCAGCATGTTCTAGGTATGCCTAGGACTTAGTCTTATTTTATGTATCCCATTTCCCTGGGATTTGCGAAGGAGTAGCTGTGTTGGCTCAGTCCACCATTTGAACTAACTTACTTTTCTTCAGGTGGAAGGAGGATGGATGGCTAGTGGAGTTCCCAAGTCCTTAGTGTATAATATAGAAACTAAGTAGGAGCCCCAAAGGAAGGCTTTGAGTGAAATTATTCTTACACTGGCTCTGGCCCTGGAACTGGAGTCTCTTTGGAGACTGAGGAAGAAATCACAGAGTTCTTGTTAGATTCTGGCATTTGAAGCAAGCCTAGGAGTGAGAAACTGTGCATCTTGCATTTTCATTCCACTTCTTCTAACATCCTCAATGATCACCTTGACAACTGTGACTTTAAAATATGGTTGAAAAGTGCCACTTTTGGAGAATCCTATATAATAAAAGGCTTTTATGCAAATTGTCCCCTCAGGAGTTGGACCTACCAGCAGGTCAACTGACCAGGAGTTCTACTGCTCGTTGTGATGTGTGCTGACCACCAGGGGGCAGTGCGGAATGAAGGAAGGCCCTGGCCGGCAGCTGGAAGGACTCGATCAGCCCTGATCTCCAGCCAGGCCTAGGGACCCTACCCGTGCACAAATTTCATGCACCGGGCCTCTAATAGGAACAGAAGAGCATTGGGTCCTCTCTTGTCCCCCACACATTCTTACCCCACACCCCGCAGCTATGCTTCTAAAGAAGGAGCTTTTGCTGACACTACACAAATTTTGCCTCACTCACTGCTTTCTGGAGATCAACCAGACAGGTGGAGTCTTCAGATCACCTTTGGAACCAAAAGATCTCTTTATACCATTCAATTGCTCTTATAGCTTTAATGGAAAACCCTATTTTCAGAACCAATAACAATTCTAGTTGGCTTTGTTGGTAAGTCTCTGCCCCACTGGTTTAAGTACATTAGTTTTTGTTAGAACCAAACTGAGTGATAGGCTGCCTTCTCAGAAATGGCCCTCAGTTTCTTATCCTGAGTGAGGACCAACACCCTCAGTAGGCAAAAACCTAAATGAATATCTAGCAATTCCTTTTTTTGAAGCTGCAAGTAGGGGAGAGGGTCCCAGGAAGCCAACTCCCAATTCTAAGAAAGTAAAGACACTATTCATGTTCTTTTCTTTAGATGATTATCATTTTTTACCCATGGTTGCATGGTCAACCTCTGAGACCTCTGTGACCACATTAAGGGGACAAAGTTATGACACCTCCACTGGCCTGCCTTCCCCAAAGCAAAAAGATCTTGTCTTCTGGTGATTATTTCACAAAGCCCAAGTCATCCTTGGAAGAAGGAAGTGAAAAAATATTCAGACAGCACTTTTTAGGGAAGTAACAATATTTCTGTGGCTGGTCTCTTTTAACACAAAAAAGACTGTGGCTTTTCAGAGCTTTTTAGAGATGTGTCTTGTTTTTGTGCATTTTGCAGCACTCGAAAAATAATAATAATAAGGAAATCGGTCTTTTATGGATTCTAAGAAAAAACAGTTTTCTCTTCTTTTTTGTTTGTCTCACATCTAATGCCAGAATCCTCTAGGAAGAGGGAGTGGATGAAGATTTTTCAAGAGAACTGGCTGTCTCACTACCAGAGTCATATTCCATCCCACATATGCAGACATGCATGTGCAGGAGAGAAGGCACTGTTTGTCTCACTGGATCATAATTTGGATGTTTGGTTTAAGTAGAAAAGCCCTATATTGTAGCTAACATGTATTACATCAAATTGCCCCTGAGGCTGATCATCAGAAACTGGATAAATAGAACCGTGAGCTCTGATAAAATGGCTCCTTGGGAGGTTCTCCCAGGAAGAGAAGAGAACACTGGACCCTAAATCAAAGAAGTGGATGCTTTAAAAAATATATATAACATTTGCATATATGTATAATTTAACATGTGCATATATGCACACATACATACATAAATGCACACACTCATCTAAATTTGTATATAGAGGTTTGACTATTTTCAGAACTTTTTAAGATACATCATTAACATAATGTCTCTTCATACTATTCCTTTTGATAACTCTCCCATTTATCTTCTTAATCATCTTTAAAATAAATGTTGCCTCTTTCTGAGTGAAAGGTGTTGAACTTTTCAGTACCTACAAATAAATCAACTGGTTAACTTCTGAAGACTGCTTTGCCTTCAAGGGAAGGAGAAGGTATGCAAAGGAAGATCGGAGCAGATATACTGGGCCCTTTGGCGCAATGTGAGCTCAATTCTGAGAATCCAGATTTAGGAAACAAACGAAATGTCAGACTGTCCTCCTCTCCTTTGTCTTGCTTCTCAGAGGTCCACTCAGTCTTTGGAACTAATGCCTGCCAACCTCAGGGGACTGTGTAATTGAGTAAAAACAGACCCAAAGTGTCAACAGTAAGACTTGGAATTAATACATCTTTGGTCCAAAATATTCATCTTGAATAAGTGTAATTTGATAAACTAGATATAATTTAATTATGCATATAGACAAAGAGGTGAAAAAAATTAAGTTCTCCATTATGAAGAAGGGATTCACTCTATGGTACACAATAGAACTAAAATTATAAGGACAAATATGGAGACAGAATAGAAGCCCCTATTTAAGTTCAAGAGATTTCTTAGACTTGTCTTTAATTTTCACACACAGTGATCTTAAATGTCTGTGAAATCAAGCATAGATTGCTACATTTGGCTTCTACTGAAATTTCAAACCCTATGCTTTTGACAATAAAATATGAATATTAATATAAATATTATTTAGCTTTAATAAATAAGAAAGAGAAGAGAAAGGATTAGTTCTAGGAAGGAATCACAGAGGCCTCTTCAGAGGGTTTCTAAAGATATGGCAGCTGGCTTTCCCCAGAGCAAATGATTCGAGAGAGAACAGCCGAGACAGAAGTTACCTAGCATCACTTGTGCCATATTCTATTGGTCACACTGTTCAATCCGGGCACAGTGTGGGGGGATTATAAAGAGGTATGAATACCAGGAGTGGAGCTCATTGGGGACTGTCTTGGAGACTGATTACCACAGTTCTGTAGAAAGAGACAGGTGGAAGGCATGAGTCAAATAAACAGTGCTGCCTTCTAGCAACTGAGCCACCATTTAATATCCTTATGATTAAAAAAGAATGGAAGCATATGACTTAGGCCTTGAGGCCTAAACAGGACCTTTTATTCCTTTACTCCTTCCTTCATTAAAATCTCTGGATCTTAGTACTCTCAAGAAGGGTGCATGAAGGAACAATGACCAAATGACAGAGAAGATAAGATGGCTAGTAATTTAATACATCTCCCTAAGCACCTGCATATAGAAGGCGGAGAGTAAGGGCTGAGCCCACTCGCCTATCCTACATACAGTAAAAAAGACAGAGAACCGTTCCTGGGGACAGCGACTCTGCCCACTCATTACAGGGTCTATCTTGGCCCCCAACTCTCACCAATCAGGTTAGCAACTCCTCTTCCCTTGTGATGGGGCAGGGAGGGATGGGAGGAGACAAGATGACAGTGGGGAAGGAACTGAAAATTCCTCTTTCCCTGTACAGAAATATTGTCGTCTCTGTTTTTCAGGAAAATGAAATATGGAAAAGTTGATTAAAGTTGAGTGAGAACTATTACCAAGAAGCTATGAATCAAAAATCCCAAGTTTTGAATTCAGCCATAGTGGTCCCGTTGGGTTAAAGATACCATAGTTGCTGCTGAACTTGTGATGAACTCCAATTTTTTAAAGCATTTTTTTCTATGTCACAGGTATTTGGGTTATATATTAAAATAACTAAAGATACACATCTAGTTATAAAGAAATAAACATGAGAGGAAACTTGGAATCATGTATTGCTACCTGTTCTTTTCAGAGTTAAGTAGACAGTGTCCCAGGAGTTAATTGTTAGACATGGGGCCTAGGCTTCTTCTTCTCTTTTTTTTTAACCCCAGTTTGATACTTTTTCTCTGTGGCACTGGGAAGAAGTTCCCGAGTATGTGCTTCCTGTAAAATTGACTGGAATCTTCCTCTTCCCCAGCTGTATGAGAGACAAGAGAATGTGGTAGAAAAAACACTGGTCTCAGAACTAGAAGCCTGAAGTAAGTCCCAGCTGCATCTTGGGTAGGCTTGTGCAATCTCGGCATACTCTCTTCAGTTTCTCCTTCTGAAAAATGAATATAATAATATTTGCTAACTTCTCGGGATAGTGGTAAGGAAGAAAGGAGATGTTAGCTGTGGAAGATCTCTGTAAGGTCCAGGTGCTGGGCAAAGGTAAGGAATCATCTAAATCTATTAGATGTCCAACTGCCAAACTAGGATGGCCATACACCTCACTTCGTTTTTTCTTTTTAATCCTCACCAGAGGAATGTTTTTATTGATTTTAGAGAGAGAGAGAGGACGAGAGAGAGAGAGAGATTGAGAGATGAGAAACATCTATTGGTTGCCCGCGCCCCCCCCCCCCCCCCCCCCCCCCCGGATCGAACTGCAACCTTTTGGTGCATGGGATGGGATGATGCTCTGACCAACTGAGCCACCCGGCCAGGGCTTTACACCTTGCTGCTTGTATTTTTCTGCCTTCAGTGTTTTTGACTCTTCCCCATTGTCATTGCATCCCCCACCCTCTTCACATGATTTTGTTGTTACTAATGGTGGTCCTGGATTCCGGAGCCAGAGTTTAAGTATTGAGACAGGTCGGTGACTGGGTTTTCTATGTGGGATGAGGCTTTCCCTTCCCCAAGACTACAAGAATGAGCAGAGTATGTGAGCACTGCTGTGGAGGGGAGAAAGCAAACAATCCTATCATTTAATGTGAATCTTAAAAGCTTTAGCCCCTGGGGTGAGTGTGGACATCCAGACTGGCTGGCAATTGCTCCTGCTAACAGAGTAGGTTTATTATCATAGAAAACCATTTCAATCCGCAGAGATTCCACAGGGGCCATTGCATGGTCAGGAGTATAATTAATAACAGAAGCATTTGGGAAAGATATTAACATTTATAGAGAGCCTTCCACGCTCAAGGCAGAGAGTAAGGTATGAGGTTGTGTTACTCTTACTCTGCAGAGGAGAAAGCTGAAGTTCAGAGAGGCTCAGTAGCTTATCAAGGTCACAAGCTTATAAATGGTAGTTAAGACTTGAATCCAGATCCTTTCACTTCCTGCAGTCTCACACCAGGGAGGGGCCAGTGCATGAGAGAAAATGTGTTGGGAAATAAATAATTAAAATAACGTAACCAATTGTCCAGAGTTTGGAAACTCTGGGCAAAAGGGAGATCAAAACATTGATCAAAAAAAAAAAATAAAAGCCTCATACTTCTGACTCTCAACAGCAGCCACAGAAGGCTTTTAATGAGAGCATTTTTTAGGCATTGTCATCAGGGGAAAGTCTAACAGCAGGGCTTTTAATGAGTGGGCAGAAGGGAAAGTCACAACGAAATAGAGACCTACACCAAGCATTTGCCATGTTAGTCTGGCAAAAAGAAATTAAGTGAAACTCAGAAAGTTCTCAAATACATAAAAAGATATTTTGTTTCACAAGTTATACAAACAAACTTCAAAATATGTGCACTTCTAGGAAACAGACTGCCAAGGGGTTAATAGTCAGTTCTTGGTATTGTTAAAGCACAGTCTGACTTACGTATCTGACTGAAATATTTTCCTTAGCAAGCACACTCTTTCCTGGTAGTCATTCTCAGTGTTTCTTCTAAAAGTCAACTCATACATTTGGTAGTCTGGTCACTGTAATCAGAAAAAAAAAATTTATTGAGCATATACTATTTGCCTGGCTATGACCTAGGTCCAGGGGATACAAATGTAAACAGAATACGTGCTAGCTTTCATGAAGTGGCAGCCTGTTAGGAAAAGCAATTAAGTCAACATGGAATTCTAACATGTGTGTTATGGTAGGACCTACAATGAACACAAAACATGGTGCCGGTGGCAAAGCAATAAAGGCGCATCTAACTCGGCCTGGAAGGTCAGAGAACGTTTCCTGGATAAAGTGCTATCTAAACCGAGGCCCCAGGGATGCACAGGAGTTCATGGGAGTGTATTAGGCAGAGTTCTACAGAGAAACAGAACCAATAGGAAACATGGAGAGAGATATATAAGGAGATTTATTACAGGCACTGGCTATATGTCAGGGAGGCTGAGAAGTCCCTCGATCTATCATCTGCAAGCTGGGGAACCAGGAAAGCGGAGTGTAATCTAGACTGAGTCCAAAGGCCTGAGAACTAGGGAGCCAATGGTGTGAGTCTGGTTCAAAGATGGGTGTCACAGCTCAAGCAGACAACAAGTTTGCCCTGCCTTCACCTTTCTGTTCTATTCAAGCCCTCAGCTGATTGGATGATGCCCACCTGCATTGGTGAGGACAGTCTTCTTTACTCATCTCCTGATTCAAAAATGATTTCTTCCAGAAACACCCTCACTGACTGACCCCCCCCCCCCCATGTAATGCTTTACCAGCTATCTGGGCATCCTTTAGCCCTGTCAAGTTGACACATTGATGAACCATCACAGAGGGTATATTCTCAGCAAGTGGAGGAATGCGAGCAAAGGAGTGGAGGTGAGAGAAAGGACTGTGTTTGGGGAACTGAAAGAGATGCAGTTTGGTTGGAATGTTGAGAGTAGAGATGGCTAGAGAGATGAGCAGGGGCTAGCCTTGAATGCCACGTGAGAGTTAGGACTTTATCCTAAGACAAATGGGAAACCATTGCAGGGGTTTAAGCATGAGAAAAAGATGATCATACTTGTGTTTTAGAAAGACCATCTTTCTGTGTGTATGTGTTTCAGAAGAGTTTGTTTAGTGACTTGGAGCATGAGGCATGGGATGGGGGACAAGAGTGGAAGAAGGATAACCAATAGGAGGCAGTTGTCATTCAGTCCAGAGATGGGGGTGACCTTGTCCAGGGTTACACCACTAGAGCTGGAGATAAGTAGACACATTCAAGAACTCCTCAATGGGTAGATTGAATCAATAAAGCATTGACATTGATTAAACATGAGGAATGAGGTAGGGAAGCAGCTATGAAGGCTCCCAGGTTTCTGGGGTGAGAACGTCAGCTCCTGAAGTTCCCAACCCTGCTAACGGAGCAGCTTCCAGAGAGATGCTGAGGAGTTCCATTTCGGAAATTGCTGGAGCATGTGTGGGGCATTCAAGGGAAAGGTACCTTCAATACAGAGGAGGAATCAGGAGAGAGACCTGAATGGGTTATGGATTTGGGAGTCATTGGCTAGTAAGTCACTGGCAGTTGAAGCCAAAGCTGAAATCACATTGGAAAGGCTGCCTCCAGCAGTCCTATCTGGAAAGAGGATTGGGAAGCTCGCACTTTTTCTTGGTTTGCACTTGTCAGATCATATGCTTATAATTAAAACAGAAAAGCCATTCTCATCTCTCCCCGTGTCCCTTGGACTATTGGGCAAGGTGTGTAGAGATGCAGTGCACTTTTTATATTATGCCCAAGGTCATGAAGTGCCAAGCAGTGACAAGGCTCTGCTCAGGATCCTGCCTGGTGCTTCCCACTACACTCTTGAGACTGTCTTCCTGACACTCACTAAAGAATATGGGCAGCAATGACAAGACTGAAATTTATGCTGGCCCATACAAGACTTGAACTCAGAGAAGCAAGGGGGCAACCCTCCTACCAGGTTCAGTGGCTTTTAGCTTCCTCCATCCTCCCCCCATCTCCCTTTCCTCACTCAGCACGTCCCACCTGTGTCGGCCTCAGCATAATGTCACAGACACAGTGTTCCCTGTCCACACTCAGCAGGTCTCCGAGAAAGGTCCATGGCTCTGTGGCTCCTACATCTCTGGATGCTTGGCCAGTCTCCGGTTGTAAGAGGAAGTCCAAGCGGCACCCAAGTGCTCAAAGGTAGAACCGAAGTGATGCAATAATGTGGAGATATCTGGTAAGTTGGGAATGGGAGAAGGAAGTTCTTCTGATCCAGGAAATCATAATACCTTGGAGAGGACTTGAAAAGGAGACCATCTGGGCTTGTGGCTTTGTTCCACTTTTGTTTCTGAGCAGTGGAATTCCTTTTTTATTTAAAAAAAAAAAGTTTTAACAAGACTCCAATATATGAAATCAGGAAAACAAAACTTCTCTGAGGTGCAGGGGCCTGGGGTAGGGGGGAGTGCTGAGCCGCCTCCTTTGGAAGGGAGACCCCACACCTAATATACTCAGAGGCTTTGAGGCTTCTTGGAACACTTTTGAAAACCAGTAATTTAGTCCATGGCCTGGGGAGGGTGGAAGGTACAGAAGTATGAGAGCATAGACGTTGGGGTCAAACTCCCTGGGCTTGAATCTGGCCAAGCTACTTATTAGCTGTGTTATTTTGAACACATTTACATTTTCTAAGCCTCAGATTCGTCATCTGTACAACAGGGGTAGTGAGTATGGCATTGCTGTGAGGGTTAAAAGAAGAGAATAAAGTGTTGCGCTTGTGCTTAGCATTGAACATATTCTCAATAAACGGGAATTATTATTGTTGTTGTTTTAATCAGTTGCCAAACTTTGGATTTTTCAAGATCAGATGGAAATCTGTATTTTTTTAAGATAGGCTAGAAATTTGCATTTTTTCTGTGAATAGCTCCAATTTTTAAATGTTGTCAAGTAGTTAATTTAAAAAACACAACTTTGTATGATGAAATACAATGTCCTCCAGCAGTCAGTTGGGGCCTCTAGAGTAGTTATTGCACATGGTGTGTACTGAGCCTGACTAACATGTCTGTAGTCTGCAATGGATGGTGCGTCTGCACCAGAGAGGCTAAGCAGCCGGGAGGAGGAAGAGGCCCGGCGTTGGGCCTGGTCCCTGCTCAGGGGCCTGTGGGAGGCCATGTTCGGGGGAGGCTGGATTGTGCCACCCTGCTGTGGGTAGATGCCTGTTTCTGGGAGGTGGGACATCCTCATCCCTGACCTGCAGAGATGGTCTGGGGGTTCACTTCCCCCCAATTGAACTCAACTCAGGGGCTTCTGCACGGACCATGTCTTTATTTGAAATGTTGATAATTTGTTCATCATGGAATTTTTTGGCATTAATTTTGTTTTTAAAAAAATATTGCATTAAAATGTTACTTGTGTGGAAAAAAAAAGGAGCCACATGCTAACCTAATTCAGGGAAGGCCTGTGTGGTGGCCTTGTAAACTCAGAGACCTAAAGTATCCACAAAAGATGGTCTGAAATTAAAACTTTGATTGGGACTGAGCGAGATGGGCTGGACACACCCTGGAGCCCTCCCGCGGTCCCTCCCTGGCTGGCCTTCTGAGTCCTTCTCTGGCCCTATCCAGTTTCTGCCGATGGCAGAACGACCGGCTATGATGCACAATGACCACCAGGGGGCAGACGCTCAATGCAGGAGCTGCTCCCTGGTGGTCAGCCAGAAGCCAGGCTCATGGGGCGAGTGCAGCGGCAGTGGTGGGAGCCTCTCCTGCCTCCACACTACGGATGTCCGACCGACAGCTTAGGCCCGTGTGGGGAGCAGGCCTAAGCTATCAGTCAGACATCCTCCAAGGGCTCCCGGACTGCGAGAGGGCGCAGGCCAGGCTGAGGAACCCCTCACCCCCCGAGTACATGAATTTCGTGCACCAGGCATCTAGTGTACAAAATAATGGGCAAAACCGCCATTCTCTGGAGCATTATCCTGCTTCCCGGCAGTTGTTGATAGTTTGCCTCAAATAAACTCACACAAATTCTCTCCGACCTTCTCTGTACATTGGAGTCTCATTCCCCAGGTGCCCTTCCTGGAAGCCTGTCTGATCAGAGTGGTTCTGCGGAGCCGGTGAGGCCCTCAGGCCGTGCTCCTCCATGGGCTCTGGCTGTGAGCGGATGCTCAGGGCTTTGAGCGAGTTAGCATAATGAAGCCTTTTTCAGGCAAGGCACAATTAGGGAATACACTTCAATGGATACCTCCTCATGCACCCCCAGCCCCCTCCCCGCCACGGTTAGCCTTTAGGGAAATAGAAGGAACAGCCTGATCAGGCCCTTTCCTAGAAAAGCCCTTGGATGAGCCCATGATGGGAAATGAAGCTGTTTTTGTTGTCTTTGATTAATCAGTGTCCTGTTTCCCAAAGCAAACATGGCCTCAGATTTTCCAAGGAACGCAGCTGCAAAGGAAGGGCCGCAACTGCTGGGATCTCAACAAGGACCCGAGACGGGGAGGAGGGAGGCACTGTGACCTTTTCCTCAAGGACTAGGCCTTCATTTTATACCTTCCAGGGCGCCCAGGTTACTCGTTTCCTTTATGTCCTTCTGCCAGTGTGAGCAGGAGAAATATTAGCCTTTAAAGATTTCTTTACAGTTCCTTGAAAGCCGGCAGGGTGAATTGAGCCAGAGAATTATATAACAGCAAAGCTCATTTAAAGCGACAGTGTCTTTCTACAAGGCTATGGCATTTGTCAGGTTTTTTTGTTTGTTTGTTTTTTGTTTTTTTTACAAATTATAAAGAACGAGATACTAATTTTGTGAAGAAAATAGAAGGACCCTCCCATTTCCTTACTTTCTGTGTTTTAATGGAGGGATGCCACTTCTCACGTGTTGATAAAAGAAAAAATACAAAACCTCTTTCAAGGAAGATATGTTCATTCACCTCAGATAGCCATCTTGTTTGAATTCAGAAGAAAAAAATAAATAAAAGGAAAAGTTTTCTAAAGCATTTGTTCGTTTACTTTAAGAGCCTTGGAACTGTCATGAATATTCAGCTGTTTTCTCCTTTCAAAGGCAGCCAGGCCCTTTGAGGAAGGGAAGGACTGAAGACTAGGTAATCATCTACGTTGTTTAATGTGGCCCTTTAATGCCTCTTGGAGTGCAAACCATGCATTACCTCAACTGACCTTCACGTGCCCTTCATCTGCTCTTCTCTGACTTCCCTTTTAGAGAAGAGGAACCTGAGGCCCAAGGATTCTGCCACTCGCCTGGCATCACACAGCTCAACTGGAGACCAAATGCTGAGCTTTTGTCTTTCTCTGCCTGGCCTCCCCAGGGAAGGTCCCATCTCCTTCCCTGTACACCAAGGGCGACTTTGCCTTCTCTGGGACATTTGGCAATGTCTGCAGGTGTTTTGGTTTTCATGGTTGGGGAAGGGGCGCCGGAGGAGGGGCTATGGCTCCTAGTGGGTGGAGGCTAGGGGTGCTTCTCAGCATCTCAGAGTACAGCCCCAACCCAGCGTCACCCGCCCTACGTGTCAGCAGCGCTGAGTGAGGGGACCTGGTCCTCTCTGTGCTCCGTATCACAGGGGAATCCCAACCTCAGAGTAGCCTCGAGCTCCTCTGCCCAGCGACAGTCTTGGCCCCCTCCCGGGCAGCCACAAGCATTAAGGCCGCTGTCTGGAATGCCCTTCCGCAGTGGCCAAGTGTCCCCTGCAGAGTTTACTGCAGGACACGCAGTGCATCAGCCGCAGCTGTGTTTTAAAGTTTCTGGTCACAGGACGCCTGTCTTCAGTTAGCAGCAAGCGGCTGGCAGCCTCCCTGCCGGGGAGGGAGAGTTCCACGGAGGCTGACAGCCTGCGCGCTCCTGAGGCTGGGCTCAGAGGCACCTGGGGGAGGCCTGGAGATGGCGCTGAGCACGTGCTCTCCCCTTCCGACCCATCCCTCAGTGGTGGCCCTGCCAGAAGATGGCCTATTGAACATTTCCAGGAATAGCACTGCCAAGCCTGTCAACTGCTTTCTTGGAAATACACTCAATAAGGATGGCAGGCCTCCAGGAGGGAGAGCAGAAAGCCTGGCCTGGAATGCTCGCTGAGGAGCGGCAAGGCCTGGCTGCAGGCAAGGGGGCTCCTGGGGGAGGGGCGCCGTGCTCGCGGGGCTTTGTAGCTTAAAATGTTCTCAAAGGGAGGAGGTGTCACCCCCTCAGAGGCCTGAGGCCCTGCTGACTTTATACAACTCTGTGACCTTCACCTGCTGGCTGTTTGTTCAGACACCAGCAGACAGGAAGGCCACAGCGCTGGGAGGCCAGGGATTAACTGTCAGCAGCGACCAACCTCAATGTCATCTGGGGTCACTGGCCACCACTCCTGCTCTTATAAGCCTTGGTCCCAGGGAGAGCCAGAGGAGCACTGAAAGGGGGAGTTCCTGCCCCCACTCCACACCACCCCCCAATCACTCTGGTGATGTAGCAAAAATAAGAGGCAAAGATGTGAAATTGAAAGAAATGTCTTTTAAGTCACCCTCCTCTCCCCACCCCCATGCAGAAGTAACCATTTCTCCCACAGAGGCCTGACACACCTATAGAAATTTGAGCCCCCTGGGCCCTCTGCTCTCTGAACTACAGCCTCTCCCATCTCGTGGGTGGATCTGGGGTGGCCCGGCTGGGGATGCCTTAAGACCAGCTGCCTTCAAGGAAAAGCTCCTTGATGATGTAGGCATCCTATAAAAGCAGAGACCAAAACTCTCTGCTCTCTGTGTTCAGGGACTATTGGTTACTCACCTTTTAAAAATAATAATAGAACTACAAAGTTTATCATAGAATAGGTATGAGACATCTTATTTCCAAAAGCTACTGACTGACAGGACAAATATTTGAGGCCCACACTGAGCTACAGTTAGTTGGGGGTAGGGCTGCCAAATACAACATCAGATGCCCAGATAAATTTAAATTTCAGGAAACCAGCAAATAATGTTGGGAGGTATAAGTATATCTTGAATATTATTTGCTATTTATCTGAAATTCAAATTGACCTGTGTTTTTGTTTGTTAAATCTGGTGGCTCTATTTGGGACATAAATTGACTAGTTGTTAAAAAGAGGGAACATCAACACATGTTCAACATATATGAAAGACCATACCAGTTAAGAGAGGAGGAAGGCAGGGAAGAAGGAGGGTAGCAAGAAAGAGAAAGGCCAAGAAGAAAGGGAGATAGGCATAGTGAAAAACAAAAAAACAAACAAACAAAAAACCACACACACACACACACAAAAAAAAACAATCCTGCTATGCCCTGTTCCATCAACCAATCTGGACCCAGGACCTGGGCTGGGCTGCTCCTCAGGGCCCAGGTGTGCACATGCTCGCCGGTTGGCCAGGCCAGCTTGCCATGGCGGCAGGCTTGAGCCTGCATATGTGCACATTAATACCTAGCATAGCTCCTCTGCTCGTTTGCATGCTCCATGTCCCTTCTGACTTCATGAATTTAAATATAAAATTGTTAAGAATTTCAAGATGGTGACAACCAAGCATGAAACGAAGCATGGTGTCCTTTCTGAGGGGCCCTGCATGACTCACAGGCTGCACACCCCTGGAGCCCGTCCTGCTCCTGGACTGACCAACATTAGCTTTGCTTATGGAACACCTTGTATTATTTTCTAACAATGTATCAGCCTAAATTATTTAATGTCTATTTCCCCAATAGCCAGCTGCCTGTTTTGTAATATAGTTTTACTGGAACACATTGGCACTCATTTGTCTAGGTATTGTCTGTGGCTGCTATTATATTACAATGGCAGATCTGAGTAATGCAACAAGGAATGTTTGGCCCACATTGCCTACAACAGTTGCTCTCTGGTCCTTTATAGATGTTTGTGGGCATCTGCACTACACTGTGAAACCCTTCAAGGCAGGAATCCTGTCTGTCTAGAACAGTGCCTGGCATATAGAAAATGCTCAGTCAACACTCGCTGAAAGAAAAGAACGAAAGGAAAAAAATGAATGCACGAAGAGCCTAGTTTTGGGGGAAGTAATTATTTTATCTAAAAGAAAAACATGTAAGTTTTAAGTTTGACTTAATTTTTTTGTTTTCATGTAAAAAATATATGAAACTCACCACACTGTGAATTGGATCTCCAAGGAAATGTAAGGTGTTTATCTTGTGGCTTGGCAGACCCACCCAACACACTGCTGCACACCTCAGTCTGAAGAAGCACAGGCGCTGCATATGTATCATTCATCATTCAATAAATGTTTATTGAGCAAAGCATGGGGTGAGGCATGTGTCTTACCCAGTAGACCTATGGAACCTATAGTCCAAAGGAGGAAAGACACGCAAATATATATTCCGCACCAATGCCAATGTATAACTATATGATAAACAGTGCTAAGTGCAGAGGAAATTTCTGGATCAAGTTATGGGCTTTCAGAGTCAGGACAGATTCCTTTTGGCTGCAGAATCAGAGGAGGCTTCTCGCCAGTCTTTCTGTTTGGTCTCAGATTCAATCCCTGCCCTTCTGCTTTGCTCTGCACCACAAGGAGCAGATGCCTGCAAACTTCGTCTCCCTGCTGCCCTGCCAACTGGCTCCAGCTAGGCTCTGTCAGTGGGAGGCCACAGAGAAAGGCTGGAGGACTAGAGGGAGGGAGGAGCCAGGCTCCCAGCTCCCGGCCTCAGTTTTCGCTCCTGTGCAATGGAAAAACCAATAGTATATATTTACAAAGTTTTTATGAGAATTAAATGAGATAAGACATGCAAAATGCTTAGCACAATCCCTGATATATAATAAGCATTCAAAGACTAGAGCTGTTATTGCGGTAGCCTTGCTTAGGTAAGTGGGAAGGAATGCAGTGATCAATTACTGAGATGTGCTAGGAGTGAAGGGTGGGAAAGGCATGCCGGGGGAGGAATATCTACCAACCCTGACATTTTGATACTGTAGTGTGGAGGTAAAATTGATAGGACCTGAAAAATGGATTGACAGAGTCCAGTAAGGTATTAAGAGAAATCAAACAACAGGAATGATGATACCACAAGTAGGTAGAAAGAAAGTAGTTCAGGAGAGAAGGATTATAAAATTCATTTTTAGAACAAGCGTGTTGGACTCTTTTCAGTTGCAAAAACAAATAAAACCAAAAATCAATGACATAATTGAGAGTACCTCAAGAGATTGAGGTTTTTGATAGAGATACATATATGTTCAATGAGTTAGCCATCTCAGCAGCTACACATCAGGCCTCATGGAGAATTGGAAGATGTTGCAAGAAACCATAGCAACTCCAGTCACTGGGGTCTGGTCTCCTCTGAGAGCAGAAACCATTGTTCTTTATTTGGCAACTAGAGGACCGATGCATGAAATTTGTGCAAGAGTAGGCCTTCCTTCCCCCCAGCTGCTGGCATTGGTTTCCCCCTGAGACCTGGGACCTGGGCCTCCCTCCTAGCCCCGGCTTCGTCTGGAAGGTCATCCGGTCTAATTAGCATATTATGCTTTATTATTATAGACTAGAGGCCCAGTGCATGAAAATTTATGCACTGGAGCGGTGGGGGGGGGGGGGGGGGGTCCCTCAGCCCAGCCTGCCCCTTCTCACAGTCTGGGAGCCCTCAGGGCCGGGAGACTACCCGGCAATCGGGGAAGGCGACACCCCATCACACCTCTGCTGCTGCTACTGCCGGCAGCACAAGCCTCGGCCAGCCCTGGTTACCTGAGCCTCGGGCGGCCCTGGGCGGCTGGGCAGCCGCCATCTGAGGCTTGCCTGTGCCTCGGGCTGGCCCTGGGTGGCTGGGGTCTCTGGAAGCAGGTGCACGGAGCGGCTGGGCCTGCCTGGGGGTGGGCCTGGCCTTGCCATGCACCTGCTGCCCTGGCGGGGCTGAGGGGACTGGATGTCGCCATCTTGTGGCTGTGGGCGCTGCCATCTTTGAGGGCATGGCAGTCAATTAGCATATTCCCTCCTTATTGACTGTGGGCACCACCATCTTTGAGGGCGGGCAGTCAATTGGCATATTCCCTCTTTATTAGATAGGTTTCTTCCCTGCTCAAGATTCCTTCCATTCATACTCCTCTCTTTCCAGTGTTCCTGTTTCTGCCTCTGTTGCTGTGGTTATATGCTCTGTGTCTTGCATTGGTTTGAATGGATATTAGCCATCTAATATGAAGCTTCCTAACTGGGCCGCATTCTCAGTGCAGGCCACTCATGGTCTCCTTAGGTCTGGTGCATATCGGAGGCTTTGGCTAGAGCAGTCCCCTGATGCAAGGTGTGAAGGCCCACCTTTCTGAGAAGAAGCTGTGTAACCCGCTGTGAAACCAGTAGGCCTCACGAGTGAGTTGGAGATGTCAGCAAGCTCTCCATGAAGCTGAAAAGGTAAGATTGGGTCATGTTGAGAGAGTCTCGAGGGTTCTTAATTACTTCTGATATTACACATCTCATATGGATTTGATCATACAAGATCAAAATCTGCCCAAGGTTTAGGGCAAAGAAGTCAGAAATTACTTATGCAAAAGATTTTTTTTTTCCCAATGAAACTCAGAAAATTAAACAATTTGCACAGGGAGGAATTTTCTTACTGTCCTCACAGGGACTTTACTAATTTCTTAGAGAACAACTTAGAACTTGGCTCGCAAGGGTGGGTGTGGTGAGGTCAGGGTTTTCTTACTGCTTTGAGAATAAAATATTCTACAGTTCAGGAAAACCAACAAAGCAACCCAACCCTCAGTGATTTTTCGAAGAACTCTTTCAATCCAAGACATCCATCACACTGTTGGAACTTGAGGGACCCAGAGCTTGCAACACACATATTCCAAGGATAAATGGATACAAACTCACTTACATGAGTTTCTTTAAAAACAAAGAGAGAGCCCTTGCCGGTTTGGCTCAGTAGATAGAGCATCGGCCTGTGGACTAAAGGGTCCCAGGTTCGATTCTGCCTAAGGGCACATGCCCAGGTTGCGGCTCCATCCCCCAGTGCGGGGCGGGGGGGAGGGGCTTGCAGGAGGCAACCAATCAATGATTCTCTCTCATCATTGATGTTTCTATCTCTCTATCTCCCTTCCTCTCTGAAATCAATAAAAAATATATATTTAAAAAAAAACAAAGAGAGAAAGGAAAATAAATGAACAAAGAGAGAAGAAGAAAATTATAAGGAAAAAGCAATGTTTTGAAAACCTGTTATTGACAGAGATCGATGGAGCTGTCAGGGGCAGGTGGATGCTTGCTCTTGAAATCCCAGGTGCGGACAAACAGGACGGCTCCTTAGGCCGCTGTCCAGAGAGGCAGTAGGTGCACTTGTCTTTGAGAGAAGCGCTCCCGCACACAAAGTCTTTTCTTAGAATAATTTCTATTAAAAAGAGGGATTTCAAAGACACTATTAAGAGATGTGGAAATTTTAAATGAAAGAAAAATGGTCAGCATCCTATCCTTTAATCATGCCCCCTTGTTATATAAGTACTTTTATTATTCTCATTCACATGCATGTATAATTTTTTATGTCATTGTTGTCAGAAGCCCGTGAGCTCAGCATACAGGTCTGCTGGGTGTGAATGCTGACTTGCCAAGTTACTTGAACCCTCTAGGCCTCAGTTTTCTCATCTGAGCAGAGGGGGTAATTATAGTAGCTACTTGAGGATTAAATGAGACAACTTCCATTGAGTGCCTAGTTCAATGCCTGGAGTGCACTTAGTCAATTATAACAGTGATGATGATCTCTCATGAAAATCAGGCAGCTCTGAAGTCCCAAGTTGGGCAGAAGAGTTGAGCTGTTGACATCTGTTTGCCTCTCCATTTTCTTCCCTTTCCCGCCATGATGTGATCCTGGGTCTCCTTGCTGCAAGAAGCCGCACACATTATCAAGTGAGCACCCAATAGGACCCCACTAGGCCTTGGGGAAACAGTGATGCTGGCTGAACCCGCAGAGAGGTGGCCATCCTGAGTGCTTCAAGGCACAAGCTGAGCCAGCACCTGCAAGGTGGCCAAGGATCTTCTAAGGAAACTGTTTCTCAGGAAGATCACTATTACAGGCTGAAGTGTGTCCCCCAAAATTCATATGTTCAAGCCCTAAGTGCAGTACCTCAGAATGTGACCATATTTGGAGATAGGGCCTTTAGAGGGGCGACTAAGTTAAAATGGGGCTATTAGGCTGGGCTCTAATACAATCTGAGTGGCGCTTTTATAAGAAGAGGCAGTTTGAACACGGGAGATGCACACAGAGGAGAGGCTGTGTGAGGACAGCGGAGGTGGCCCTCTGCAAGCCGGGGAGAGAGACCGCAGAAGAAACCAGTCTGCTGACGCCTTCATCTTGGACTTCCAGCCTCCAGAACTGAGGAAATCAATACCTACTGTGTAAGCCACCCAGCCCTTGCAGACGATTATAGTTACGTAACTTCTAAGGGGGTACTCAGCCTTAAAAAGGAAGGGAATTCTGTCACATGCTACAACACCTGTGACCCTTGAGGACGTTGTGCTAAGTGAAACAAGGACAAACACAAGTCACAAAAGGACACATACCCTTTGATTCCACTCAGATGAGGCATTGAAAGTAATCAGAGTCATAGGGACAGAAAATTAAAATGGTAGTTTCCAGGAGCTGTGGAAGAGAAGAATGGCAAGTTAGTGTTTAATGGGCAGAAAGGTTCAGTTTTGCAAAATAAAAAAGGTTCTGGAGATGGATGGTGGTGATAGTTGCACAACAATGTGAATGTACTTAATGGCGCTCTTAAAAATGGTTAAAATGGTAAATGTTATGCTATGTACATTTTACACAATAAAAAGTTGCTTAGGGGACTCCCACTCTTTGTGAAGTTCAGTCTCACTGAAATCTTGGCTAATTGCTTTTGGGGGGATGAAAGAAGGGGGTTGGAGGAAGAGGAGGGGGTTGGGGAAGGAGAGGCAGGACTCACAGGTGAGGGGGCCTGTTTGCTTTGCTGCTGTCAGAACATTTGCCTGCAAATCCGAATGCAAGTTGTTGGGTCTACCTGCTTTCCTGTGCCCGATCATGGAGCATATATGAGGATCCTTGCTTTTGTCAATAATGAAGATGGAGGAGAACTGGATTTCCAAACACGGGGTCGAGTTCCCTGAGATTTTCTTCTTGTTAAAACGCTGTTTCCTCTTTTGTTTCCCAACATCTACTGGGCCTTCCCTTTATCACAAACAGAAAGAAAACACTTCCCTCATTGGCGGTCAAAACACTTTTCAGATTTTCCACAGCAACAACAAATTGGAACAGCCACCTCATGGCCATCTCAGATTTGATGGCTGTCAAAATTTATGACAGAGACCTCAATCCAGACAGGGATGGGGAGGGCTGTGGGAGGAGCTCTCACACCCCTCTGTGTTTAGGACAGAGCTCTGTGGTTGGAACAGCCGCTGCCCTAACTTCCTCCCTCTCTGTGAAAGGGCCTCCTGCTTCCTCAGCACATGGCTCCCTAAGTCTGCATGTACTGGATTGCAGTTCTTCCTCTTCCCACAATAAATCCTTTGTGGTGATGGAATGCCTAGTCAATTTTTGTTTAAGGTTAGCATGACCCTTTGCACTGGTTCCCCACCAAATCGAAGACCTAAGGGTTTAGGGCCCTTGGTAGACAGATGCCAGCTCTTTTGGTTTGAATTACTCAATGGCCTAGTGGGGGCTCCCCCAAGCAATCCACCCACGGACCCTAAGAAAGGCAAGCACCCAGATCCTCTCTGTCAGCACTCTGCCTTAACCTCCTGCTGTGGCCCCTTCAGGGGCATTGAAATCTGCAGAATTGTTAGGGCTGGGAAAGACACGGAAATACTTAGAATGATTCTAAACTAAAAGAGACAGACAACCGACTGTAACTCGGTTCTGGACGGCGTTGTTTTGCTGTGAAGGACATGATTGGATAACTGGCATTACTCAGACAGGGTCTGAGGATTAGGTCGTACGGGTATATAAGGATGTATTTCCTGATTTTGATGCTTGGACTGTGGTTATACAGCATAATGTCTTGATTGTAGAAATTGCACATTAAAGCATTAGGGAGTGACAGGCCATTAGATTGGCAACTTACTATCAAATGGTTTAGGAAAAAACAAGTCTTTGTACTGTTCTCCAACTCTTCAATAAGTGTAATTTTGTTTCAAAGTGAAAAAGAAAAGGAAGGAAGGAAGGATGGATAGAACGAAGGAAGGGAGGGAGGGAGGGAGGAGTGTCTTGTTTGGTTGTGAGGGAGGCCATCCTTACTGTGAGCACATTTTCCGGTGGTTTCAGGCACAAGCCTGAGAGCTTCCTTGAACTTGAGTCACCTCTGAGTCTTCCTGGTGATGCCCACGAGACTTGGGAGCTTGTCGGACTGTGATAGCATGCCCTCCTTAGGCTGTAAGTCTCATGGCTTTCCTTTCCTTTCTCATGGTTCTCCTGGCATATTTCCTTGTCCTTGCCAACTTTTTCATCCTTTTTCTCCCTCTTACACAGAATAAACAATGTGTTAATTTGTTATTTAGAAATCTGAGAAATGAGTGCTCTGATATTGAATTTTTATTTAAAAAATTTTCCCCCCAATCTAAAAAAAAATATCTTCAAGACTTACTGATACTTATAGGCTAAAATCAGTTTTAAGACATTTCTTCTAGCCCCCCTCTGTACTCACCCCCCTCCACTTAAAGACTATTAGACTTGATTTAAAAAAAAAAAAAGCTGTCTGGGTAGAAATGGGGGGTGGGGTACCACATAAAAGATAAACAAGTTTGTCCATAATCTTGCTACTCATGATAATTCGATTTGTAAGCTTATAGAGGTATGTGTGTGTGTGGAGAAACTTATTTTTTTTTAATGGAAATCACTCTATACATACTATTTATGACCTCACCTACTTAAAATATGCTTTTGCAACTTCATATGTAAAGGCTAGCTAGAAAATATCCCATTGAATATGAATTTTATTTTTGCTTACTAATCCCAGCTGGGGTTGGATTTGACATTCCTTGGTCCACCCTCCATGCCTCAGATTTTTGGCTCACATTGTGCCTCAATGTGAAAGAAAACAGGAAGACTTGCCAGATTTTTTTCGTGAGGATTTGTATTGTTTACCACTTTCCCATGAACAGAACTGGGCTCTGAAGAGGAAGTTTCAAGGAGTGATTAAGATTACACTCCTGAACAGGTGAGTTGGACTCAAATCTTGATTCTCCTCTTACCAGCTATGTGAAGATGGGCATGTTACCTAACATCTCTGTGCCTCAGTGTCCTGACTTGTGAGGTGGGCTGAAATGAATAGTGTCTGTCCCACAGGGTTATTGAAGGATTAATAAGCTGTAAGTAGCTGGTACATGGTAAGTGCTCATTGGCACTGGTCATTGTTAATACAATGAATAAATGAGGCAACTATCCAGGTCTGCAGAAGTCTAGAAAGACAGTAAGTGGAGCAAGCTCCTCCCAGGAAGGGAAATAGTTCTCTGTATTGGTGGCTCAGAGTAATTATGATGGAAAAAACATATTCCAAGTTCTGGAGTTGATGTGTACTCCTTGTGACATTTTAATCTCTGAGTAATATATTCCATTGCCTGCAAAGCTGTGATTTCTCAGTTTATTGCTTTTTCCTCTTCTCTCTTAGACCTGAATTCCTTCTCCTCTTGGCTTCAGCGGTCTCCAGCAACCAGGAACTGGATAGTGTGGTTATGGAACCAGGTCCTTACTTCAGAAAGGCAGTCTGAAGCCTCAGCAAGGTGCACTGCCTTCCCTGGGGAAGGTAGAAAAGACCTACTGTGTGCTCCATCCATCACATTGCCTTTCTTGCTCACAACAACCCTGCAATGCAGATACTGTGACAATCTCCACTCTAGGGTCCAGCAGAGGGGTTCTATGCATGTGTTTTGGAGTCAGCGAGCCCAGGTCTGGTTTTGTCACTCACACACTCAATGAAACCTTTGGCAAATTACTTAACTTGTCTGAAGCTTGGTTTCCTCATACCTAAAATGAAAAGGATAATAATGCCGGTGTTAGAGAGTTGTTGGGAAGATTAAATGTGTAAAGTAAGTATGTAATATAGCACCTAGAGCATAGTACATGCTCAATAAATGTTAATTATTAGTGTTGTTATTATTTAGGATTGAAAAAAATTGAGTCTCAGAAAAGTTATAATTATTACTACATTTTGTAGTTCAGGAAACCTCACTATTTCTTAGTCCTTTTCTCACCTATACAGTGGCTTGCCCCTCTGTGGCTAAGACTACCATTCTTCTGTCTTTTAAATTTTATTTTAATTTATTGATTTGAGAAAGGGAGAGGAGAGAAATACCAATTTTTGTTGTTCCACTTATTCATGCATTCATTGGTTGTTTCTTTTTTAAAAAATCATTATTGTTGAGAGTATTATAGATGTCCACCTCCCCTCCCCTCTTCATTTCCCCCTCCACCAGTAACCACCTGACCCCAGGCCTTCACCATCCTATTGTCTGTGTCCATAGGTAATGCATATATGCATATAAGTTCTTTGGTTAATCTCTTCCTATTCACCCCCACCCACCTCCTGAGATTTATCAGTCTGTTCCATGTTTCCATGCCTATTTTATTCATCGGTTTATTTTGTTCATTAGATTCCTTGTTCATTTATTTTGATTTTTAGATTCAATAGTTGATAGATATGTATTTATTGCCTTCTTCTTCTTCTCCTTCTTCTTCTTCTTCTTCTTCTTCTTCTTCTTCTTCTTCTTCTTCTTCTTCTTCTTCTTCTTCTTCTTCTTCTTCTTCTTCTTTCTCTACCTCTTCTCCCTCATCTTAAGGAATACCCTTCAACATTTCATGTAATAATGGTTTGGTGGTGATGAACTATTTTATCTTTTTCTTGTCTGTGAAGCTTTTTATCTGACCTTCAATTCTAAAAGATAGCTTTCCTGGGTAGAGTAATCTTGGTTGTAGGTCCTTGTTTTTCATCACTTTGAATATTTCTTACCACTTCCCCTCTGGCCTGCAAAGTTTCTGTTGAGAAATCAGCTGACAGTTGTATGGATGTTCCCTTGTAGGTAATTAACTGCTTTTCTCTTGTTGCTTTAAGATTCTTTCTTTGTCTTTAACCCTTGGCATTTTAATTATGGTGTTTCTTGGTGTGGGCCTCTTTGGGTTCCTCTTGTTTGGGACTCTCTGCACTTCCTGGACTTATAAGTCTATTTCTTTCACCAGGTGGGGGAAGTTTTCTGTCATTATTTCTTTAAATAGGTTTTTAGTATCTTGCTCTCTCTCCTCTCCTTCGGGCATCCCCATAATGCAAATGTCAGTATGCTTGAAGTTGTCCCAGAGGCTCCTTACACTATCTTCATATTTTTGGATTCTTTTTTTCTTTTTGTTCCTCTGATTGGGTGTTTTTGCTTCCTCATATTTTAAGTCATTGATTTGATTCTTAGAATCCTCTACTCTACTATTGAATCCCTGTAAATTATTCTTTATTTCAGTTAGTGTATGCTTAATTTCTGACTTGTCCTTTTTCATTTCTTTGAAATTCTCACTAAGATCCTTGAAAGTCTCATTAAGTCCCTTGAAGCTCTCATTAAGATCCTTGAGCAACCTTATAACCGTTGTTTTGAACACTGTATCTAGTAGTTTATTTGCTTCCATTTCATTTAGTGTTTTTTTTTTTTCTGGAAATTTCTTCTGTTCTTTCATTTTTGACATATATTATTTTGTCTCCACATTTTGGCTGCTTGCCTGCCACATCCATTTGCAGCAAGGGTTCAGGATCTGAAGAAGGGGCCATGCACAAATGAAAACACTAGACAAGAAATATGAATTTAGAAGGCATGGGGCCAGGTGGAAAACTTCCCTCTAGTGGAGAAGCTCCCTGAAGCCCTGGACCTGTTAGCTTTTATCCAATTTTAGATACACATCTTGCTCTCAGTTAGGCACAGCAATCTGGTAGCAGACAGTCTGTCTCAAAGGTCAGTAAATATTAGTAAAGATTTACTTTGAGACTATTAGGTCAGGAAATTGCTTCGAGCCACCACAATCTTGACAGAATAATCGGTGCATAGCTTTAGCCCTTGCTAAAGCTCAAGGTTCATCAGCATTCCAAGTTTCTTGTTGCACTTTCATGATAGTGTTTGACAATGGATGGCTTCCCACACTTGCCTGCGTTTGTTTCTATGTATTAAGTAAATCTGCTATGTCTCCTGGAATTGGTAGAGTGGCCTTGTGTATTAGGTGTCCTACAGGGCCCAGTGCCTCAGCCTCCCCAGTCACCTGAGATGGGCATTCTAGGTAAGCCCTTGTGTGGGCTATGTGCACAGTCTCATTGTACTTGAGCCTTGATTGCTATTGGCATCACTGGGAGGAATTGACTTCCAGGCCAGTTGGCTGTGAGGACCAGCTGTGTCTACAATGGAAGAGCTGGTGCAGGAGACACCCCTATGGAGCAGGACTTGCTTCAGTGGGGCTTTGGTGCTCACTGAGCATGCCCCTTGAGTGTGTCACTCGTGGATGTGTAGAGTTGTAATCTGGTAAGGTCTGAAGCTGTCCACCAGGTGCACTGGCTCTGGGGCCTCCTGGGAGGTGCAAGTCAGCCACTGCCTGGGGCCACCTGGCAGGAGCTACAGAGGGATTTGCAGATGGCTGCTACTTGTGTTGAGCTTGGAAGTGCCCAGGCAAAGCCAAAATGTGAAGCAAGGTAGGCTGGTGCTAGTGCCAGGACTTGGGTCTCTTATTGATAGGTATGGGGCATGCTGATGCCAGCTGCTGCTTGTTTGAGAGATTTTAGGAAAGTCTGAAGCCCGAGCCGGACAGAGCATTCAGATGGAAAAGCCACTGCAAAGAGCTTGGGTGTGGCTGCACATTGGATGGGGCAGGGTCTCAGGGAATCACTAGGGCAGAATGAACTGTATAAGCCAGGCTGATGGAAACTCAGATATGGCTGCCAATCAGCTCTGTGACAGGAGAGGTCTCAGCATAGGAACAATAACTCCTGAGAGCATCCCTGTCTGGGAAAAAGTTGCTCCCAAGTTCTTGCTCTGATGTCAGACAATCCAGTTCCTCTCTGTATGTCCTTGGATCCCCTCAAACCTCTGCCCCAGTGCTGAAGCTCAAAGAGAGTGAGTCCAAGTAAGTTCATGTGCCAGCCTTTTCAGAGAAATTGCCAGGGTCTCCAGCAGCGTCCATGTCACTCAGCCACAATCCCTGCTATTTTTTATAGCCCAAAGTTATGGGGATTTCTCTTCCTAGCTCTGAAACCCTGGGCTGAGGAGTCTGGTGTGGGTGGGATCCCTTGCTCCTCACAGGAGGCTTCCACAGCTGAGATATCCCTCCTAATTAAAAATACCCCACATGTGGATGTTGGACCAGCCCATTCTGCACCTCTACCCCTCCTCCCAGTCTCAATGTGCTTTCTTCTTTACTTCTCTAGCTATAGGACTATTCAGCCATATTTCAAGTGGTTCCGAATGATTGTTTTTCTGTATTTTAGCTGTAATTTTGATGTGGTTGTGGGAAATGGTGAGTAACAGCATTTACCTATGCCACCATCTTGGTTCCCCTCGTTGGATGATTCTTGTATGTGCCCTTAACAGGGATTGATCCTGTAACCTTGGCATTGGGGCAACACTCTAACCAGCTGAGCTACTCAGCCAGGGTTTCCCCTGTCTTTTGTAATAATAGAAAATTTTGATAGGGGTAAAGGCTACGTTTGTCAGCATCCCATGTCCTTAGATGTGGCCATGTGACTAGTTTGGCAGTACAGTGTGCCTGGAAGTGATACCTGAAACTTCCTGGTTAGGTGTCTAAAAGGAAGGGACTTGCTTGCCCTTGCTTTGTAATTGACTACATAGGCTTTTACATTAAAAAGGATGTAAACGCTATCTTGTTTAAGGCATTGTATTTTAGGTCTCTTTGTTATAGCAGCCAAACCTATACAAAGTGGGGCTGCAGTGTTGGTGGTAATAGGGCTCTAGCTAGGAGTCAGGAGACCTGGGTTTCCTGGCCCTGCCCCTCATGTGATGCATGCCCAAAGTATTCATTTGCTCCCTCATCTCACAACATGTACTTTGCCAGCAACTGTACTAGACATTAGCAATACAGAGATAAATAAGACACAGCCCCAGAAATGATCATATCTACCCACAGGCTTGGTAATGTTATCCATGTTAATCTTTGAGAAGATTATATTTCCTTATATAGTATACACATTCAGTTTCAGAGGCAGGCCAGGGCAATTTCTTCAAAGATTTCAAACCTTTTATGGGTTCCAAATCTGTTATCATAGTTAGAAAAAAATGCTCAAAACTATCATAGGTGCTTACACACTAGTTGTAAGTCCTTAGCTAAATATTGACACTCAGGTCCAATGGTTCTGTGCAAATGTAAATAATGGTATTTAGAGGATTAAATGAGAAAACATGTAAAGCACTTACACTATATCTGACATTTGGAAGACACTCAATAAATGATGATGAAGGTGTAGGCTTTTGCCTAATGGCTGCTCTATAAGTGAGTTGTGGTATGAGTTGTCTAAGAAAGGCCTCTGAAGGGTGATCATCATCAGTACTCTGTCCCCACTAGGCACCATGAGGTTTAAATGAGGCTTTGCATTATTTATTTATTTATCCTTTAATTTCTCTTGATTTATTTTTGTTATTTAGTCTTTTTTGAGGCTGTGTTTATTAAAATACTTTTCAAAATGGTAATGTGGTAGTGGTGTGAAGTCAACATTCAAACCTGAAACTTCCCTGCCTTGGCACCATAAACTGCTTTCCTTGTCCTTGCCAAGTCCCCATCTGATGACACTGCTGTGTTGCAATGCTTTGTTATTATTCTGAGAGTCAATATTATGTACTCATGATCATCTAGTGCCAATGTCCATTGGGATCTGTCCACATACAAACACAGTCAGACAATTCAGGAAAAGGAAGAGGTTTTATCTAATCATTATAGTATGTAGTCTTTCTATATTTGAATATTTACAATAAGTGGCCAATTTTTGATTTCTAGAATACTGACTTTCAATACAAGGTGCTATATATATTACACTAAAGGCCCAGCATACGAAATTCATGTGTGGGTATGGTCCCTAGGCCTGGCCTGCAAACAGGACCATCTTCCCAGTAGCTGGTCCCGCCCCCTGGCATCACCCACCCCTGGTTCCCCATTCACCATTGGGTGATCGGTGCCTGACAGTCAGGGGAAGGGACCAAGAGGTCAGCTGTTCCTGCCCGCTTGCTGGCCCCGCCCCTGCTGTGGGTGGCCATCAGGCGATCAGAGCCTGCCAGCCAGGGAAAGGGACCAAGGGGTGGTCAGTGCGCCTCACAGTGACTGGTCCAGCGGTTGTTCTGGTCATTCTGCCATTAGGGTCAATTTGCTATTACCCTTTTATTATATAAGATTATTATATAGGATAGAGGCCTGATGCATAGGTGGGGGCCAGCTGGCCTGCCCTGAGGGGGCCCTGGATCGGGGTAAGGGGTTCTCACTGGGGGGAGGGGCTGGCTGGGGCATGGGGCCGTGGGGTTTGCAGGCCAGCTACGCCCCCGAAGCAGGCTGGGGGCGGGGCCAACCTGGGCAAGGGGCCACAGGCGGTTTGCAGGCCGGCCACACCCCAGCTATGTCAGGAAGGATGTCCAGAATGATGTCTGGAAGACATCCAGTCTATCCAGTCTAATTAGCATATTATCCTTTTATTAGTATAGACTAGTGGCCTGGTGCATGAAATTTGTGCACAAGGGGGTGACCCTCAGCCCAGCCTGCACCCTCTCCAATCTGGGACTCCTTGGGGGATGTCCAACTGCCGGTTTAGGTCCGATCCTACAGGGATCCTACAGTCAGACATCCCTCTCGCAATCTGCTCACCTGCCTGCCGGCCTGCTCACCCCCCAACTGCCCCCCCCCCACTGGCCTTCTCACCCCCAACTGCCCCCCTGCCAGCCTGCTTGCCCCCAATTGGCACCCTCTGCTGGCCTGATCACCCCCAACTGCCCTCCCCTCCTGGACTGATTGCCCCTAACTACCTCTGCCTCAGCCCCACCACCATGGCTTTGTCCAGAAGGATGTCCAGAAGGTCTTTCAGTCTAATTAGCATATTACCCTTTTATTAGCATAGATATATAAGGAATACATGTATACATTTCCGAATTCCACAGAGTAATGATTATTATCCTGATACCAGTAGCCCTGTGCATGAATCTGAGCCAGAAGCTTGCTGCCGCCCTTCAGTAGCTCTTCACCTGCTGCCCCGCCCTTCTGTAGCTCCCTCTGCCCCCCAGTAACTCCTCCTGCCCCCCCCCCCATAGCTTGCTGCCCTGCCCCTGCCTGTAGCTCTCCGCCACCCACTTGTAGCTCGCTGCCCCACCCTCCTGCTGATCCGTGATCCGGTCATTACATGGTCGGTCGTTACACTTCATGGCGTAACGACCATTTGCATATTACATCTTTATTATATAGGATTATAGGTGATTCAGAATGGTCATTATATAACTTTTCTCAGGTACCTAGAGGCAGGTCTACCATGAAGCTAATAAAGTTTAAGCTCAGGCCTCTCACTTACATGAGCCTCTTCCATGGCCTGGTATTGATTTTGAATCCATGCATTTGTACTCTTTTTCTGAAAGGTCTCCCCAAATTATATAAGCTTCAGGCCTTACAAAATCTAGATCTATCCCTGTAGAGTCACACAGATGCTAATCATTTGGGATTTCAACTGAGTTTCAATTCACTGAACTCTTACAGTTCATTGTAATTTATGAAAATAGCTATTTTCACTTAAGGTTGTGCTGATGGACCAATATTAGTTCATGAGGTTGGGATTGGACTCTCCCAGTGATATGTCCAAATGATATGCTGGATAATTTTATAAGGTCAATTTATTGATATTAGCACTTCCTGATACTGTCTAAAACACTACACTGTGTTAATGACCATAGTACCTTGGTTTTACAGGGCATATTTCTTGACATGCTCAGTGATTGCATCCATTTTTCATATGGGGCAGAATTACCACTTCCATTTTATAGTTGTTAATTGAGCCAAAGAAGCAAACATCTTAATAGAGAACTAGATTAGAGGATGAGAGGACTGGTCATAAGCACATTCAAGACGCCTCTGGGAATTCCCAGATATGACTCAGTGATATGCTGAAGGTGCTGGGCAGCTTGCTTTTAAAATGTGAGTACATGTAATTCTTCACCTGACTCCCGTATGTCTGCAGCCTGAAAACTTCTAAGTATCTAATTTCTTCCCTTACACCTTCCAGCGTCAGATTCCTTTGTTCCTTCCTTCTGAACACTCACCATCTTTCAGACCTTGGACTGGGCACAGCGGAGGAATGTGGAACAGAGCAGATGACCACTCCCATCCAAGGGTGCAGGAATGTGAAGATGGTATTCTGTGTCTAGGGTCTTGTAAAACTCACACCGTTTAGTGTGGAAACATGCGGCACCTTTTGAGCTGAATGCTAATGTTATAGCAATCTTACTTCTTGGGCCTGTCAGTGAGAGGACTGTGGGATTCTCTTTCTGATCCATTCCACAGTCTCCATGCATGGCTTAAACCACCTTAAGAGCTTCTCTTGGTAGAGAAAAACAAACACACCTTGAAGGTTCTGATTTTCCCTAATTCAAGCCTGGGAAATTTGCCATCTGCACAACTTCACTATCAAGGTCTCTCCTTGTCTAATTGGCAAAATGCCATTAAAAAGAAAAAGCACAGTAAAAACTATGACTCACATTCAAAACAAATGTCATAGTCTTAAAGATATAGAGACATTGTTTTCTTTACCCCTTGAATTATCTCAGAATTAGGATAGGACTAATTTTAATATTCCAGGAAAGCTGGGTGAATGTTGGGTAAGGAGATGGGCAGAGAACAAACCACAGCATCCAAGTGCTGTGACAACTCCTCTACACTTGGCAAAGTCATGTCAAGACAATACAAAGATACGCTTAGGGTGGTCAACTGTGAGGGCATTCAGAGAGTGTGATGGACTCCACCTAGCGAGAGGTCCATGCTGATCCACCAATGCAGGGAGATTTTCTCCCTCCCTCGGAGTCTGAGACAGAGATGTTGTACAATGTGTCCGTTTCCAGAACAGCTGCCATGGGCTGATTTCTGACTATTTGAGAAGGCTTTGAAATTTCTGAAACATCTCCTTTAAAGACAGACTAATGATATTCCCCCACCACTACCACCTTTTTAAACATTGAAACATTTATCAATTAGTACATAACACAGGGGGAAAATTGAGAATTTAAGATGACTTTATAATAAAGTCCCCTGTCCTGCTTCTCCCTAACTTGCTCCTTTTTTCTACAGACCATTACTATGTTTAAATTTCAAAGTTTTAAATTTTCTGGTGCTCGCTTCCAAATTATATTGACAAACTAAGTTGACAAATAATTAGCTATACTGCCCTTTCATGATTTGTCAACTTCATATTTTTTACATTGACTTCCTGTTAAGATATGAGAGTTTTGCTCCCTGAATTCCTTTCCTAATCCCCTCACCCTTCACATACTTAGATCACTATTTTTAGTTCCCATCTTTTGTAATTTAAAACACTATAATCAAATTTCTATTTATCATATTATCTTATTAATTGAAATCAATTCTTGCTAATTTATACAAAAAGATGAGGTGTTTTTTTGTTGTTTTATTTTTAGTGGGGGAAGGACAGATATCCATAGAATCAAAGAAGCGAAGAGTCAGGCTTTAGAAACGCCAGGAATAAGAGTTGTTCTGGGACTCTAAGGAGTAATAATCAATGCACTGTCTCTTTAGGGCACTGCCCAATGTGAATTAATAGAGATTCTTAATTTTCCAGGAAGAAAAAATCTGATTGGCTTACACTGGGCTACATGCTCAGCCTTTGGCTAGCCAGAGTAGGATATGTGGACTGACAGTTTCCCTAAGACTGCATGTGTTGGGGAGGGGAAATGACTCAAAAGGAGACCGAGGAGCTATTACTCGATGACAGGGTGGGGTGATAAGGATGCTGGACACTATACTCCTTACTCTGTAAGATATCATGCATTACGTGGTCACCCCTTCCTTTCTCTCATCTCTCCTCCCTCTTCTCTCATTTGAATTTATTTTTTACATTAAGATTCATAATATTTTTAGTCTTTTCTGTGCATGCTTTGTCTTTTTGCTGATTTTAAAAATTGAGAATCATTAAACAGGCTTTACAGTATTATCTTTCTGGAGAGAAGAGTAGTATGCTACGATTACATTCATCATCTCATAGTTTTGTATTTTTCCTGGTATTTCTAATTGCCTTAAATTTTGCATTCACTGCCTTTATCATCTTTCTTATACTTCTACAATGTCTCCAGCTTACTACTATCCAGGTTATGAAACTTCTTTTCTCCCCAGGGCCCTCCTCTTGGAAGTCTCCATTTACCTCTTCTAATTTAGGCAGATTGCCTTCTGGGACAGATGATTTGTTCTTAATTTCCTTCCCTTCAGTTCTTCTCTAAATTGGGCACATCATTTCCTGGGTCTTCTGACTTTTCTTTCTTGATTTACTTCCTCATTCTACTGGAGTGCATCTCAAGTAACTCCCAAGTGAAGGGTGGATAAGAGATAAACGTTCTGAGTCTTGCACATATAAAGATACCTATTCTGCCATCATTATTTAATGACATCTTATCTGGGATAGACTTCAAGTCTAAGAACATTTTTTCTTCAGTTGTAAAAGTGTTGTTCCATTTTCTTTAAGCACACCGTGTTGCTTTGACAGTCTATCTTTCTTGTTCCTTTGTAGATGACTTTTTCTCTTTCTGAAGCTTTTAGGATCTTTTCTTTACCTTTGGTATTCTGAAATTTCATGCAGCTGTGTCTAGGGTCTTGTAAAACTCACACCGTTTAGTGTGGAAACTCTTGGCCTTCATTTTGGGAAATTAATTTGTATTATTTCTTTCTCTCCTTTTTCTATTTCTGGAGCTCCTATTGGTCAGATATTGGATTTTTACACTGATCCATGGTGCTTATTTTTTTCTCTCAGATTTTAAGGAATTCACACCAAGTGAAAGAGACAGTGGTGTCATGAAGCAGGACACACACATAGAGTTGGATGGTTCACTCAACGTACCTCCTACCATGCTTCCTTCCTCTGCTACAGAGACTAGAAACTAAGCCCTACATTTCCCAGAACCACCTGCAGGTAGGGTTCAGACAAGTGGCTGATATTCTTCCAGTGGGATATTCTAGCACAGGTGGAGGCGGAGGTGATCCACAGGAGGTGGCAGCTGTACACGGGAGATTACATCTTCCAGCGAGAAGAGTGGCAGGGGCGTCAGTTCTGAGGTGGCTGTAGCCATGCTTATTATATCCTCAGGTCTTCAATGGGTGGTCAGCACTAAGGAGCAGCAGAAGCAGCTGCTATGTCTCCTGACTCAAGCAGCCAGTGTACCAGTAGTTGGGCTCTTTCCTGGCTGTTAGTCCCAGCTTGGTAGCATTGAGCTGGTTTTCTATCTCTCCCCAAAATTCTGTGAGTCACCCAATATCCTTTAGGTGTTTAGCAAGTCTCTTTCTGCTTGAACTGGCCAGGGCAGGCTCTGTTGTTTGCATATAGAAACCTTGGCATGGATGTACGGCAAGCATGTCAAACTCACGGCCTGTGGGCCGCATGTGGCCCACAATGAATATTTTTGCGGCCCAGCCAATATAATAGTGTGTAAGAAACATTTTAATAAAAATTTTGTGACTTAATTTTTACAATATCCTGTTATACATAATTATTAATAACAAACTATAACATTTGCTAATGACTGATTACTATAATTGTGTTGCATTCATTTCCCTTACACGCCTTACACACAGGTGCATCATTTCTCTCCACTAATACTAGCAGCGAATATTTTAGCAGCCAATTGCCGCGTCATTAGTCTTGGACTGACCTGTTTGGCGTACGCAACAGGAAATATTTCGCTTTCAGAGAACAAGAAAAATAGGGTTATTTGCGTTATGCTTATTAATTTGTGCAGTTATTCAGTGTCTGGTAAGTTAATGTTCAAGAAAAAAATATTAATTTTTATTAAAATGTTTTAGTATTCTATGTTAACGATTACTCATTTATTTCAGCCCTTTATATTCAGCATGTCTCTATAGAAATAAACGTACGTTTCTATGAAAATTGAAGCTTTTGTTTTGTTCTTTTAAGCCCACATAAACTTAAACCTTGTTTATTTGGCCCATGTTCACCTTTGAGTTTGACATGCTTGATGTACGGGATTCTATGGGAGCAGAGGAAAGGGCTTCCCCTACCTAAAATGAAAGAAATGATTTCACAGAATGAATGGCAACTGAGCAGATACTTTTAGGATGAGTAGAAATTTACTGAGAGAACAAAGGTAGAGATTTCAGACAGAGGCACAAAAGTGAGAGAGCTCATATACATTCATGTATTCAACATTCATGAATACATACTATGTTTTAGGTACTGTGCTAGATTCTGGTATGTAGAATTCCCAACCTGTAACAATTTAGATATGAAAGTCACAATAAAGAAATTGTGCTTCTTTCTGTTAACTCATGTACTTATATTTGTCTCTTAGGAAGTGAAGAGGAATATATTTTCTTACTTGCCTTCCTACAGGTAAGTAATGGTGATATAATCCTCAGAATATTGTGCATATTTGGTTACATCCAGATGAAATGGATTGTCCTTTTCTGAATAAGTAGGATAGTCTTGTCTATTCCACTTAATCCATGTCCAAAGGGATATGTGTTGGCACCATAGAAAACCAGGGCTAGAGCAGGACAGGCTGTGAAAAGAGGGGTAGAAGCATGCCTGTGTCGAGGCCCACTTGTCCATATCAGGTCTCATGGTGAAAACAGTCCACGTTGGAACTGACAAATACTCCAGATGCCCACTATTGTGGAGGTCCCCTGGCTTTGTGTTTTGGACTCCAAATGGCCAAGCCCAGTCATGGCGGGACATGCCCCGAGGGACTACATGTGATGATTGGGGCTGATGCTCCTATCCAAGGAAGTTTGCTGTCAGCCACCTTCTGAGAGCCCATGAGCACCCTCCCTGGAAGGCTTGATACCTTGGCCGAGTTTCTGATTCATTAATGACTTGAAAGATAATGCCCCTTCCTGATACACAATGAGTTACTGTATTTAATACCAAATATCCTCCTTCCATTTCCTTGGCTTTAGAGTTCAGTAGTGAAGTCGTGAGAACTGGTGGGGAGCCAATGGCAATGGCGATCCAAGAGGCAAATTCAGGATTCCAATAGCCAGTTGCAGAATCAAATTTTGAAAGATTTCATTGCTAGGAACTTTTGTGAAACCAGTCTATAGTACCCATAATAGTTAATATTTATAGAATGCTTTTTATGTGCCAGTAACTATGATAAGCATTTAAATACATTTTCACCTTTAGTCCTCACATTGCCATGACTTAAGTGTTCTTATTGTTGCTATTTTATGATGATGAGGTTGAGGGTGGTTAAGTAATTTGTTGAAATTGAATCAGCTAATAAGTGGCAGATCCAAGAATAGGACCCAGGGCATAAAATCTAAGGCCTGAGCTCTGAACCCATACACTCTATTTTCTCCCTGGGACAGCTGTGTTTTTGTTTAGATAATGTATCTCTATTTGACGCCCTTTCTCACCCCTGGAATAGACTTTAAAAAAAATTAAGACTTACGTAAGCCTAAAGTTTGATCAAATTATGAATTGAACTTAGTCAAATTATTTTCCTGCGGAGGCATAACCTAAAATGAAGCGTTGGAAGTTCCCTCTCCGATTGGTCTGACTGGCATATAAAATGCAAAATTTATGGCTCTAAGTAGTTTGGGTTTTAACTCAATAAATGAAAGAAAAAAAAGTGGAGCATATTGAAATTTAAACTGTGAATATATACTCTTTGAGGTTCCACCATGGTATGAGATGATGCTTTACAATGTTCAATGATAAACCATTGGTTATCTATTTTAATACAAATATTTATTTCTAGAATGTTTAAATGGCATATCACAGAAAGTCAGTTGAGTTTTTATTTTTAAAAATATGGCCATGACTGAAATGTTTTTCTGGATTTAAGCAAGAACATCTCCCTGCTAAAAAGGCACTTTGATTAGACTCGTTTTTAGAGCTGCATTGCTAACACATGGAAATGGCATACATTTGTGCTGAACCATCTGCAGATGGTGGTTTGTCCCTCCCTCCATCCCCTCAGTAAACAGCCAGGAGCTTGTGAAGTGCTCTTTAGAACAAATGGCATTTCATTCTACAGCCTCTTCATGTTTGCATAGCAATGTCCTGTTCCTTGAACTGGGTCCCTAGTTCCTGAAAACAAGGCTAGTTAACATTGGTGACTGCATCTTGAAAACGGAGAGCTTGCTTCATGGTGAAAGATGGCCTGTTTTCTATGCCACCCTGTTCATTTGGAGGGTAGAAGGGCCAGGGGATGAAAGGTAGTAGGAAGGGGAAGGAATGCCAGCTACAACTTTAGAAGGGGTCCCACCCCTTGTGCTCACAAGCGTGGTTCCTGAGTCCTCCTGGTGGGCTGGGAGGTGGCAGCACGGAGGACAGGGGCTTTCTAAGAGGAGGTATTGGGGCCCACCCCTGTTCTTTCTACCTGGGTCCTGTGGTCCACACTCTTGCCCATCTGGATGCAAACACATGGGGGCGGAGGGTGGGGGGGGTGGAAACTTCCCTGGTCCTAATCCTGGGCCCTAGAACCCATTTAGGAAGAACCAAGGGTTGCGATCTCACCTCTCACCCTAATTGTGGGGATGGAGGCAGACAGGGAGGGGGAAGACCTTGAAGGGAAATACTCTCCTGGGGAGAAATGTACTTTCTAACACTAATGTAAACATGATTTATGCAACTCCCACTGCCAGGCTCCTTTTATTTCCCTGACTCGAAAACACAGGGTGGGGTGGGGGGTTGGGGGGTTATTACTTATCTTCCGTCCCAGGAGGGGCCGTGATCAGGGCCTGGTCTTGCTCCAGCATCTGAAGTACAAACCGCAGCCTTGAGACAGTGCCAAGGCAGCCAATTAAGAAGGTGTTGACGATACTTCCCAGGAACATTTTTCTAGATGTTTAACTTTGACCGAAAGTTTAAGCTTCTAATAAACCCCAGGAACTTCACATTTTCCAGGGAATATTGCCTGGGCTTTTAAGAACTTCCAAGAAATGCCGATTCTCAGAAGACTGCAGCTTTCAAGCTCACCCGCCCATTCAAGAGCTTTCGGGAAAAACCAAAGGCAAAGGAAAATGGTGTGTTATCACAAGCCCTGAGAGATTTAGACAACTAACCTCTGATAAGAAACCTGGCACTCACTGGGCCACCTCATTGGCTTTAGGAAATGAGGCCCCGCCTCTGGGCTCTGCCCTTGGCCCTGGGTGTGACAGGGTTGGCCGGCAACAATGCCTGTCAGCCCAAGTGGCTCAGGTTAGTGCTGGCCAGACTTTGCTTCCTTCATCCGGATTCTCTTAGCATCCTTGTTCAGATTAATGTTGTATTCAAAATTACCACAACCTAGCTATTGAAATCTAAATTGTGTGTATCTACTGACCCAGCAACCTTACTAAGAGCCCTGCAAGTGGACTTCCATGCCCATCTTACAGATGTGAAAAGTAAGGCTCAGGGGAGTGAAGGGGTTCACGAATCAGATATTGGACTTGAACCTGGGAGTTCTGATCCACACTGGGAATTGCCAAAGTGAGAGCAGGAGCATATCTTGGCCAGGGTGTCGGGGAGGGTCCTGCTGCCCACAGCAACAATCCTCCAGTTTCTGGGTCCTGGGCGGTGTGGAAAGTGCTAGAGGAGGGAGCCTGGTGGAGCGGGGGCTGGGGGAGGAGGCACATGGGGGTCTTGGGACAGCGGCTTTTTATCAACCGCATGGAGCATTTCAATAAATTTGCAACTGGTGCAGCCAACCTGGTGCATGATGGCTGAATTTTAACCCTAGTCATAAAGACACTGATTGAGATATAAAGCAGTGAGATAAGGGTGGGGGGGATCAGCTCTCCTTGGATGGGAAGTGGAGGCATTAACAAGATGTCCACCAGCCCATCAAAGGGTGGGTAAAAGGCAAGGGTGTTTCAGGGAGGCGGGAGGCCTCTGAACTGTTTGCTGTGGCCAGCTGAGGGGTTAGGAGGGTGGGGAGGGAGAAAATTGACAAGATAGGAAGCTGCAAAGACACACAGAGACCTGGCACCTGGTAACTTGACTAGGGAATTCTGATAAAACATTGTTATGCTTTGGACATGGGGGCACTCGTGGGTTATTTCTTGACTCTAAAATACGAACGATCAAACTTTAAAATAAAAATGTTAACCAACTATTGTATCTATCAGACATCATCCCACCTTGACGTTCGTGGCATCCTTGATGCCTCCTGTGTCCACTGAGACACCGGGCCCTGCTTGCCACTCTCCAGTGGTCTTGGCTTACAACTGAAACTCAGCTTCCAACGATCTTGCTGGAACTGGATCCCTTTTTAAAACCCCTGACTGCTTAGCTGACTCCTGCCTGCCTATTCCCAGGCCCCTCCTCGGTGGCTGGATGACGGATCCCTTTGCTCAACCATGGACTGTGGATTTTCTGTGAAGGAAGTTATCAACCAGAACCATGCCACATCTTCCCATCTGCCTGACTCCCAGTGCTTAGCCCTCCTGCTGAACTGGATGCCCCTCTATGGGAGGCCTGCAGAGCGTCCATCCGATGTGATGGGTACTGCGGAATGTACTTCCTGCCCTCCCACTCAGGGGCCAGTGCTGCAGACAGGGGCATTTCTCCAGCCCTCCATTCCTGCCCCATTCCACTCCAAATACCCCACATGGTCTACCCTTCCCCACTCACCCTGGTTAGTGGAGACCCAGCTAGAGCACCTTGTAAATTAGGGGTGGGGAACGTTAGGCCCTCGGGCCCTTTAAGGCCTGCGAAATAATTTGGTTTGGCCCTGCAAGGCATCAAGGGGTGAGTTAATTAAATGTTTGACCAAATACAGCAAGCTAATTTTTAAGTTGATAATTTTGTGTGGCCCATGAATGATGTTAATAAATACCCAAATGGCCCTTGGCAGCAAAAAGGTTCCCACCCCTGTAATGCATGCGCTTATCCAGGTTAAACGTTTGCAGCTATGGCCACTGTAATTCAAGATTATCTTCGGTGAGGTTAACCTTGTTCAGCCTCAGAACAAAACTGTATTCACCTGCGGCTTCCCACTGGGACCAAATCCAGTTTACAAGTTAAGCCCAGCCCAACGCTGACCTGGTCCGGTACCTCAGTTGGATCCAGTCCAACTCCAGCGGTTTCTGGACCCAGTTCTGTAAAAGAAAAGCTCCGATAATGTCTGAAAGCTCATGACACTAAAGCCACAAAGCTAGGGTCACGGAGGGACTTACCCCCCTCCTCCTGCGGCAGCGAGAGGATGGAGAGCTCCATGCTGAACAGGTACCGACCTCTGGTTGTCTCATGCCTCTGGGGACAGCTGGGGGCGGGGGGCTCCTTCAGGTCTGTCTTTTTACACCAGAACTCTTAAAAAATCAACTGAGGCGCATTACACGTTTTATGAGTTTATTTGAGCAGGAATCCATTCTTATGGGGCAGCATTCAACCTAGCAGATAGAAAGGAGCTCCAGGGAGTTATACAAAATGAAAGACTTTTACAGGCAGAAGGGAGCGGGAACAAGGAACATAAGTGGTTAAAAAGTCATTACAAGGTTACTTTCCTTTAGGAGTGGCGGGAGTCTACCAGGCAGATTATCCAGCTAGTGCTGACCAGGCCATTCCTGACTGACGGGTTTAAGATTCCATTTCTGGGGGATCCAAACTGTAATTAAGTCTCAGTCTGATGACATAGAACCTAACACGAGTGACTCCATTTGGGGCCTGTTGGCTTGTTTTTAACAGTTGTTAAATGTTTGTTTTGGGGGCAGTAAATTGTATTCCTATAAATAATTTTGCATTTCCTCGAATGCCCTTTCCTAACATCTGTTGGTTTATTGCTCTGAGCATAGAAAATTATGATCAGTTTAGTTGCTCTTAATACAGTTTGAGACTTGTTCATCAGAGAATGGAGAAGGTTAAAGTTTTTCAGAGCTAAGCAGCGGATAGATCAAAGGAAATCCTTATTTCACATCATATAAAATGTAACTTATCTTTAAACATCAGAAATGGACATTTGGAATTCGGGTTTTTATCATAAAAATGCTTTCTTGCTTCTGAGAAAACAAGTTAGTTATTCAGCCACAGCCCACATTTGTGCCAAGAAATGGGGTGGGATTGAGTAGCAAGGCCTGTGATCTTTCTTTGCCTCTCTAGTGAGTCTCATTCATTGGTTTAATGACTATGTTTTAATGTCTTTTCTGTGCCAGACATGTGCTCAATGCTGGGGATCTATTGGTGAGTGAAGCAGGAGAGTGTCTGTCCTCATATAGCCTGGCTGGGAAGACAGGCAATTACCTCACACTGTAGGGATTGTTACAGCTAAGGACACAGACACCAAGTGGAGGGGGGCCGGTGGGGGGACACAGTCTGTCTAGGCATCCGGGATGAGCTCTGTAAATAAACACCCGGGGACAAGCAGAAGTGAACAAGTGAGGTATGGCAGTGGAACAGCATGGAATAAGGACAGGAGGTGAGGACAGATTGGTCCCGACCAGGAAGGGAATGAGAGGAATTCAGAGTGGGTGGAACAAAGAATGGAAGGTGACATTGCCAAGAAGGACAGCTGAGCAGGAGGCAGCAGCCAGGGCGCTCAGGGCCTTGTAAGCCAGGTTACACCGCAGAAAATCACCGCAGAGTTTCAGGTGGAAGACTAACCTGATTGGATTTGTGCTTTTGAAGATGCTGAGAGTTTATCTGCAAAGGCTGTGTTTTTTCTCTCTCTCTTTCTCATTCTCTTCCCCTCTCTCTCTCTCTCTCTCTCTCTCTCTCTCTCTCTCTCTCTCTCTCTCTCTTTCTTTCTCAATACATAAGTGTGCATAGGCATCGGCCATCTCTGGAAAGATACCTAAGACGGGCACAGTGGTTGCCTCTGGAGGGGAGTGAAGTAGAAGGAAACAGACTTTCCCACCTACTGAATTATGTGACTACATTATCCAATTTAAAAGTGTTTTTCAATCTGAGCATTAAAGATTTTCTTAAAGGAGACAGAATCCAGTTCTTAATCCTGTTCTTATTCCATCTATTCTCAAGATAACAGAGGAATCCCATTGCCATGTTCCCAGGGCATCTAAACACTTGCTGTGATGATCTCAAGACTAAGAAGTCAAGCATCGAAAATTCATTCTAACAATGAGCTGAAGTTCACGTTCCTAGAATGCTGCCCTGCCTCCCCTCCAGCCTTTCTCTCTGCAGAGACTCAGCTGGACCACCCCAGTCTGTCCCAGCGTAGGCTGGAGAGGCGGGGGGTGGGGGGGGGGGTGCAAGAGTGAAGCAGGCCCAGCCTAGACACCCTGGGCGCTGGGTGAGCCCCCACCTGGAGACAAGGATGGGAGGAGGAGGGGTGAGGCCCCGCCCAGGAGACAGAGAGGCAGCAGCTATTCTCCAAGGAAACCCTGCCATGGAGGAAAGACGACCAGATGTTGCCATATCCTCCCAGGGATGTTGGAAACAGATAATTTATTTTAAATAGCTCAATTGAAAAATGTTGGCAACGAAACCAACTTGCTAAACAGCATTTAGGAGGCGGGGGTGGAGGAGTTGTGTCCCTCTATTCTCTCTTCAGGGCTGTGGTTTGGCCATGGCTCTGTGCCTTGACATTCTCACGGCTCTGGCTTATGGTTCATACCCATGGCCACCTCTCACCCAGGGCCAGTAACAGCTCCCCCTCCTGTTCCTTCAGTCTAGGGGTGATGTGGTGTCCCACCGTTCCTAGTCCTGGTTTCCTTACCATTGCCCACACCTCATGTGTGATCCCTTCATTAAACTCTCTTTAATTCTCCCCATCTCCTTCCTGCTGGACACTGTCTAATGTGCCCTTGCTGTGGACAATCCTGCTCTCGCAGGTGTGACAGTGTTGGCTTTAACCTCGTGGCCAGTCAGAGCACTGAACTGCCCAAGCCACGGTTATTGGTTCACATATAATTGTTCCAATTGCACAGAATAATAGTACTAAGTAGAAGCTATCAAGAAGTACTATCTATTCCCTTGGAGCTGAGCCTGGGAGAGGATAAATTTGGAGCCTCCAGTAGCTATTTTGTGAAACCTGAGGGAAAGACCCAACGCCAAAGAAGGCAAAGTCCAGAAGTGACCTTGTTTTAGTCCCTGGAGCTAAATCCACTTCTCAGTGACCTTGTCACTGAGACAATATGTTTCTTTTTCTTTTTCTTTTTTCTAAAGCCAATTTGAGTTAAAGTTTCTGCCACTTGCATCCAAAAGCATAATTTATCTAAAAAATCCCCCAAAACATTACATATATTTACATAAATGTCATTATACTCATTGATTTAACTAAGCATAAACCAGTCCTGTTCATCTTTGTTCCAGCTTCACACTAATACAGTGTAGATAAACCCACACTGGGTTTCAGCAGTGACAGAAGCTAGAGAGTTGGTTTGCCATCCACCAACGGGAACCAACAGGGGTAGAACAGCATCTTTGCAGGTATTGCTTCCCGTGCCAGGAAGAACACCTCCCAAGCCATCATCCTGCCCACTTGGACACTTGACAATAGCAAAGAGGGAAAATCTTCATCTGAATGAATGGGAAGATTGATGCTATTGTTGGCAAGGCAACCAGTTGAAGCCTGGTGTTTACTGACCATTGTAAACAAATTATGAATTTGTGCCAGTAACCACAATATAGACAACTAGGCATAATAAACCTTAATTCTCAAAGAGATCATGTAACAAATAACCCAAATAACAAAAAATCTTTGTGGGCTCCAAGGGTGTCAATTATACTAGACCTTATTCTATTCATTAATTTATTCAAGAGTTTGTTGAGCGAATGTCAGCTTAGTGCAGTACAGGCATGCCAAATAGTTTTCATTTCTTGTACTAATATGGTTGTGGCTGCTCAGTGCGCTGTGTTGAGAAAGATTGTGGTGCCAAATCTGGGTTCTACAAGCACGAATATCATAGTTAGTAAAAGTCTTCTGTAGAAGAAAGGACTGCCCAAGGTTTTGTCATCCTTTTGGATTGAAAAGAGCCTCATCTAGAGTGAGAAGGAGTCGATTTGGGGTAAATCACTTCCAGTCTTTATTTCCTCAAATTTGTAAAATGGGGAAATTGATCTAAATAACTTGTAAGGTTCCTCCTTCCTTCCTTATGTGCTTATTTATCCATTCTAATTATTTGTTGGATTATGTGTGGCAGCTATGATTGAAATTTGTTCTTGTGTTTGGGGTAATTTTCCATCTTATGAATTCAGTTCCCTCTATTATAGAAGCCAGAACCTCACTTTCCCAGCCTCCTGTGTAGCAAAAATGCAACCGGGGAATCTAGGTCCACCAATCAGGCACATCTATTCTGAATTTGTTTGGAAGCTGGTGATGGTGAGAGGAAAGGCTGCACAGAATCCAGTTGGCCAGGGTGAGGGCAGAGACATCCAGTTTGTTGAAGCTGCAGTCACAGAGGGCCCACTGGCAATGTTCAGTGCCTGGCTATGGGGCGGCCCAGGGGAGGGGGCGGGCAGGTGGGCGGGCTCTGATGGCTTCACTGGAGCAGCTCTGCAGTGCAGATGGGGACATTGATCCAGTGGCCAGCTTCCAATCCTTCATCTGTGGGCCTCCTTTAGTGACCTTTAGATGTTTAATTCTTTTAAAAATAAAATCATTTCACTGCTGAAATGAGCCAGAGTAGATGTCTTTGTTCTGCAGAAGCTCAAATACTTATAATCAAGACTGAATACCTTCAAACAGATTTTTTCTCCTTTAACAATGAAAAAATTTAATTCTCATTTATGAATTATAAAGTGTATGCTTAGCTAATAGCTTGCAAAATGTATTTTGTTGCAATTATTATCAAGATAATTATTTCAGATGGGTAATTTGCATCACAAAGGGAGTTTTTTTCCTCACTTTTATCTCTTGATTTTTCTCAGTGCACTATAGAACATGTAATTCTTTCAGTGTTTATGGTTCACAGATTTACATTGAGAGAAGGACCCCTCTTCTTATCATTGCTAGCATGGCTTTCAAAGAGTTTGTAGGAGTGCTTTGGCTAGGTTTCTATAGTTTAAGTAAGTCCTTGAATTTTCTAACGATTAGAACAAGTATCTCATGAGGTTGGATGTCTGCAGCAAAGAAACTCACTTGACTAATTGCCTTTATGAGAGTTTCTTAAGAGGATTTGAAATTTTTACCCCAAACTGTGTACAAAAAAGATCACATTGCTTTATTTTCTTTAATCAATTGAAATTCCACTTCACCCTCCAGCCTACTGTTATTGGCACCAGCCTATTGCTATTGGCTGTCCTCTCCTCAGTTCTTGTCAGTAAGAAATATTTCAAATGAGTGACAGACAGCAAGCAAAGCAAGGAAATTTATTAAGGAAGCAAGGCAAGCAAATTTATTAAAATAGTAGAGGCCCGGTGCACGAAATTCATGCACAGGCTGGTGGGTCCCAGCCTGCACCCTCTCCAATCTGGGACCCCTTGATGGGCAGTCGGACATTCCTCTTACAATCCAGGACTGCTGCCTCCCAACCACTTTCCTGCCTGCCTGCCTGATTGCCCCTAACCGCTTCTGCCTGCCAGCCTGATCACCCCCTAACCACTCCCCTGCCAGTGTGGTCACCCCTAACTGCCCTCCCCTGCAGGCCTGATCCCCCGCAACTGCCCTCCCTTGCAGGCCTGGTTGCCCCTAACTGCCCTCCCCTGCAGGCCTGATTGCCCCAAACTGCTCTCCCCTGCTGGCCTGGTCACCCCCAACTTCCCTCCCCTGCTGGCCTGGTCACCCCCAACTGCCCTCCCTTGCAGGCCTGGTCACCCCCAAGTGCCCTCTCCTGCAGGGCTGGTCCCCCCCAACTGCCCTCCCCTGCAGGCCTGGTCCCCCCCAACTGCCCTCCCTTGCAGGCCTGGTCCCTCCCAACTGCCCTCCCCTGCTGGCCTGATCACCCACAACTGCCCTCCCCTGCCAGCCATCTTGTGACGGCCATCTTGTGTCCACATGGGGATGGCCATCTTTGACCACATGGAGGTGGCCATCTTGTGTGTTGCAGTGATGGTCAATTTGCATATTACCTCTTTATTATATAGGATACACTTGGCATAAAGCCCAAACGGGCAACTCAGATGGTCTGAGCGCATGCCCAGTGCAAGATCAAGGAGTTTTATATCCTTCTTCCTATAGGTTTCAACAAGCAAAGCAAGGGAATTTATTAAAAAAGCAAGGCAAGCAAATTTTTTAAAATACAGATATCTTGGGTAGAAGATTAGGTTTCAGTCTCCCTTTTACTTTGTTGTGGTTTTTCTTGGGATGTTTGTACATACACCTGGTCATCTTGTTTGGCAAGTCCTAAGGCAGCTGACTTCTTTGTTCACTGAGTGAGATAAAACTCTCCCTTTTTAGCTCCCTCTTCCCCTCCTCCTGCCTTCTCTTCTCTTCTCTGGCTAAGGGAAGAGGAGTATTAACCATTTGCTCTCAAGTGTCCTGGATTGGGGAAGATAAGGTCTTGAGATTCATAAGCTGGATGCAAGCTGCCCCAAACTGTTTGGCCTTATTTAATTTTCTTGTCTCAGTGTGCCTATTCTACTTGCCCTGGGTTGCTGACCTGTCTCATTACCATACTGTTGAAAAACATGCTTTTAGGAGTCTGCCTCAAAGTAGGCTAAAGGGGCTTTACTTCTTTCATATTATCCACTAACAAACCATCTTCCCATTCTTTAAAACAGATAATAGGTATTAATTTTTATGCAAAAGTGTTATTCACATATAAATTCAAGCTTTTTCTCTGGGATCTGATTGTTGCTCTTAATCTCTTCTAGTATGGAGATTTTGGAGCCTAAATATAAGGGGATTCTTCCTCCTCTTGTTCTATCAACCCTTTCCCCGCTAAGGACAGACAAATTCCTAGGGTCTTGCAAGCAGAGCAAAAACTGGGTGCAACTTCCAATACCAGCCACAATAGAAAAGTTGGTATCAGATTGCCCACCCACTTTAAATAACTATAATGCTGGGCAAAATGTATGAAGTAGTGGTATGTGGGCATTAGATAACAGGCAATTGAGAGGCATAATCCTTGAGAGGAGGAAAATACACAAGGTGAACTTCTCTTTTAACCCTGTGAAAAGTTCAATACTATGTGAAAAGAAAAATCTGGTTAGAGTCATGTTGCAAATCAAGGCACAGAGAAGTAGAGCCCAAACAGATGCAATGGTTTTTCTAGGTAGAGAGGAGATAGATCAGAATTCAGGGATGCTGAGGCTACTGGAATTGTCAGGTAGGGCAGCTGAGAGGAGAGAGGCCCAGAATTATGTAGGGAGCTCCTTGAATCTTGGCTCAGTCCTAAGCTGCACATGTGCAGGGTGAGGGTTCAAGGGTTCTGACAGAGAATAACTACTTACGAGGTGTCAGCTGAATAAGGATTCCTGAGATAGTTCTGTTCTGATAAACCAGAGAGTAAAGATTTCACTAAAAATCCACAGCAGTTAGTTGAGACTCCAGAATAAGCAAACATCAGAAATAGTGCTACGCTGGCTCCCAAATAAGAACTTCAGACCTGCCCTAACAAAGCCTAAAAGCAACCCCTGAAAAAGCCTAAGCTGCACATAAACTAACTGCCAGCCAGAACAAAACTCAACACTTACTAAAGGAAGGCCCTCCACAAAACTGCATCCCAACTTTGAGCACATAGGAACAAATTACTAGGTATAGAAAGAAGCAGAAAAACATGCTACATATTCAGGAGAAAAAAATTCAATAGAAGCAAATTCAGAGGTGACAAGGATGTTGAAATTAATAGACCAGTACTTAAAGCAACTTTTATAAATATATTCAAGGATGTAAGAGAAAATATTCATACATTTTGTGTCAATTGGAAAGGAATCAAAATAAGGAAATGAAAATCATAAAGAAAAGTAAATTCTCAGAGTGGAAAATACAATATATGAAGACTTAAAAAAAAATCACTGGATGGACTTAACAGATTTGATGCTGCAAAAGAAGAGTTCAATAAACTTGAAGACAGGTCAAAAGGAATTATGTAAAAATTTTAAAAAGTTATAAAAATAAGCACAGTCTCAGTAGCCTGGAGGACCTTATCAAGAAGTTTAACATATTTGCAATTGTAGTCCCAGAAGAAGAAGGAAAGACTGGAACAGAAAAAAAAGTTTGAAGAAATAGTAACTGAAAATTTTGAAGTTTGATGAAAAATAACAACCTGAATATCTTAAAAATCTCAATATATTCCAAGTAGGATAAACACACAGAAAATTCTTTCTAGTCATGTAGCCTAATTGCTGAAAACGATAAAAAATTTGTAAAGGGGTGGGGGAATATCACCTGCATGGGAACAATGATTAAAATAAGAACTAACTTCTTATCAAAATCAATGTAAACCAGAAGACAAGGGAATAACATTTAAAGGGCAAATGGGAGGGGAAAAAGTCTTCAACCCAGAATTCTATATCCAGAAAAAATATCCTTGAAGTAAAAATAAAAACAATTCCATATAAACAGATGCTGAGAGAATTCACTACACTATATTGCAGCATAGGAAACGTAAACAAGTTCATTAGGCTGAAATAAAATAATAACAGTCAGAAAGTTGTATCTACACAGAGAAATGAAGAACACAACACCATAAATGGTAAATATAGTAGGTATGTTTCTTGTTTATTAATTTATTTAAAAGACAATTGACTATTGTAAGTAGAAATAATAAGGTAGGGAGTTTGTAACATATATAGAAGTAAAATATATGACAATAATATCAGAGAGGACAGGAGGAAGAGAAGTATATTGCATAAGTATACTGCATATATGTGAGGTGGCATAATCTTAAGTCATAGGAGACTAAACTAAATTAACATTGTATTTTGTGGTTTTTCAAAGAATATGCCAATAGAGGAGATAAAATGGAATACTAAGAAATACTTGTTTAACACAAATGGAGGAATAAAGAAGGAACAGCAGAAAAAGGACAGATGTGTCAAATGGACCACAATCAGCAAAATGATAGTCAAATCCAGTGGTATCAATAATTTTATTAAATGTAAATGGAGTAAATACTATAATCAAAAGATAGAGATTGTCAAGCTGGATTAAAACAAGATCCAACTATATGTTGTTTATAAGAAAAACACTTTAAACAGAAAAGTACAGATTAATTAGAAGGAAAATTATAAAAAAAAGATGTGCCATGCAAATCCTAATATATATAAAGAGCTATGTGGTGCCACAACCGAATGGGCGACCCGTCACCATGAAGTGAATGGAGCACCTCTGGGTTCCCCCTCGCCCCCAGCCCCCGAGCCACTCACCATGAGGAGGGGCTGGTGGCGGGGTGGGGCTGGGAACTGTTGAGTGGCTGTGGCGGGCTGCTTCGTGGGGTGGTCGTGAGCTTAGTGGAGCAGTCACCCAGGTGGCAGCGAGTTTCGCAAAGCAGTGGCAGGGCAGGGGGAGTTTCCCGGAGCATCCAGCGGCGAGCTTTGCGGGGCAGCAGCAAGCAAGCAGAACAGTAGCGGGGCGGGGGAGCCTTGCAGAGCAGTCCAGGGGCCGCGAGCATCGCAGAGCATCCCGGGGTGGGGAGCTTCACGTAGCGTTGCAGGGTGGCAGAGGCCATGCGACGGAGGCCAGGCTAGGCCTAGGGACACTAACCATGCACAATTTCATGTGTGCTGGGCCTCTAGTACATATAATAAGAAAGCTAGAATGGCTGTATTAATCAGATGCAGTAGATTTCAGAGCAAAGAATATTACCAGAAATAAACAGGGACATTTCTTAACAGGGTCAATTTATCAGAAATGCACAATAATTTTAAATGTCTATGTACCTAATAACAGATCTTCAAACTACATGAAGCAAAAACTGACAGAACTAAAGGGATCAGCAGACAAATCCACAATCACAGTTAGAATTTTTAATACCTTTCTCTTAGTGCTTAATAGAAAATTTATACACACACACACACAAAAAAAAATTCAGTAAGGATCTAGAAGGCCTGAGTAACACTATGTCTAACTGACATTTATAGAACAGTATGCTCATCAACTGCAGAGTATATGCTCAATTTGCCCATGGAACATACACTAAGATAAAGCATAGGCTGGGCCATTAAACATGTTTCAGTAAATTTTACAGGATTAAAATTATACAGACTTAGTTCTCTGATTAAAAAGAATTAAATTACAAATTAATAACAAAAAGTTATCTGAAAACTTTCCAAATCTTTAGAAATTAAGCAACTAAGTAACTCATGGGTAAAAAAAATAAATCACAAGAAAAAAGTTTAAATATTTCAAGCTAAATAATAATGAAAACACAACATATCAAAATATATAAAATGTAGTTAATGCAGTGATTAGAAGAAAATTTATAGCTTTAAATCTTTATTAGAAAAGAAGAAATGTCATTTTTAAATTAGTGGCATAAGCTTCTACTTTAAGAAGTTGTAAAAAATAGCAAGTTAAACCCAAAGCAAGTAAGAACAGAGATCAGAAAGAGCAGAGAACACTAGAGAAAATAAAGTTATTTCTTTGAAAAGATTCATGAAATTGATGCACCTCTAGAAAACTGATCAAGAAAAACAAACTCACACATTACCAATACCAGGAATGAAAGAAGGAACATCAATTCATATACTTCAGCCAGTAAAAGGATAAAAAGATAATTGTATGAAAATTTTTATTCAAATAAATTTGACAACTTAGATAACAATAAATTTCTTGAAAGATACCAATACTGACACACACAAAAATGAAAATCTGTATAGTTACATGTGTTAAAGAAACTGAATTTATAGTGGAAATCTTCCCAATGAGAAAATTCTAGGCCAGCTTTACTCTACTGGTGACTTCATCAGACACTTCAGGAAGAAGTAATATATATCTTATACAAACTCTTTCAGAAAATATTTAAAAAAGGAAATGCAATTCATTTTATGAGACCATCAAAACCCTGATGCAAAAATAAGATAAGGACATTACAAAAAAACCCAAAAATTATAGTCCAATATTTTTCATGGAAGTAGATTTTAAAAATCCTTCACAAGGCATTAACAAATAAAATCCAGTAATATAGAAAGTAAGATGTCCTGACTAAGTGGATTTATCCCAGAAATGCAGGGTTATTTTAACATTGAAATATTAAGCAATACAATTCACTATTTAACAAAAGAAGAACGTGTGATAATCTTAACAAATGCATAAAAAGCATATGATAAAATTCAACACCCATTCATCATAGAAACTCAGCAAACTAATGTGAAAAATTTGGCAATATGATAAAGACTTTCTATGAAAACTCCAAGATGATTATGAATTAAGTTTGTTAGAATGTTAACAAACTTAAAAGCAGCATTATAAAGCAGTATTATACATAATGTCCCCAATCTGAAAACTACCCTAGTGTCCACTAACAGGAAAATTAAGATACAAATTGCAGTTTATTCATACAGTGAAATAATGCTCATCAATAAAAAGAATAAATTAACAATATATACAACATCAATGAGTTATAAAACATTATGATAAGTAAAAGATGCAAGGCACAAAATTGTACATACTTTATGCTTCTGTTTATATGAAGTCCTAGAACATATGAAACTCATCTATGTTTATAGAAATCAAAATTGTGGTTTTCTTGAGGATGCTAGCATTGAAAGACATGAGAAAGTTTTCTGGGGTAACTAAATGTTCTGTATCTGTACAAGTTTGTGGGATATGGGTTACACAATTGTATGCATTTGTCAAAACTCACCAGGCTATCCATTTAAGATCTGTACCAGTACATTTCATTGTATACAAATTATAGCTCAATGAACTAAATTAAGGGGGAAAATCTTTACGTGATGTATCTCTGATCTTTGGTCCACATTAGTTTTCTAAGGTCACATAGTAGAAAACCTTTTTTATATTTCACAAACACACACACACACACACACACACACACACACACACACACACACACACACCTCAGAAGCCATCTCCAATCTAAGCCATCTTTAAGAAAACACCAATATCTGGATCAAAACCCTGGAGACTGATTTAATTGGACCAGACATTGCTCTTTAAAAAACAACAACGAAAAACTTCACAGGAGATTCTAATGTACACTCAGGATCCAGAATCCATTGTGTAGATATTGCCACTTAGCTGGGACACAGGGAGCTGGAGCTTAATCCTCACTACTCATGGAACTCTTGGCCGAGTCCCTTTCAAGCCTCAATAGTCATTGTCCTACCAGACAAACATGAACCACTCAGGATTTGAAATAGGAAATGTAATGCAGGGGATTGGTTACCCTGGTAATGGAAGCACCGAGAAGCCAAAAAAATATAGTGAGGCAAACATTAGCAACAGCCCAAAGTCACTGAAAAGGATCAATGTTTCAGTTCAAGCACGCTAGCAAGAGGGTCAACCTTTTTGTTCTATTCAGCCCTTCAACCGGTTGGATGAGGCCCACTCACATTCGGAAGTGCACTTTGCTTTATTTGGTGCACTGACTCAAATGTTAAACTCCTCCAGAAACCTTTGCAGACACCCAGAATAATCTTTAACCAAATGACTGAGCACCATGTGACCCATTCAAGTTGCCATATAAAAGTAACCATCACAGTTGCTCAGAGAAAAACCTTGAAATTGTCCTTGAGTTCTCTCTCATACCCCAGATCAAATCAAGTAGCAAGTCCAACGACTCTACATTCAAAATATGACCAGAACGTGACCACATTTCATCACCTCTACAACTACCATCCTAGTCCAAATCCCCATCATCTCTTGTGTAGATGATTGTGGTAACTGCCTCTGCTACTATTGCCCTTGAATCCCCTTCACTATTTAGTCAAAATATAGCCATCAAAGTGATGCAATAAAAATGTGTCAGCTACTGTCACTAATGACTCCTCAGACCATTTTGAATAAAAAGGTCTCCCTACCACTTCACTCACCCCTTCTCCTCCCCATTCTCCCCTTTACTCATGCCACTTCAGTCACTCTGGCCTTTTTGCTCAATCATGCCCAGCACATACATCTCAGAGCCCTTTGCACATGCTTTCCCTTCTTTTCCAAAGGCTTCTCCCCAGATATTAATATGCCTCACTCCCTCACCTTCTGTAGCTCTCTGCTCAGCTCATAGGAAACCATATTTAAAATAGCACACTCCATTGCGCTGTCCCCCTCCCCCCCAATTTGTCACTGTTTATCTATGTTCTCTGCATTGTTTTCCTTTACTGAACTTATTATGACTGGTACCTAAAACAGTGTATGGCACATAGAAAGCACTCATCAATATCCTATATAATAAAAGGGTAATATGCAAATTGACCCTAATGGCAGAATGACCCGGAACTACTGGTCGCTATGATGCGTACTGACCACCAGGGGGCAGACGCTCAATGCAGGAGCTGCCCCCTGGTGGTCAGTGCACTCCCACAGGGGGAGCTCCACTCAGCCACAAGCCGGGCTGACAGCTGTAAGCACAGTGGCAGTGGCGAGAGCCTCTCCCGCCTCCTTAGCAGGCTAAGGATGTCTGATGGCTTAGGCCCGATCCACTGGGGAGTGGGCCTATGCTGGCAGGTGGACATCCCCTGAGGGGTCCTGGACTATGAGAGGATGCAAGCTGGGCTGAGGGGAACACAGCCCCCCTCCCCCTGAGTGCACGAATTTTTGTGCACTAGGCCTCTAGTTTATTTATAAATAAGTGGTTGAACAAGCTAAATAACTAATTAACATCAGAAACAAATAAAAGCTGTTGGCTTAACCATTCTGCAAAACTATTACCACACAAGGAGCTGGCTTGAAGCAATAGCTCCTATAGAGATTCATAATCATAGAATTTCCCTTGAGGTAGCAAATTCTTATCCTTCACATAATTATAAGCCAGAATACTATTTACTAATTCCCTTCCCTTCCAGGATTCTAGGAATGAAGATATTAGTAAAACCTCAAACAAACAAAAAAAGAGAGAGAGAGGGAGAAAATGCTCTTTAAATATCAGGCTTTAAATTGCTAGTATCTATTTCTCAAGCCTGAGGGTACCATAGTCAGTGGGAGGTGTGGGATGAGTCAACAACTGTGTACAGTTGTAGGAAGTGGGTAATGAAGGACTGTCCCTTCATATCCCCACTGAGCTTGAAGGAGGTACCTTTATATTGCATCTTTATAGTTACAAAAATAATAACTGTTGTTTAACGAACCTCTACTGCTTGCACAGTACTGTGTTAAATGCTTTACCTTAATCTTCATTTTAGACTTAGGGGTAACATATTTCCTTGTTTTATAGGGTAAGAGACAGACACAACAGTTAAGTTCCCTTAAATAAAATGAAGGATAAAAACATATGCAAAAAATGCATTTGACAAATTTCAGCATTCATCCTATCTAATAAAAGAGTAATATGCAAACTAACCATCACTCTGTTACACCCACAAGCCACACCCACAAGCTAATCAGGAGCAAGTATGCAAATTAACCCAACCAAGATGGCTGCAGCCACGGAGTGAGCAGGAGGCTTGGGTTTCCCCAGCAATGGAGGAAGCCAAGCTTTCTGCACACCCTGGCGGGTCCAGGCCTCCACTCAAGGCTACAAAGTTTCAATTATAGAAGATAAATAAATTCCAACAAAAATGGTTACAGCCATGGAGCAAGCAGGAGGCTTGGCTCTGCTCAAGGCTACCAAGTTTCAATTATAGAAGATAAATAAATCCCAGATACCAGGGCCTCCACTTGGGTTGCTGGGGGGCATGGCTGGCCTGAAAACCACCACAGGCCCCTCACCCAGGCCACCCCACGCCCCAAGGGAACCCCCACCCTGATCTGGGACACCTTTCAGGGCAAACCAGCTGGCCCCCACCCGTGCACCAGGCCTCTATCCTAGCTAATAAAAGAGTAATATGCAAATTGACCATCACTCAAACACACAAGGTGGCTGCCACAAGATGGCCAGCAGGGGAGGGCAGTTGGGAGGGACCAGGCCTTCAAGGGAGGGCAGTTGTGGGCAATCAGGCCAGCAGGGGAGGACAGTTAGGGGTGACCGGCAGAGGAGGGAAGTTGGAGGCAATTGGGCCTGTAGGGAAGGGCAGTTGTCAGGGACCCAGGCCTGTAGGGGAGAGCAGTTAGGGGTGACCAGGCCTGCAGGGGAGGGCAGTTAGGGCCAACAGGCTGGCAGGGGAGCAGTTAGGTGTTGATCAGGCTGGCAGGGGAGTGGTTAGGGGGTGATCAGGCTGGCAGGCAGAAGCAGTTAGGGGCAATCAGGAAGGCAGGCAGGCGAGCAGTTGGGAGCCAGCAGTCCTGGATTGTGAGAGGGATATCCGACTGCCCATTTAGGCCCAATCCTACCAGGCAGTCAGACATCCCTCGAGGGGTCCCAGATTGGAGAGGGTGCAGGCTGGGCTGAGGGACACCACCCCCCCATGCACAAATTTCGTGCACCAGGCCTCTAGTTTATAATAAAAACTCAGTGGGGAAAAGCTAAAAGTGTTTTCCTTAAGATCAGGAACAACACAGGGATGTCTATTTTCACCACTTTTATTAAACATAGTATTGGAAGTACTAGCCACAGTAATCAGGCAACAAAAAGAAATAAAAGGCATCCAAACTGGAAAGGAAGAAGTAAAACTGTTATTATTTGCAGATGACATAACTAAAACACTCACAAAGAAAAAAACACTATTAAAACTGATAAATTCAGTAAAGTAGCAGGTACAAAATTAATATTCAGAAGTTGGTTGCATTTTTATACACTAGTAATGAGTTATCAGGAAGAGAAATTTTAAAAAACCAATCCTATTTATAATTGCATCAAAAAAGTAAAATACCTAGGAAGAAATTTAACCAAGAAGGTAAAAGACCTGCACTTAGAAAATTATAAGACATTAAAGAAAGAAATTGAAGAAGATATAAATAAATGGAAGCATATACCATGTTCATGGGCAGGAAGAATTAGTATCACTAAAATGTCCATACCACCCAATCTGTAGATTCAATGCAATCCCTATCAAATACCAATGACATTTTTCACAGAACTAGAACAAATAATCATAAAATTTATATGAACCACAAAAGATTCTGAATAGCCACAGCAATCTTGAGAAAGCAGAACAAAGTTATGCTACCTGATATGAAATTATACTATCAGGCTATAGTCAATCAAAACAGCATTGTACTGGCATAAAAACAGACACATAGAATAGAGAGCCCAGAAATAAACCCACGCCTATATTGTCAATTAATCTATGACAAAGGAGGCAAGAATATACAATGGGGTAAAGACAGTCTCTTCAATAAATGGTGTTGGGAAAATTAGACAGCTACATGTAAAAAAATGAAACTATAGCACTTTGTTACACTGTCCACAAGAATAAACTCAAAGACTTAAATGTAAGCTGGGAAGCTATAAAAATCCTAGAGGAAAATGTAGGCAATAAAATATCAGACATCTTGCATAGCATTATTTTTACCGATATTTCTCCTCAGGCAAGAGTAACAAAAGAAAAAAATAAACAAATGGGACTACAGCAAATTAAAAAATATTTGCACAGCAAAGAAAACTACCAACAAAACAAAAAGACAACCTACCAATAAGAGAAGGTATTTGCCAATGATACATCCAATAATGAGTATACCTGGATACACATTTCTCCAAAGAGGAAATACATATGACATAGATATATGAAAAGATACTCAAAATCACTAATCATCAGAGAAATGCAAATCAAGACCACAAAGAGATATTACCTTACATCTTTTGGAATAGCTTTCATCAGTAAATCAACAAACAAGTGTTGGCGAGGATGTGGAGAAAACAAAACCTCCATGCACTGTTGGTGGGATTGAAAATTGGTGCAGCCATTATGAAAAACAATATGGAGTTTCCTCAAATCATTTTCCTCAAAAATAGAATTACCATATGACTTAGCAATTCTATTTCTGGGTATTTATCCAAAGAAATCCAAAATACTAATTTGAAAAGAAAAATGTAGCCTATGTTCATTGCAGCATTATTTATTACTAGAGGCCTGGTGCGCAAAATTCATGTACTGGGGTGGGGGTGTCCCCTCCACCCGGCTTTCATGCCCTCGCAGTCTGGGACCCCTCAGGGGATGTCTGACTGATGACTTAGGCCCGCCACTGCCACTGTGCTTGCCAGCCGTGAGCCCGGCTTCTGGCTGAGTGGTGCTCCCCCTGTGGGATCAGGCCAAAACCAGATCTCCGACACCCCCCGAGGGGTCCCAGATTGCAAGAGGATGCAAGTCAGGCCGAAGGACCCCACCAGTGCACGATTGGGGCCAGGGAGAGACACAGGAGGTTGGCCACCCAGGGAGGGATTGTGGGAGGGCTCCAGGACGTGTCTGGCCCGACTCACTCAGTTCTGATCGGCCGGACCCCAGCAGCAAGTTAGCCTACCAGTCAGAGCGTCTGCCCGCTGGTGGTCAGTGCATGTCATAGTAAGCGGTTGAGCGGCCGTAGCATATCATTAGTGTATTACACTTTGATTGGTTGAATGGCCGATGGTTCGACTGGACACTTAGCATATTAGGCTTTTATTATATAGGATAGCCAAGATATGGAAGCAACCCAAGTGTCCATCAGTAGATGTGGTACATATACAGTATATGTATACAATAAAATAGTACTCAGCCATAAAAAGAATAAAACCTTGTCATTTGTTACAACATGTATGGACTTAGAGGGTATAATGCTAAGTGAAATAAGTCAGACAAAGAAGACAAATACCATATGATTTCACTTATATGTGGAATCTAAAAAACAAAATAAATGGACAAACAAATCAGAAATAGACTCAGAGAACAAACAGATGAACATCAAACACATGGGGGTTGGGGGAGATGGGTGAGAAAGGTGACTGGATTAAGAAGTACTAATTGGTAGTTACAAAATAGTAAAGTACAGCATAGATAATATAGTCAATAATATTCTAATAACTATGTATGGTGCCAGGTGGTACTAGACTTTATTGGGGGGTCACTTGGCAGATCATTTCATAAGTTATAAGAATGTTTAGCCACTATGCTGTACACCTGAAACTAGTATAATATTGAATGTCAACTGTAATTGAAAAAAAAAAGTTATGTCCCTTGCTTGGGTCATACAGCAAAGAATGTGAAAGTAGGGTTTCAACCCAAACCTGTGTAATTTCATAACCCACAAGACTCATGGGAGTGTTTCTTTCCCAAAATGTAGGGCAATTTCTCTTCATTTTAAAATTGCATTTCTTAAGAATGCCATTTTGATCTCTTTTGCCCTGGGTCTTTTTATTACTATTTCTGAGAACCTTCCCCTTAGAGTTTACAACCTTGCCAAGAGAGAAGATAGGTACAGCCTGGCTAGTGAAATTTTCATAGACTCATTTGACTCCATAATGGTGACCTTGTACCATGTGATTTGTGGTCCATGTGATATATGACACAGATGATAGAGACTATGTGATATCGCAAGTTAAAGTTAAAGGTGTAAACTAACACAACAGTTTTTACAAGTGAGGCCTCCTCACCACATTGAGGTATCTTTTTCTCCTCATATGCTCAGCATCTTCTGCTCCAAAGTAGGCAGGGAGGCTGTGATGAGTAGAGATGGTCTCAGGAAGGATGAAAACTGTGAGCTCTGCTTCAATTTGGAGATGTTTGTCCATATTAGACAGGTTTCACCTGGTGACCTTATCTCCTTAAGTTCTCTCAGCTTCTTGACATCTGAGGCTCCAGGTGCCTTGGCTGCAGGACATTATTTAGAATCTCCAGGGTCTTCTCTAATATTGAGCAAACTCCAAAATGTACATAAATCCTAAGCATCCCAGCTTTGTGTAATCAGACTTCAGTTACAAATGCAGACTACACATGTTTTAGACAAAAGGGAATTGGGGCTCCCAGAGAATGATAAAAGCACCTTCTAGGCGGCCTAAGGAAGGCCAGGTTGGGTTGGTTGCATACTTCAGTCCTTTAAGCTGACTCCATTTCCATTTTTAAAGTTTCCACAATAGTTACTTTCTTTTGATCTTCTTGTGGGTTGCATAATAGGCATTTCCTCCCCAGTAATTGAACAGTGGAATTTGGTTATGATTTCCTCCTAGTTCTAGCTGATGGCCTCTGCTGAGGATTGCTAGGCTGTTATGATGTAGTCTTTTGGTTTTTGATAGAGATATCCTGGCAGTCAGCATCTTTCTATTTTCTGGAGGGAATCGAGTTTGCTCACACTTCTCCCCAGATTTGGGGTGATCTGTTCTCAGCTTTAATTGTTGCATTCATGAAGTCTTGCCATCATCATTTCTTTAAACTCTGCACAATTCATGGATATTTGACCATAGCAGCAGCCAAGGTTCTGGCTCATGCTTTATTCATTCCCCGTTCTGAGACTCCTGGCTGCCTTTCCCGTTCATCTGCAAGGATTGGCTTGCCAAAACACTATTGCCTATTTCAAGAATTTTTTGTTTTTTACTTTCTTTTTAAGTTTCATGTTAACCTGTTATTTGGTCAGTTTCATTGTTTCTCTTTATCTGAAGGTTGTTATTTTTTAACTTCCTACTTGCTGGAAGCTTGCTATCTCAGGACTGTCACATTTCATGTAGAAATCAGATTTTGGCTTGCTGCTTTGGTATATTTCTCATAAATACTTCTGTTATATTTTCCCTTCCCTCAATGACCTCCTCAGCTGATGTCATATTTGGGCTGGTTGCCCCAAGAAATGGGAGAGGTTGGATATGATGACACTAAGCAAGCATCCCAAGGCTGTGATGAGTTGGAGAATGACAGAATCTTAAAGCTGGGAGGGCACCCAAAGGTTGGTAAGTTCATCTTCCCTTCCAATGCAAGAATTATTCTACAGCATACATAATTTCGTCCTCTGCTTGACTCCTTTCATGCAGGGAGAATCCATTAGTTGGCTAGGTAAATTGCTCCCTTGTTTCCAGTTTTGATTACTGAAATTATTATTTTTTTCTTTCATTAAACTGAATTCTAACTCCCTATAACTTCCTCCCATTAGTTCTAGGTCTGCCCTCTGGAGTGAGACAAAACAAGTAGACTTAATCTTTTTATAATACAGTATAACTAGAGGCCCGATGCACGAAATTTGTGCAAGGGCGTTGGCCCCGGCCCCTGCCTCTGCCTACTGCCTCCCACCTCCGCCGCAGCCACTGGCCACTGGCCTCTGGCCGTTGGCCACTGCCCACTGCCCACTGCCTACTGCCGCTGCCTCTGCTGCAGCCTGGGGCCCTTTGCTGCGGCTTTGTCTGGAAGGAAGGACATCCAGTCTAATTAGCATATTATGCTTGTATTATATAGACTAGAGGCCTGATGCATGAAAATTCATGCAAGAGTAGGCCTTCCTTCTTCCAGCTGCTGGCACTGGCTTCCCTCGGACACCTGGGACCTGGGCTGCCAGTACCAGCTTCCCTCTGGCACCTGGGACCTGGGCTTCCCTTCTCTGGCCGCTGGCAGGCACCCGGGACCTGGGCTGGCTTACCCTGGGCCACCCACAGGCACCCAGGATCTGGGATGGCTTCCCCCGGGCCACCTGCAAGCACCTGGGACCCAGGCTGGCTTCCCTCTGGCCCTGGCCTCATCAGGAAGGACGTCCAGAATGACGTCTGGAAGACGCCCAGTCTAATTAGCATATTACCCTTTTATTATTATAGATAGTAATTGATACCAAGTATTGAGTACTTGAAGGGTACTCTGTGAAGTGTCTTATACCCTGTAACAATCAGGGTTCTTCAGTTGCAAGCAGTAGAAACCAACTCTGGCTAACTGTATTAGTTCTCTTTTGCTGAATAATAAATCACCCCGAAACACAGTGGCTTAAGAAAATAAACATTTATTATCTTACTGTTTCTGTAGGTCAGGAATTTGTAAGCAGCATTGTGGGTGATTCTGGGTCAAGGTTTCTCATAGCATTGCAGTGGAGATGTCAGCTGGTGCTTCAGTCACCTGAGGTGTGACTGGGACCAAGGAATCCACTTCTGAGGTCCCTCACGTGGCTGATGGCAAGTCGGGGTCCTGTGCCCTGCGGACCTCTCCACAGAGCATTCTTAACATGGCAGCAGGATTCTCCTGAAGAGAGTGACATGAGAGAGAGAGAAGCCCTAGTGCCCTTTATGACCTAATCTCTGAAGTCACTAAGTTTTATATCTGTATTTTATTTTAATTGGACAGTAAACATAAGGCTTCTAGGTCAGAGTCAAACTGACCTAGAAGCCTTACGTGATCATTTAGCTACAGAATATCTTAGTGGCAGTTCACCTTTCCCGATTCCCCGTCGGGGTTGGTTCATGCTGAGAGCCAGGTGGACACTGCCCGTGGTGAGGGCGGGGTGGGGCATCTGTACCACAGGTGAGGAATCAGAAATGATGACTCTCAGAGCTTATATAGAAGCTGGGCCATTTTCCCCTCCTCCAGAGAAAGGGAGAGAGGACTTAGAATGTATTCTTTTCTTAGGTGGAAAGAAATGCTCGTACCTCAGAATGTAAGCCTTTAGCTTCAGAGAAGAAAAGGTTTATTATCCTTTGAATGGAGTGTTTGGCTCCACCAAAAAGGAGACCAATTATTGCTATTTAATTCTCCTTTGGAACAGGAAGAGCAGATGGCTTTGGAGAAAAAGGAGATGTTCTCTATCTTTATAGCCCCCCTAAATTACAGGGAGCTCTGGGTCTAGAATTCAGACAGAATTCAGAATCTGGTCAGGCTCTGGCTGGCAGGGGGAAGCGGAGGGCTGAGTCCGCACCTTTAGTGCCGAAGCCAGGCGGGAGCAGGCTCAGGTTAAGAGCTGTTCTAAGCCCTTTAAGCTTTTGGGGTTATTACCACACAACATGATACTCAAATTCCTCACCATCACTGGCCTTTCTCCAGACGCGCTGTTTCACCAATATCCCGCTGACTGTGAGAGTGTAGTGCTCCAAGCCTGGTCTGTCCAGGGCAGGGAACAGTGGGACCATTAAATCCTCCGAAATTATGCCCAAAGTGCTTATTTGTGGGAGGAATCAAACTAAAAGCTTGTCAGGACTAGAGCTTGGGTGAGGGTGGAGAAATGTCTCTGGGATTCACAGGATCCAGTTTAGTTAAGTTCAGCATTTATGGGATCCTTTTCTATCCCTAGGCCACTAAGTTAGCGTTGGGGAAGTGGACATGAGCACCATGCATATTTCTTGCCAACTGAGGAACTCCCATCCTTGATTCTCAACTCCTTCCAACAACAGCCTCTCCACTAGCCCAGCCACATCACCTTCTTCTGTGTACCAGGAATGCACCCACTCTTCTCCCTCTCCACTGTCACCCAGGTAAAGCCGCCATCAGCATTCTCCTGGAAGGACACTCCTGTGTCCCTCTGATTCTGCGCTCCACACTGCACCCAGAGTATACTTTTAAACCTTACACCAGATGTTTGTATACAATATTAATAAAAGATCGCTCCCCTGCTTAATTCTTCTATTGCTATTTAATTCCCTTTGAATGAAATTCAAATTCCTTACCAAGGCCCTCTGGGATCTGGTGCCTGCCTCAGTTAAACCACCTCTTTCCACTTGCTCTCACTGCTGTCTCAACCACATTAGCCCCCGGTGCCAGGAGCTCTGAGGCATTGCACATCGTTCTTGCCTCAGGACCTCTGAATGTGCCAGGAGGCTCTGTTTTGTTCCCGTCCCCACTCTAAGACATATCCTTCCCCTGTTCTCTGCATGTTCAGATCCATTTCATCTTCCAGGTTTTCCTCAATGTTCCTACCCACATCATCTTATTTCCCAGTCAGGGCACCATTTGTTTCCACCGGAGGATGCATTACACATTGTAATTATATGTTGTTTGCTTCTTGACAAGCTTTCTCTCTTCACCAGACTAACGCATCTTGGGAGAAGAGACTATACTGTGTCCTACCTGGTCAACATGAGCAGTCCCTAGACTAATAGTAGTTAAATGAATGTTTATTTAAATTATCATCTACATAATTTACCCAAAATAGTTATTAGGAAACATGCTACATTTTTGTGAGGATTAAATATGTTGTTGGCAAGAACAAATGAGATATGTGAAAGCATTTAATATACTGTGTGTCCTCCTTCTCTCCCCGCCTCCCTTCTGGGGCTAAGAGAAACACAGAACTCTCTAGAATTCTCTTGATTACAGTCTTTTCTGCCCACGGACAGTTGACTATGAAGAGATTTTACCTTTCTAAAGCATCTCTCTTCTTCGAAAGACATGGATTAAGGGGAAAGAGGGTTTTGATGATCTTTTAAAAACACCTGTAAGGAGCATTGCTCTGCAAAAGTGCTCAAGCCTCCCTACCCCTGCGAAAGATTCCTGGGCAAAGTTGCCATTGGGAATTTCCAATTCATTCTCAAGAATCAAGGCACAGACCGTCCCTAAAGTAACTTTAGAAATAATAACACAACTAGTACTTAAAATACCAGGCGCTGTACCTGCCTCATGCAATTGACTCCACCAACAAGCCGAGGAGGACTGTGCGGTGATTACCCCACTTCACGAAGGAGTATATGGGTACAGCAAGTAGGATCCTAATGCAGGCTGTCCAACTCCAGAACTCTGACAATCCCCTAGCTCTGTTCCCAGTGTTTATTCTCCTCTTCCTGTTTTGAACTTCAGTCTGGCCCAAATCTATGCCTCACGCTCTCTTGCCACACTCCTTTAGGTTTCTAAAGGACTGGAGAAGTGTACCTAGTACTGGTGTAAATTCTCCCCACTTGCACAACCTCTTACATGGTCTTCCCACCTCCCTTTCTTGTAAGTTATTCCACATTCTGTATAGATTAATATTTCTGTAACACATTTTTGTGTATCACCTCATCTCAAAGATATTCATTCTCCTGGCATTCAAGATATCATTTCCAGTTCTGTCTTTTCCTAGCTGTGTGTCCTTGGACAAGATGGTGAATTTCTGAGTCTGTTTTCTTATTTCTCAAATAAAGATATCCGCTCCATGAGTGTTGAGATTAGACAAGATTCTCTGTTAGTCTGGATAGGCTAGCTTGTGCTGCTATGATAAATGAGCCCTAAAACTGTGGGTTTTCCCCCACTCACACTGTATGCTCATCCCATGCCCATTGTCTTCACTTCAGGGCTCTAACTGATGGAGCAGCCTTTATCTGAAGCACTGGCAGATGTGGGCCAGTGAATATGGGTGATCAGTAATACAATCTCCCACAGATAATGTAGAGGCCAGGCCCTGGCACAGTGTCTGACATGTGGTAAGAGCTAAATAAGTGATTTCTCCTTGGTGTGTACCCTCAAGTAGGAAATGTGTTACCCTGATGTCTAAGCCTTTCTGTACAGCCTGTTCCTGCAGGATGTATGGCGTTTAGATGCCAACCATAGTACAGACCTCTCCCAGTGGGCTTGTTCCTCTGAAAGGTTAAATTCTCCTTTATGTCTCCTAGCTGCAAAGTCTGTGTGCACTGCTGTAACTGTTTCCTGGAGTAGCCGTCACAAACTTCCACGAAGAATCTGTTCTTTGTTTCTTCAAGCTCCTGGTGGCTGTCAGCATTTCCGGACGTGTGGCTGCATCACTCCAACCTCTGCCTCCACGGTCCTGTTGCCTCCGCTTCTGTGTGTTTGCTCTGTGTCTCCTCTAAGGACAGTCATCACTGGATTTAGGATCCACCTGGATGATCGAGGACGATCTCCTTATCTCAAGATCCTTAAATTAATTACATTTCCAAAAGTCCACTTTCCAAATAAGGTCATATTAGTAGGTTTTGGGAATGAAAATATGGACATATCTTTTTTGGGGGGCAGGGGGGAACCCTTCAACACTACCAAATGAGTACTTTGAGCATTGCACAGTTCATGACTCAGTCATTTTTTATTATTTTAGGATGAGGTTAATTTTAGACATAACCTTTTTGTTTTAGTGATCAAATGTTTTATATAAACCCAGAACTCAGTGAAGAGATTTCATTTCCACCACAGCATTTTGTGTCTCTGAGAAATTGCCTGAATGTAGATTCACATTGTCACATCAGGAAAGCAAAAGAATTATTATATTAATAACAAAACTAGGTACCCTCTCTTCTTTCCTTACTCTTTATTTTCTAGGACCATTGGTTCATTAGGTATAACTAGTTTTGCTGAGATTGCACATACAGACTATCGGTGCTTCTAGGAGTTCTCCAATGTGAAAAAGACATATTTTTCACCTTTGACTAATATGGAAATTTTCCATGTAACTCTGCATTGACTGAGGTCTTCTGGAAAATTCCTCTGAGAAGTCTCTGTACCTGAAACACAACATCTTTAGAAAAGATACTCTAGGATTAAAGAAAAATCATGCAATCATATAATCTTATAATAGAACTTGGCATTTAATTAATTGCATTTTTTAATGAGTTATATTTTCTTTACTGCCTTTGGGAGAATTAAATATAATTTACATCTGGGGGGCGGAGATCAACCTCTTTATGGACATATTTTTTTTTCTAGTGTTTGTTCATAGTTAATGAGGCATATTTTCCTGTTTCCCTACTCTTGGTATGACAATATATTGACATTCACTGCCCTTTCCATAGCGTGTGTAAATGAAGGAGGAAGGGAAACAGGGAAAGAGTAGTAATTTGTTGTCATGGAAATCAGTTAATACAAAAGCTGGTGGTTTGAACTATTACTACTTGAGATGTTTAGGAGGGGGAGGAGGAAGGATAACAACATCTGTATCACTATGAAGCCAAAATCCTTAGAAAATATTGGCAAATACCTGGCCAGGTTTTTGTCCCCTCTCTCTCTGTTCCCCTCATGTGAGCCTACACTGATCTACCAGAACCAGACAAGGCCCCACAAGTCTCTAACCCCTCTGAGCATGGCACGGCCAAGTGTGCTGATGGGTAAAACTAGCATTCAGTGTCTGAGTTTCTTGGACAAGTATGACTCTAGTTTAGATAAAAAGAAAAAAACAGAGGCATTTATGCCGGAAGCTAATTCCAGCATGTCAGCAGGGCTGAATCATCTGGAATGGCTGAGGGCATTTCCCCAAACCTGAAAAGGATGCATAAATGATTGCTTGCTGCTAGACAGCTGAGGGCATTTCAATCTACATGTTATATCCTCCTGCTGGCCAAATACCTGAACAGCTGTAGGCAGTTTCCCCCAATCTGACAATGGATTCTGTATACTAAACCCTGGCCTTTGATATGTATATCTACCTTGCTTTAGGATAATTTGTGTTAATAAAAAGCAAGGGGTCCAGAGAGACAGGAGAACTTGGTTTCTTTAGCTAAGTCTTATCTGGCTCACCAAAATGCCTTCCAAAATTATGTTTCGTCTTTAGATTCTTTAATCATTTACAGCAGCCCCTTCTCCAGATTCCTGAACCCCTTCAAGATGCTGGATTAAGACCCCCGGCATTGCCCTAACTGGTTTGGCTCAGTGGATAGAGCGTCTGCCTGCGGACTGAAGGGTCCCGGGTTCGATTCCGGTCAAGGGCATGTACCTTGGTTGCAGGCACATCCTCAGTGGGAGGTGTGCAGGAGGCAGCTGATTGATGTTTCTCTCTCATTGATGTTTCTAACTCTCTATCTCTTTCCCCTCCTCTCTGTAAAAAAAATCAATAAAATATATTTAAAGAAAAAAAAAAAGACCCCTGGCATTACATTTATAGCAGCTTCCCTTCATTCCCTGCAATCGGACTGATACCAGTATGCAATGATACTCCTTCTCTGGAAATGACCCTAAGTCACAGAGTTGTCCCTTTGGCCATATCTGGACTATTATCCTGACTCCTTCCATTGGATACCATTATGTAGACTTCCAGCCACTGGTATAGGGGTGGGACCCTGAATTTTTAAATTTTAATTTGGTCAATCATGTCATTTGTCCTCTGGTCATAGTTGATTTGTCCAGGAATGAACATCTGAGCCAAAGAAGACCAATCAGAATCATTCCCAGAACTTTTCAAGTTGAAACTAAGAGAAGACCATTGCCTCCATATTGGAAGCAAAGGTGTGTGATGTGAGGCCTGTTCCTCACCTGAAAGTGGCCATGTTTCAGCATTCTTCAAAGACATCTTTTTAAGCAAATCAAGAGTAGAGTGACAGATGCAAGGTGGACAGTAAGTCTACTAGCAGAGCTCAAGTCTCCAATTCAGTTGTCTCTAAGGTCTAGCTGCACTTTGAACCTTTGCACAGTTAAGAGAATCCACTTCTAATAAATTCCCACAGCTTAATCAGGTTACTTAGAAATGGGTTTCTATCCTGGAAATCATGAGTCCTAACTAATACACTCTCTTCACCCTTTTTAGTGGTGACTACAAGTATGTCTCAGTCAGTTCCTAAGCTTCTCAGGAGATGCTTGGATGACCCAAATTAATGTAATCACAAAGCCCTTAAGATATTGCTGCTAGAGGGAACCCAGGGAGTTCATAAGTGGGAGTGTTCTGTTTTTGTTTTGATCAGTTTGCTGGGATTTGCTGAAGACTCCCTCTTGGATTAAACACAAGCACCCCTTCAGGTTGCAGAAATTAAAAAAAAAAAAAAAAAAAAAGGCAGTTCTTGATCTTGGCAGAGCTCTTTATGTCTTCTGTGTCTCCTATGGCACTTTCACATCCATCATCATACTTTACCTCTGAACAGCTCTTGGAGGCCAGTGGGGCCCAATGTCAGCATTGCTGTTTTAAAAGGAGGGGCAGCAGTGTTCCAGAAAAATTAAATGTTTTGTTCAAGGCTGCTGAGTTAGTTCAGGACAAACCAACCTAAAAGTTGGGTTTCCTGACTCTCAGAACTTTATCCCTGTTCTACCCACAGTTGACTGGAAACACATGAGTCTTGTGGCTTTCACTGTAGGTTCTTAGTCGGAGGAGGCAGAGAACTGGACTGGGAAACGCCCCTCAGGCTGGTGTATGTGGACTTGTAATAGATACACAGAGATCATGGTGGGACAAGGGGGTGAGGCTCATTTTGCTGCCTTCTCAGAAAATGGAATGGGAGAATTAGATGCACATTATTAACAGTCTGGTGAAGTAGATTAAGGATGACAAGAACAATGTGAACTAAGTCTGAGGAGGACAGTCTGACCTGAGAAAGACCAAAAAGTGCATGTTTCTACCATCTGCATCTGCCTTAGGAGAGTTGGCATCATGGCTCAGGCCATTTTCCAAATTGGGAGAAGGGATCTCTCTATGCCAGGAGGAGGGCTGGGAAGGCTTCTTGGAGGCAGGAGTCTGCCTGCAGAATTGCTTGGCTACAGAATTGGATGTGATAAAACTCCTTCGAATAGGCAAAGAATCAGAAAAGGTTATGGTTTCGAGGTGGTTCTTCCCAAGGCACCCCGAGGAAAAAGAGCCACTGAGACTCCATTAGTGGGGAAAGGAAATGTAGTTGGAGCCTGCCTTCAGCCACAGATGAAAAGGCTCCTATTTGTAGCGCAGGGCCCCAAAAGAAGTTTTGTCAATAGTATTTAACTATTGTTGGTATTTAGAACCCCCAAAATTTAGAAATGGGAAAAATAGGACTGACTTTATGAGCATTAAGCTGGAATACCAATATATATTGGATTAGCTGTAAAAGGTCAGTAGAAAAAGACAGGATGGCTTCCAAGGCTCTTGGACTGGTTGGGCATGGGAAGTGATGTTGTAAAGAGACGTGGTAGTAGTAATGGTCAACCATGGAAACAGAAAAAAGACAGGCACAGAAATAGTGTTTGTTCAAACCCTGTCCAGGGGGGAAGGAGCCTTCGCCAATGGATTTTGTGTATGCAGTACCATTTCTAATGCGTAGCCATATGTAGAGTGTAATAGCCATTGTTTTGAGAATTCACATCCTACCTGCAATAGTATCTCAGTGTGAGACTATGATGCATTAGGCCAGCTTGCCCATAGCTGTAAACCTTTGATTTATCTAATTCCCTGGCTGATGTCACACTCAGCTTTTTTTTTTTTTTTTTTTTTATCCTTATCTGAGGACATAGCTCAAGGTGAGGAAGAGAGAGATAAAAACATCAATGTGTAAGAGAAATATCAATGAGTTGCCTTCTGTATGCTCCCCTACAGGTATGTGCCCTTACTGAGAATCAAACTGGCAACCCTTTGGTGCACAGGACGACACTCAACCAACTAAGCCATTCCAGGTGGGCCATTATCTAGCTTTTTCAAGGAAGTAATGTACTAATCCTAGAGATTCCAGATAGCCTTGGTCCTTTTAAAGGTGGTTTCTCATAAAAAGTGAATAAGTTGGCATACTCTATTTTTTTCTTTTTTTATATCAGCCTCTTGAAGATGGTTAGCATGAGCTTACCCTGGGAAATTAACTGTATGATATGTTGACAAAATCAAGTTTTGAGTTTACCAGACTAATTATCTGACTGATGATGATTGTACATTTGTTAAGTTTGTAAATGGACACCTTCCAAGGCCATTTGGGATACACCCAAACAGCCTTTCCCTGGTGGGGTATCCTGGCATTGACATTTGGGTGAGAAATCACATTTTGAACTGTAACACAACTCTTGGAGGGGGAAATAGATACAGCAAGGTAAAAATTAGGGTCTTGGTGTCAGGAGGGGGGATATACACAAGCTTTACAATGGTGCTAAAAACACTGGATGCATGTGGTGACCACAAGAATGTGCCTCACAGACCTTCAACCATGGGAGGTAGCTGTGCTCTCAAACCGAGCACCACATTTATACAGAAGCCCCACTTCTCGTGAACTGCTCCCCACTATGGACTAAGCACGGCAGGAATATAAGACAGGCCTATTCACAGGGGACCTGGGACTCCTCTGTTGGCTAACTGGCTTGAGAACTCCTAGTGGCTTTGCCAAACCTGCCTTAGTGCATGGCGGTCTAGATTGTTTTCATCATTCTCCTTTACTCAAGGTCAGATTTCTATCATGTTTCCTACACATGGTCCATCTTGGCATCTGCCTCTCAAATGCTTCAGGTGAACACAATGAAGAATGTACATAGACAGGATCCCAGGAGGAAAGCAATGACACGCTCATATTGGGACACTTTGAATAGGAATTCTTTTCAAAGGTATGGGCAGAGTATAGAGAAAACACGAGGAAGCGTGTAGTTGCTCCAGGCCAGTGAGGCAGTGTTCCCCATTTTAGGCTGGAGGGAGTAGTTACTAGAATTCAGAGCCTGAGAGAGGAAGGCTTGCCTCAGAGGAGCTGGAAACTGCCCAACGCACACAGCCTAATGGAGGGCCCCCGGCTGGAGGGGCTGAAGGAATCAGTACTCTTGCTTCACTGTTCTCCTCTCTCTGACCTCTTGCTGGTGCTCCCATTGCCCAGCCCACCTGGAAGCTACAAGGAAGGTGAGTCTGTTGATGCAGGCCCCAGAGGTCAGCCTCATGCATCCTGCAACAGGGAAGAAAAAGATGGAGAGTGAATCTGGAAAGGCAAGAGGGACATCCCAGCCAACGGACAAGAGCGGCTTTTGAGTGGTGGCAGCAAGCCTTTCCTCTAGGCTTCCGTGTAGCAGCAATGGCAGGAAAGAAACCGGACCTGGCAAATTATAGAGCTCAGAACCACCTCCCCCTGCATCTCTTAGTCTCAAACTCCCCCGTGTGGTAGCTTCCACCTCAGGCTAGTAGGCTGATAACCATGCTCATTTCTGATGTCATATCCAGTTCCTGCAATGTGGGAGATAGGAAACGCTATCTCGTCTCTTAAGCATCACTCAGGCATGAGGAAAGCTATCTAGAAGCCTCCAAGAGAATCCCCTAATATATGTGGCCACTCAGAACAAGCTGGGAGTTCTGTTAAGAAGGAGGAAGGGGGCTGCTACATCCATTTTCTACATAGCAAACTGAGTGCTTTGTAATGCACAAATCTGATAATCTCATTACCTGCTTAACAATCCTTCAATGGCTCCCACAACTCTCACACAAAAGCCCACATTCATTATATGAGTATACTAGTACAAGGCCCTTTATGCACTGGCCCTAGTCTGCCTCCTCCTTCTCATTTCTCCAACTGTCCTCTATCCTGCAGTCATAAGAAACTGCTTACACTTATGCAAATAAGCCATGCTCTTCCCTCTTGCACTCGTTTCTGGGCTTCTGCTGCGTCTTCCATCTGAAGAACACTCTGCTTCTCTGGCTCACTCAGCTCCTCTTGGGAAACACCGCATAGATATCACTTCTCAGGACACTTTCCTTGGCCCTGCTGTGTGTGCATAGCACCTTGTACTTCCCCCTACGGTATCTGGCTGCTTTCAGATGACAGGAGTCTCTCCTCCTGGGCTCTTTGCTCCAAGAGGGGCAAGTCTGTGTCTACTGTAAGGAGCTGTCTGGTGTCCTGGCTAATGGCTCAGGTTCTAGCCTCAGACAGCCTGGATTTGGCTCTTGGCTTCACTTCTCATAGTAACCTTGGGCTAGTAATTTAAACCCTCTAGGCTTCTGTTTCATCATTTGTAAAGTAGGAACAATAATAGTAACTACAAGATTACAATGAAGGTCAAATGAGATGATTCATGTAAAAGCATTTAGCACAGTGGCTGGTACCAAGTTGGTGCTCAATAAATGTGGGGAATGGATGGTGATATGGTAGACAGAGCTGAGCCTATCCCACTGTTCTGGGAGTGTTGCAAGGTGCTCTGTCACTCTTGCCCAGACAGGGGACTTCCAAGGCCAATCATATATATATATATATATATATATATATATATATATATATATATATATGTGATTGAGGAGGATATAGGAGTATGCTGGCCTCTTAAATAACTCCCTTACTAGCCTGTCAGGTTGCTCAAATTCTACCACTAGGAATCAATTCTTTCAGATTAGCAATCAATCCATACGGACTCACTTCCTGCCCCAAAGACACTGGCTTGTTTAATTAGTCAAGGTATAAACAGCAAGTGTTATTGGACTAAAAGGAAAAGAACTCCGCATTGAACTTGGAGGATGGGTGGCATTTAGACAGGTGGAGAGGGAAGAAGAAGGTGACTCAGATAAAGGGGAGAAAAGAGAGAGGCAGAAAAGCTACTTGCATGACTGAGGATAGCATGTGTACCTTGGGTGACCAGAGGTCCTGCAGGGAAATCTTCGAAGATAAAAGCATCCCCCTGAAAAATATAAATTCACTTGAAGTGATATCATAGAATTTTAGACACAAAAATACTTTAAAATTCCTTTATTGGAGAAACTGGAACACAGAAAAATGAAATATCTTGATCAAAGTCACCTCGTTTGTTGGCAAGAGAGAAAATATAAATCCAGACCCCCTGATCCTAGACTCTAGAGTACTTTTACCCACTGCCTCTAAATTGTTTAGACAGTTTTGTTTCCTCTAAATAACCTGCTGAGGTAACACAGTGGGGGAAATCAGGGTATTGTTGTGGGTGGAGAGCAGGCAGGTGGGAGTAGTGCACGGGGGAGAAGAGATTAAAAAAAGAAATCCATTTTGAGTTAATGTTTCTGTATGGACTCAGATAGCAGTCTAGTTTCATTCTTTTGCATGTGGCTTTTCAGTTTTCCTACCACCATTTATTAAAGAGACTTTCCTTTCTTCATCCATAGAAAATTAGTTGCCCACATGTGTGTGGGTTTATTTTTGGGAGCGCAGTTCTGTTCCATTGGTCTGCGTGTCCGTTTTTCTGCCAATACCATATTGCTTTGGTTATTGTAGCTTTAGAATAATTTGAAGTCAGATAGTACGATACCTCTGTCTCTGTTCTTTTTTATCAGGATTGCTTTGGCTATTCAGGGCCTTGTGTTTCCATACAAATTTGAGGATTTTTTAATTCTATTTTTGTGAAAAATGCCACTGGGATTTTGATGAGGATTGCATTAAATCTGTATAGTGCTTTAGGTAATATGGCCATTTTAACTATGTTAATTCTTCTAATCCATGTTGAAGAGGATGTGGAGAAAAGGGAACCCTTGTCCACTGCTAGTGGAAATGTAAATTGGTGCGGCCACTATGGAAAACAGTATGGAGGTTCCTAAAAAAATTATGAATAGAGCTACCATATGTCTCAGTAATCCCTCTTCTGAGTATCTACCCCCAAAATTTGAAAACACTTATTCATAGATATATGTGCCCCTATGTTCATTGCAGCATTATACACAATAGCCAAGACATGGAAATAACCTAGGTGTACCTTCAGTGGATTACTGGATAAAGAAGATGTTGGAATACTACTTGGCCATAAAAATACCTAACAACATGGATGGATCTTGAGAGTATCATGCTAAATGAAATGTCAGGCACAAAAGGACAAGAACCATATGATTTCACTCATATCTATAATAATAAAAGCATAATATGCTAATTAGACTGGACAGCCAAATGACCTTCCGGACATGCTTCTGGACCACCTTCGAAGCCAAGGCTGGCTGCGAGGGCCGAGGCAAGCCGCCGTGGCTGCGAGGGCCGAGCCTCTTGCACGGATTTCATGGTTCGGGCCTCTAGTGTGAAATATAAAACAAAAAGCAACAAACAAACTCATAGATACAAACAACAGAATGGCAGTTACCAGATGGGAAGGAGGTGGGGGGAAGAAGAAGAGGGTAAAGGGGATCAAGTATATGTAATGGAAGGAGACTAGACTTTGGGTAGGGAGTGTTTGGGTGGTGTGTTATAAAGCTGCACACCAGAAATTTATATAATGTTATTAACCAATGTTTCCCCAATAAATTCAACTAAAAAATTAAAATAATTGTTTTAAGGTAATTAATTGAGCTCCGTACAGAATGGATTAGAGGAAGACAGGATATTTTCAAAGAAACAAGTTAAAATGATCTTGTAGTCTGGTAAAAAAAAAAAAATATGACAAAATGGCAAAACTTAGTTCCCAAAGGAGGCAAAATAATGACATAAACTGGTGGGAGGCAGAGGGGCTGAGTCAGAGTCCTTGAGAATTAGCTCACATGGGCAGAAGGTCACAGCAGCAGAATCAGTGATTCCTTATCTCTCCTGAGGAGGGACCAACAAGTCAGAACATCTGTCCTCCCATCCTTCCAAATTCCAATAGGCATCTGTATCGAGAGCAACAGAAAACTATGTCCAGTACCACTTGCCAATGGAGAGAATTTGTCTATATCCATTTCTGCCAAGCAATTTGCAGATGGAAGATGGAATGGGCTGGCAAAACGAAGAACTGGTGAGAGCTGTGTTTGGATGGCAATAAGTGTGAAAATAGAAAGGAATGGATTAAAAAATATTTTAAGAAAAGAGAGTTGGTGGGCCTTTTCTTACAGTGGAGACAGCAAATGCATGTTGCCTTGCTCCAGGCCAAGCTCACTAATCAAGCTACACTTTCCTGCTCAGCCTGGGTGAAACTGTAGAACCCTTTTCTAATTTATCATCCTAGTCTACACAGTTGGGCTTTATGAGTCCTCCATTTCTGAACATTTATTATGTGCACCAAAATCTTGCTGTTCAATATATGGAGACCCTATTTTTAAAAAAAACAGACCATAATTTCCTCATTCTTGTTTTGTTTTTCCATTGCTAGTAAATGTCTGGGTTCTGCTCATGGAGTTGAGGCAGACACTGTTTATAGGCATCCTAAGGTCAAAGAGACATTGAAGGTGCTGGAAACAAGGCCAGAAGGAAAATCTAAACTCTCATCAAGAAATGCAGTAAAAGGCTGTAATTAGAAAACTGGTGCCAGGTGTGAGATCTAGAAGTGAGGCCAGGTCACAAATGGAAAAGCAGGGGCTTAGGAGCCAGAGGATGGGAAGCAAGGCAGGTTGCAGAGTGCAAGTTGGGACAAGGCAAATGCTTTAAAGCTAAGCTTGTGGAAACACTTCTTGGAACTGTCAGACCTGCCTCTGTGCAGCCATTAACAGAGCCATGCATGTACTATGCATTAATGCATAAATAGAGTAAAATGTACATCCAAGTAATACGGTCTGAACCTATGTTGAAATGTTGCATTGAGCAAGAAATTTCTGTAGTTTCTCTTAGTCTCCTATACCAGTTTTAGACAAAAATATCGACCTGGCAAATTTCCTTTACATTATTGGTATCTCTCCAGATGTTGTTAATATTGTATTCAAGCCAGAGTGGAAAAGATAGCCCTCAATACATGCGATAATAATAAAGCAGACCTTACAGTGGCAGGTGGAAACATGAAGGACTCCACCCAGAGATGTTTGCAGATTAGATCCCCATGAAGCCTTTGTTGCCCCCTGTTCCTGCAAAGCCTGAGGGCCCGCCCGGCTTCTTGCTGCAGCTGCCTTTGCAAAACTGAATGTCTTGCTCCTGTCAAGAAAGCAAGTGAAAGCTCAGCGGTTCTTTTATGGCTTGTTTTTCTCTGCAGCAGGGGACATGTGCCCCCTGAGTAGGCATTTTTCTGTGCAATCAGTAGGGCTACCAAAGCAAAGGCAAGGAGATAAAGGTGAGTCAGGAAGGAGAAAGTGGCACCTGGGAGCAGAAGAAAATACCAAAAAGCCAAGTCATGGAAACAAGGCCAGCTGGCATTCACCCAAGTTAATGGGACCAAGTTGACTCGTGCAACCTTGGGAACAGCTAAGATTGTTTGCATGCACATGATGAATCATCTAATGTGTAAGTCAAGATACCAGCTTTAATTAATCTTGTGCATTAAAACAAATTTAAGTATTTTGAACATGAGCTAAGAAGATAGACCTATAGGATCATGCAGTGCTCATTGCTGGGCAAGTGCATCGAGGACAAAGGAGGAATCTGGGGGTGCCCTCGGGAAGTGCTTTCCCTTGTGGCCTGCAGTTTCACCTGTGCGGTGCTCCATGTGGGGTGTGAATGTTGGCAGTATGTTGGGCTGGATGGTATTTGGCTCACCCATGCTGCCCGCAAGTCCTCATTACTTATAGGGCTATGATGTTTTCTGGAATACTAGGACTGTAAGGTGTGTTTATGGTTCTTTCCAGTTTGCAAGGGACTTTCATAATGGTTGTGGAACTTAGCATGCTCGGATGACCTCTGCTGGTTGTTATTATTCAACTTGTTAGTGGATATTTGTTGGGTTTTGGCAGGACAACATCTATTCCATATTCCCTTAACAATAGTGCCTGTTTCCTTTTAAAATTCATTTCTCCCCATGGGAGACAGCTTGGTAAGACTATAATCAAAGTGCCCTGCTCTCCCTCAGCTAAGGAGCAGGCACATGACCCATGACATTCATGAGCTCATTCTTCACATTTTCAATCTTGAGCAGAATAACAAATAGATTGAAAAAGAGTAAACCCATTTCATCCAGCAGTAGCTCCAGGAAAGAAAGCCAGAGGTTCCCAGCAGCAAAAGACCCATCGGTTGCCCTGGCGCCAAGCTTGGTTCTCCAGTCACTTTCGAATTTGGTTACCTGAATTTCCCTTGTTGCTTAAGTTGGCAAGAGTTGGTTCCTGCTGCTTGTCACCAACCTTTATCGATACAGAGTCATGTATGCAAAGTTTTTACTACAGATGTTCAGGGAAAGAAGACTATTAGCAAATCCAGTTACATGATTACATGGATTTTTGGTTAAGAAAACATCTTTGTAGTTTACAAGGCTCATTATTAACACCAAATCTTCTCTTCCTTATTGTCCCTGCCTTGATGTCTATCTTCTGATTAACTTGTTGTTGTTGTTTTTTCAAATCCTTTATCAAGATATAATAAATGGGTGATATATCACCTTGCTTATCCACAAATATTTTTTACCAGGTCTCATAGGGGTAGTTAGGAGGGTAGATGTATTTTGTTTTCTTCTAATATATGAGGTATGTATTTGACTATCAGTGTGTAAAGAGAAAGGTAATCACTTGTGAAGTAGAAAAATACAGTACAACATCTAAAAATGGAGAAAAAGAAGCAAATAATAAAATTCTATTGAATCAAAACATTCTTATTTTATTTACCACTAAGAATGAAAAAAATCCTACCAAACAATTTGTGCCACACCATCCCAACTTCAGATGTGTTGCAAAAAATTCAAGAAAGCATGTTTTATTTTACTTTATTATTATTTTTTAAATTTATATTTCCTGTTGAGAGTATTACAGGTATCTTCCATTTTTCCCCCTTACCCCCCTGCATCCGGCTCCTGCCCCACCCCAGGTCTTCACCACACTATTGTCTGTGTCCATGGGTTATGCTTATATGCATACTAGAGGCTTGATGCACGAAATTCCTGCAAGATTAGGCCTTCCTTCGCCCGGCTGCCTGCACTGACTTCACTCTGGCCCCGGCTTCAACTGGAAGGATGTCCAGAATGAGGTCCAGAATGACGTCGGGTCTAATTAGCATATTACCCTTTTATTATTATAGATAAGTTCTTTGGTTGATTTCTTCCCACCCCACGTCTCCCCTTGCCTCTGAGATGTCAGTCTGTTCCATGCTTCCATGTCTTTGGACCTATTTTGTTCACCAATTTATTTTGTTCATTAGATTCCACATATAAGTGGGATCATGTGATACTTGTCTTTCTTTGACTGGCTTATTTTGCTTAGCATAATAATCTTCAGGTCCATCCATGCTGTCTAAAAGGGTAAGAGATCCTTCTTTTTTACTGCTGTATGTTATTCTATGGTGTAAATGTACCACAGCTCTTTCATCCACTCATCTACTGATGGCATTTAGGCTGTTTCCAGATTTTAATATTATAAATAACATTTCTATGAACATAGGGGTGCATATATTCTTTCTGATTGGTGTTTCAGGATTCTTAAGGATATATATTCCTAGAAGTGGCATTGCTGGGTCAAAAGGCAGTTCCATTTTTAGTTTTTTGAGGAAACTCATACTGTTTCCACAGTGGCTGCAACAGTCTGCATCCCCACCAGCAATGTACTAGGATCCTCTTCCTCACCAGCATTTGTTGTTTGCTGATTTATTGATGGTACCCATTCTGGCAGGTGTGAGGTGATACCTCACTGTAGTTTTAATTTGCTTCTCTCTGAGACTAGTGATGTTAAATATTTTTTCATATGTCTATTGGCCATCTGTATGTCCTCCTTGGAGAAGTGTCTATCCGGGTCCTTTGCCCATTTTTTTTAAATTGGATTGTTTGTCTTCCATTTGTTGAGTTGCATATGTTCTTTATATATTTTGGAAATGAACCCCTTATCAGGTGTATCATTGGCAAATATGTTCTCCCATATAGTGGGTTCCCTTTTCATTTGTTAATGGTTTCTTTTGCTATGCAGAAGCTTTTTATTTTCATGTAGTCCCATTTGTTTATTTTTTCTTTGCTTCTCTTGCCCTAAGATGTATCGGCAAAAATTCTGCCATGTGAGATGCCTGAGATTTTACTGCGTATGTTTTCTTTAAGATTTTTATGATTTCACAACTTACATTTAAGTCTTTTATCCTTTTTGAGTTTATTCTTATATTTGGTATAAGTTGATGTTCTAGTTTCATTTTTTTTGCATGTACCCATCCAATTTTCCCAGCAACATTTATTAAAGATTGTCTACTCCATTTTATGCTCTTGCCTCCTTTGTCCAATATTAATTGACCATAATGGCATGGGTTGGTGTTTGGGGTCTCTGTTTTGTTCCATTGAACTATGCCTGTTCTTGTGCCAGTACCAGGCTGTTTTGATTACAAATGGCTTTGTAGTATAGTTTGATATCTGGTATTGTGATCCCTCAAACTTTGTTCTTCCTCAAGATTGCTATAGTTATTCGGGGTCATTTTGGTTTCATATAAATTTTTGGAATATTTGTTCTAGGTCTGTGAAATATGCCGATGGTATTTTAATAGGAATTGTGTAACGTATAGATTTCTTTGTGTAGTACGGACATTTTAATGATGTTAATTTTTCCAATCCATGAACATGGTATATGCTTCCAATTGTTTGTATCTTCCTCTATTACTTTCTTTAGTGTCCTATAGTTTTCTGAGTATAGGTCTTTCATCTCCTTGGCTAAGTTTATTGCTAGGTATCTTATTCTTTTTATTGCAATGGTAAATGATATTGTTTTTTAAGTTTTTCTTCCTGAGAGTTCATTTTTGGTGTATAAAAATGCCATTGATTTTCTGATATTAAATTTGTATCCTGCTACTTTGCCAATTTATTTATTAAGTCCAGTAGTTTTTTGGTAGCGTCTTTAGGGTTTTCTATGTGTAATATCATATCATCTGTGAATAATGATAGTTTTTCTTCTTTCTTTCCAATTGGGATGCCATTAATTTTTTTTCTTCTTGTCTGATTACTGTGGCTAGGACTTCTAGTAGTATGATTTTATTGATTTTTAGAGCTAGAGGAAAGAGGGAGAAAGAGAGAGGGGGAATGAAAGAGAGAAAGAGAGAAACATTGACCAGTTGCCTCCCATATAAGCCCTGATCAGATCAAACCCACACCTTTTTTTGGTGTATGGGACAATGCTCCAACTAACTGAGCCACCTGTCAGGGCATAAAGTGTGTTTTCAAGTGATGAAGTTTGGTTATAAAAATAATAACTAAATGTATGGAGCTCTAACTACATGATAGTTCCTTTTCTAAGTTTTTCACATATATTAATTCATTTAACCCTAACAATCTGATGAAATAGTATGAACTGTTAATATAACTAATATCCATAAATTCAAAGTGGAGTTAACGGTTCTATCTGAATTGACAAATTTATGTTTCAATCAAAGCAACACAATTGTGAAAATATTTGCTCTGATGTTTTATAATATAAATTTCTAAAATGTAACATTCATCTCAAAAATTTATTCTTAGTTTTATTTCAATACTTGCAATTTTTTTTAAAAAATGCCATTGTTTCTAATCTTTGTTCTGTAAACTTTAAGAAACCATTGGACCAAAAGCAATAAATATTTTTGCTTAATTCCTTATCTCTGTTCCTGGTTGTGTAAATTGAAGAGCAGTGTTGTCAGCAATTCTCTAAAGATACTAGTATTTATGGAATGCTGGTGTGGAAATGTTCTGTTGTAACCTGAATAAGTCCCGGGCCTCAGGTGGCGAGTCTCAACATGATGAGTGTTGAAAGAAACACAGTCCAATAACAAGGCATAATCACTGTCTTTCCCTTTCTTGCATTTCTCGAAGGCTAGTAAAGGAGATCCAACTCATAACTCACAACTTCATTTCTTAAATTTTTCTTTTCCTCATTTTTCTCCTTCTAAAATTGTCTCACATTTCAGAGGTTCCCAAGACCCCTCTTCCCCTATTTCTTGTGCTCAACTCCCCCTTCAAACTATCCTATACATCCCGTACCCTTATAAGATCTTCACTTTTCTTGCTTTCCCCTTATTTCATTTAAAATTTATTGTAAGAAAGCCCAAGCCCTGTCTGATGATAATCACCTATTCCAGAAACTCCGAGTCTTCCACCCTTTGAGTAGTTGGGTTTGTATAGGAAAGACCATGAGATGATATCAAATTAAAAGAGAGATACAGAATAAACTTTGTAAGAAGGTTTCATAGAGAATTAGGACAGGAAATACATTTGCAAAACACTTGTTTCTATATTAATTATATTTTTTTCTTTATTTTAAACTATACTGTGATCATTTATATTAATAAACACTAGGTACCCTCTGAAATTTTACAATTATAATAGCATACTAAAGGCACTGAGAAGTCTTGCAATAAAGAATCTTGTTTATCTTTGTTTTATCTAGTATTTCTTAAATGCATTTAAAAACGAATACTTTTTCTCTCCCCTACTCCCTTCCACATACATGCATAAGTACCAGGGAACAATTTGGGTAAAGGGGTCTTAAATTATAAAAGATATAACAAAAGTAATAATTAAATGTATGTTTGTAACATGTACATAGAATGGTATGATGGATGTTTCAATGAGGACAGCAATAGTTTGAATGTGACCTGCACTTTTCACACGGAAAGTAGTGCCATGTTGTCTCTCATCTTGCAGTTGTGATGAGACAACTTAGCCATACTAGCCACTGACTGAGTCTATCCAGCTAATATTTACATAGATACCAATTGCACAACTGGTTTTGGGCAACAGTTGTTCTTAAATTTGATTTTGCCAAGATGTTTTGTGTTATTATCTCCATGGGTATCTTGATTTACCTTGGACAGTAGCCAACCACTCAAGCTAATGTTATTTATTAGCTTATTAGCCCATTAGCTGATATATAAGTGTGTGAAGGGTATGATTAGATTGTAGACGGACTTGTCCACAGCTAGAGGTAATATGCACCTAGGTGCAAGTTTCCATGTGGGATCACCCGGGAAAGATTGAGAAACAGCACCTGAAGCACCATCTGCTCATTTAGGCCTCCAAAGAATTGCAGAGATGCAGGAGGGCAAGAGCTTAATGGATAATTTGCAAACTGATGAAGTTTTAGTGGGATCTGATAACATTGGGAGTTTTCCGAAACAAAGGTGTAGAAGAGTAATTATTAATTAAAAAACAGACAACAGAGGAAAAATTCTTAGGTGATCTAAGAGGTAGATTTGAATGACGCTTTTACCTACTTTATTTTGAACTATTGTTACTTGGAGTAATGCTGGAGGTCAAGCTCTAAGCTCATATCACTGCTTGGGGCTTGGTATATAAGGTTTGCACAAAGTCAGCAAAAATGATTGGGTTTGTTAACATTTGCATCTGAAAATCTTTGGAAATCCTTGAACATCTTAAAGAAATATGCATCCAAAAGGTAATTCAACATAAGAAAAATTTGGAAAAGAACGTATATCTAAAAATACGATATTGGTTTACTATGTTATATCCATACTAGAGGCCCAGTGCATAGATTTGTGCACAAGTGGGGTCCCTCAGCCTGGCCTGTGGGGATCAGGCAAAACTGCTCTCTGATATCCCCTGAGGGGTCCCAGATTGCGAGAGGGTGGTTCTCAGGTTAATCGGCCTCCCTCCTCTCTGGTTCCAGTTGTGTCACCAGAGAACCACAGCTGCCAAGTCACCACAGCTCAGCAGCTCCTTTATTGAGCATTTGCCCCCTGGTGGTCATTGCACATCATAGCTACCAGTCAGACAGTTGAACAGTCGGACGGTCACTTAAGCTTAGATACGGTAGTCATTAGTACTACCCACAAAACGTTTCCAAGTTTCCTTCTGGACACATGGTAGGATTACATTTCTTTGCCTGCTTTACGCTGAGGCCAAGTGTCTGCCTTTAGCCAAGGAAATATAAAAGCAAAACATGTTGTTTCCAGGCAAAAACTTTAAGGATTAGTGTATCATTTTATTTTTTCAATATATTTTTAAATATTATTTTTTTTAATTGATTTTTAGAGAGAGGGAGAAAGAAACATACATGGGCTGCCTCCTGCATGCCCCCTACCCAGGATCAAGTCCACAGCCTGGGCTTGTGCCCTGTCTAGGAATCACATCAGGCAGTGTGTCATTTTGTATGGTTACTTTTCCTTGTGCCTGGGTCCTAGAGTGAGAATAATATGAAAAAGAGCCCTCCTGGAGCCGTAGCTGACCCACAATCCTATATACTATAAGGGTAATATGCAAATCGACCAAACAGCAGAACGACCGGTTGCTGTGATGTGCACTGACCACCAGGGGCAGACGCTCAATGCAGGAGCTGCCCCATGGTGGTCAGTGTGCTCCCATGGGGGAAGCGCTTCTCGACCACAAGCCGGGCTGACGGCTGGTGAGCATAGTGGCCTGCCTCCGTGGCAGCGCTAAGGATGTCTGACTGCAGCTTAGGCCCACTTCCCCTGGGCCTGAGCTGCAGTCGGACATCCCCCGAGGGCTCCTGGACTGCAAAAGGGTGGGCTGAAGGACCCACCCCCCGTCCCCCCACTGAGTGCATGAATGTCGTGCACTGGGCTTCCGGTAGACACATAGAGTGAGAAAGAAATAAAAAATTGTTGTTTAAAGTCCCTGAGATTTTGGGAGTGTTTGCTACTGCAGCTGAACCCAGCTAATTCTGGCTGTTATAACATCAATGGAACATTAAATAGTCCATGAAAATCACAGAGTAGAAAAATTTTAGATAATGAGTAAATCTATAATAATAAATGCATAATATGCTAATTAGACCAGATGACCTTCCGGATGAAGCCAGGGCTGAGAGGGAAGCCTGGGTCTTGGGTGCCAGAAGGAAGCTGGTGCTGGCAGCTGTGGGAAGGAAGGACTACTCTTGCACGAATTTCATGCATCGGGCCTCTAGTATACAAATAATATATTAGGTAAAAATATGTTTTAACAAACTTTTATTCAGTCATTGCAAAATACACATGAAATGGGGTTTCGTGGGATAGATTGGATCTTTGGAATTTTGAAGTTGGAAAATATTCCATTAAAATAGTGACTGTGGGTTGAGACTAAAAGTTGACCTTTGGGTCTAACTGCCTTTTGAATTTGGATTTATAAAACAGCTGTTTATTCCTTTTCCTTGGAAAGAAAATGACGTCCTCTTTTTGGGCTTGGGGGAGGACATAGGACCTCTCCTCCAAGAGATGGCCAAGCTTAGTGATCCCTGGTATTGGGGAGCAAGCTCGCCCTGGCCACAGAGAAGTCAGTCAGTGGCCAGGCAGGAACCAGCACAGGTGAACCTAGGCCTTGAGATGCAACTCTAAGAAGAGTTTAGACCTAAGGGATGGAGGGCCTGTCTTGTGGTTTGAAGGAGAGAGTGTGCCCTTCCTTGGCTCCCTGTGGACCTATGACATCCGTCAACAAGTCAACAACAAAGGGTAGCTGACAGCAGCAGGGCCATCGAGGGAGGAGGCAGCCTGAGAGAGAAAGCAGGGAGGGTGCTCAGCAAGGGTCATGGTTTAAGCATTACAATTCAGAACTCCCAAGGAGACTCTCAATGAGAGAGAGAGAGAGAGAGAGAGAGAGAGAGAGAGAGAGAGAGAGAGAGAGAACTCACCCCCCCGCCAACACACACACCCTCTGGATGACTGTTCTCATCTCTCAAGGTGCCCTGAGATGTGCTGTCATTATGATGGGGCAGGAGAATGCTAATGTGTGACAGGCTCACCCTGTCTCAAATTTGTGCTCTCCCTGAGGACAAAAGAGGACAACTTGGAGGAAAGCTTGCCACAGGAAGCTTTTCTCTGAGCACATAATCACTCCCAACAGGTCAAAGAGAAAACCATCATCTGGAAAGGCTGCAATTAAAGGTACCAGGTTTAACCTTTGTTCACTGTCAGAATATCTGCCCTGAGCAGCCCCAGCGCTCTGGCTACAAGGCGGCTTTGTCAGCAGGCAAGGGGTGTGTGCTAACCACACCCATGGCCTGTCTTCTCAGAGGGCCGCATTCCTCTGAAGGCAGCCTGTCAAGGACCCTGGAATTAACCAGGAGTTGGAGCCTCTGTCTTCTAACTATTACCTAATTAGCCCTTTCTGTACTGCCTGCCAAAGAACCTATTTCAAGAGTGACATAAATGCCATTTCTGGTGTATGTTTAAAACTGTGGCTATGGAGCAAAAATAATTGAAATACAAATTGGAGAAACTGTGTGAATAAAATAATTATGTGAGTGGTGAAAATGGAGAGTGTGCATGCATGTGTGTGTGTGTGTGTGTGTGTGTGTGTGTGTGTGTGTGTATGAGTGATAAAGAAATGTCCATTTGAAAGAGCATTAACAGTAGCTCTCTATGGGGCTGGGAGTGGAAATCCACATTTTAGTGCTTCTTTTTCCATCTTCACAGTCAAATGACTTTTTTTTTTTTAAACATCTATTCTGTGAGCAATAGGGGAGGGACATACTTCACTGCTAAGTGCTCAAATGAGGAATTATGGAGAAACACTACCCACTTAACTTGCCTCAGCTCTGTGAAAGATTGTAGGGTTTGGGCTATTTCTGACCACATCCAAGTGTCTGTGAAAGTGGAAATAAAACCATTAAGTAGAATGGGCATTTATGCATTGGTCATTTGTGTTGAGTCAGAAAGTCTAGACACCCCCATCCCCCAAGAATGTGAGGGTTTGGTACATTGATAAGACCCTCAGGACTCTTGAAACAGGAAAGGCAAACCTGCTGGAAGACCCTGGAGCAAATGGGCCCTAACTAATGCGTAGTTCTCCATGAAAGCACCTGAAGCAAAGTGGAAGTGCAATGATCTGTCTTTCCCACAGATGCCAGGCCTCACCCAACCCAGGGAGAGGCAGCCTGAGCCAGCAGAAGAGTTCAAGACCTCAGCTAGAACTGGGTGCCACCAAACCCTACCTGGCAACCTGAGGACAGTAATTTAATCTCTCTGTATCTCAGTTCCTTCATCCAGTGAGCAGGCGCAATCACTTTAGCAGCTGGACTAGCTAAAGTTTATTCAGGACTGCCTGTGGGCCAGGCACCAGAAGAAACACTTGATTCATTTACTCTTCTTGGCAACCCTACAAGGCAGGAGGTGTTAGTATATTTCACTGACTCTAAGGTGTTCATTTTTGCTTTTATATTTTAACATTCTCTGTTATCAGAATGCTTTATATAGTGACTAGAGGCCTGGTGCACGAAATTCGTGCAGGGGGGGGGGGGGTGTGTCCCTCAGCCCAGCCTGCACCCTCTCCAATCTGGGACCCCCTCAAGGGATGTCCCATTGCCCTAAACGGGCAGTCTGACATCCCTCTCACAATCCAGGACTGCTGGCTCCCAACTGCTTGCCTGCCTGCCTGCCTGATTGCCCCTAACTGCTTCTGCCTGCCAGCCTGATCACCCCCTAACCACTCTCCTGCCAGCCTGATCGATGCCTAACTGCTCTCCTGCTAGCCTGATTGCCCCTAACTGCCCTCCCCTGCCGGCCTGGTCACCCCTAACTGCCCTCCCCTACCAGCCTGGTCGTGCCCAACTGCCCTTCCCTGCCAGCCTGGTCGTGCCCAACTGCCCTCCCCTGCAGGCCTGGTTGCCCCTAACTGCCCTCCCCTACCAGCCTGGTCACCCCTAACTGTCCTCCCCTGCAGGCCTGGTTATCCCCAACTGCCCTCCTCTGCTGGCCCAGTCACCTTAACTGCCCTCCCATGCTGGCCTGGTCTCCCCTAACTGTTCTCCCCTGCTGGCCTGGTTCCCCCCAAATTCCCTCTCCTACAGGCCTGGTTGCTCCCAACTTCCCTCCCCTGCAGGCCTGTTCCCCCCCAACTGCCCTGCCCTGCAGGCCTGATCCCCCCAACTGCCCTCCCCTGCAGGCCTGGTCACCCCCAACTGCCCTCCCCTTCAGGCCTGGGTTCCCCCCAACTGCCCTCCCCTGCTGGCCTTATCGCCCACAACTGCCCTCCCCTGCCGGCCTGCTTGCCCCCAACTATCCTCTCCTGCCGGCCATCTTGTGGTGGCCATCTTGTGTCCACATGGGGGTGGCCATCTTTGACCACATGGGGGCAGCCATCTTGTGTGTTGGAGTGATGGTCAATGCATATTACTCTTTTATTAGATAGGATAGCAACGCATATAAGTAATGGCTCAATTTATACTTTTGATGTTTTCTTAGTAAACTGGTAATGTGTTAGATTCAATGAGGAAACCGAGGCCCTGCTAGGTTAAATAGCTCACCTACGACCACACAGCTAGAACTTGTTAGAATTAGGATTTGAATTCAGGCTGTTTCCAGAGTTGAATTTTTTATAGGAGCGAGATCTCCTGGTCCTCCACTAACTAGCTGTGTGCCCTTGTGCAAGTTCTTAATCTCTCAACGTGTCCATTTGTTCATCTGTCAAATGGTGATAATAACAGTAGTAACTGCTTCATAGGATTGTAATGGGGACTTAAATACATGTCAAGTTCTTAATATAGAACCTGATATGTGGTTAGTGTTCAATAAAATTTAACTATTATTAGCTTTAGCTATTATAAAAAAAAAAAAACAACAACACACCATCACTTGTTAGGAAAAAGGATATAATTAGTAAAAGAAGAATATGTTCATCAGCATGTCCCTAAAATCATCGTAGGGTCAATGTGTATACCATATTTGGGAAATACTTTTTTGTTCTGTCTCTCTAAAACTGAGAGATTAGCCCAGCTGGTGTGGCTCAGTGGTAGAGCATCGACCTATGAACCAGAAGGTCATGGTTTGATTCCTGGTGAGGGCACATGCCTAGGCTGCCAGCTCGATCCCCAGTAGGAGGTGTGCAGGAGGCAGCTAATCAATAATTCTCATCATTGATATTTCTATCTCTCTCTCCTTCTCCTTTCCTCTCTGAAATCAATAAAAATATATTTAAAACTGAGAGATCAGATAAAAGTGAAATGGGAGAATGAGCTGACAGGGAGTGGTCATTGGAGGTGAGGGAGAACGGACAAGGTAAAGGGGAGGTGGGGCAGTGGGTTTGCTTGAGGAGGTGGTCCTGGATCTGTGCTTGTGCTGTGGATGGGCACTGCCCATTGAAGGAGCTGCACAAAACAGTGGCTGACCTTCTGACTGTTTTCAGTCTGCTGATCACAATTTGGTAAGTCATGGGATTGATCTGGTTGGTTACAACAAGCATCTTTAAAAATGCTGGAGAAGTGAAGGGAGGTGAACACAAGGCACATATCAGAGGGTATCATCCTATCTAATAAAAGAGTAATATGCAAATTGACCATCACTCCAACACACAAGATGGACACCCCCATGTGGTCAAAGATGGACGCCCCCATGTGGACACAAGATGGCTACCACAAGATGGCCGGCAGGGGAGGGCAGTTGGGAGGGACCAGTTCTGCAAGGGAGGGCGGATGATCAGGCCTGAAGGGGAGAGCAGTTGGGGGGGACCCAGGCCTGAAGGGGAGGGCAGTTAGGGGCAACCAGGCCTGCAGGGGAGGGCAGTTGGGGGGAACCATGGCAGCAGGGGAGGGCAGTTGGGGAGGGACCAGGCCTGCAGGGGAGCAGTTAGGTGTCAATCAGGCTGGCAGGGGAGTGGTTAGGGGGTGATCAGGCTGGCAGGCAGAAGCAGTTAAGGGCAATCAGGCAGGCAGGCAGGCAAGCAGTTGGGAGCCAGCAGTCCTGGATTGTGAGAGGGATGTCTGACATCCCTCGAGGGGTCCCAGATTGGAAAGGGTGCAGGCTGGGCTGAGAGACACACACCACCATGCATGAATTTCGTGCAACAGGCCTCTCGTATGTAATAACAATGAACGCTGTTTTATTAAACTTGGGGTTTAGTTAGGAATGAATTAGATGTGTGTAATGGGTTCTGCTGTAAAATATATTTCTCTCTGTGGGTCTCAGTTCAAAATTTAATAAGGGGAAAATGAAGATAAGAAACACATTCTATCTCATCTCATTGGTGCCAAGTTCAGGACAACCAAAACTTCTAGAAATCAGTGCCAGAAAGACCTCCCAATAATGTTTCATTCTGTGGTAAATTCCCCTTCCTCCTCAGGACTGAAGAATAACCAGCTTAAATTTGGGAAGACTAATGAAAAGTTCAGCACTTTCTTTGTTGAGATAAGTCATATGTAATACAGTAGAAAAAAGTTAGAAAATAGAAATAATAAAATAAAAAACCTGGCATCAAGAGATAAACCCTGTTGGGAGAAACCAAGATGGTGGCATAGGTAAACACCTAAACTGCTGCCTTGCACAACAATTTCAAAACTACAACTAAAAGACAAAACGGACATTATCCAGAACCACAGGAAGGCTGGCTGAGTGGAAATTCTACAACTAGAAGGGAAGAGAAAAGCACACTAAGACTCAGAGGAGCTGCAGGATGCAAAGGTACTAACTGACAACTGAATGTGCGGCTGGCTTTCTCAAGCAGGAGGGAGACAAAAGCTCCCAACTGCGCTGAACTCCAGTTCCAGGCGAGACTCTGGGGACCCAGACTCATTCAGGGAGAAACTGGACTGTCTGGCAGCGGGCGGAACTCGAGGGTGGTTTTCTCGCAGAGGTGCTTGCACCAATTACCATGGGACACTGAGACACAGGGGCCTATTAGGGCAGGGCTGACAGGAAACCAATACTGTCTGCTCTTCCCTGAGACTCTGCCCCATCCAAGCTCAGTGCAGAGGCTTTTGCAAGTCTTATCTCATAAGGGTATCTCCAGCACAGAAGTTCTCCCAGCGTAGACACAGCTGATGTTCACAGCCAATTGGCCTGGAGGTCAATTCCTCCCAGTGATACCAACAACAATCAAGGCTTAACTACAACAAAACTGCACACAGCCCACAAAGGGGTGCACCAAGAGTGTCCACCTCAGGTAACTGGGGAGGCTGAGCCACTGGGCCCTATAGGACACCTAGCACACAAAGCCACTCTATCAACTCAGGGAAGCAGCCAAAATGCAGAGACAAAGAAACAGATCACAAATGAAAGAAATGGAGGAAAGCAAACGACTGGATATAGAGTTCAAAACCACAAAGTTTTTCAAGAATTTTCTAGAAAAGGCTGATAAATTTAGCGAGACCCTCGAGGATATGAAAAAGGACCAACTAGAAATTAAGCATACACTGACTGAAATAAAAAATATTATACAGAGATCTAAGAGCAGACTAGAGGGTCGCAAGAATCAAGTCAAAGATTTGAAATACAAAGAAGCAAAAAACACTCAACTGGAAAAGCAAAAAGAAAAAAGCATCCAAAAATATGAAGATAGTGTAAGGAGCCTCTGGGACAACTTCAAGAGTACCAACATCAGAATTATGGGGGTGCCAGAAGAAGAGAGAGTGTAAGATACTGAAAACCTATTTGAAGAAATAATGACTGAAAACTTCCCCCACCTGGTGAAAGAAATAGACTTACAAGTCCAGAAAGTGCACAGAACCCCAAACAAAAGGAATCCAAAGAGGACCACACCAAGACACATCATAATTAAAATGCCAAGAGCAAAAGACAAAGAGAGAATATTAAAAGCAGCAAGAGAAAAACAGTTAGTTACCTACAAGGGAGCACCCATATGACTGTCAGCTGATTTCTCAACAGAAACTATGCAGGCCAGGAGGGAGTGGCAAGAAATATTCAAAGTGATGAATAACAAGAACCTACAACCAAGATTACTCTACCCAGCAAAGCTATTATCCAGAATAAAAGGTCAGATAAAGAGCTTCACAGATAAGAAAAAGCTAAAGGAGTTCATCACCACCAAACTAGGACTATATGAAATGCTGAAAGGTATTCTCTAAGAAGAGGAAGAAGAAGAAAAAGGTAAAGATAAAAATTATGAACAATAAATACATATCTATCAACAAGTGAATCTAAAAATCAAGTGAATAAAAAAATCTGATGAACAGAATAAACTGGTGACTATAATAGAATTAGGGGCATAGAACGGGAGTGGACAGACAATTCTCGAGGGGAAAAGGGTGTGGGGGTGCGGGAAGAGACTGGACAAAAATCATACACCTATGGATGAGGACACTGCAGGGGGTAAGGGCAGATCGTGGGGTGGGAACCGGATGGAGGGGAGCTATGGGGGAAAAAAGAGGAACAATTATAATAATCTGAACAATAAAGATTTATTAAATTAAAAAAAGAGATAAACCCTCTTTATATGTTTTAGTATTTATATGTAATTTTTATGTGTTTAAGTATATAATTATGTACATCTAAGTAGATATACACACATAAAATGTATCTTTATCCCAAATGGTATAGGTGCTTTTAAATAATTTTGCTTTCTATTAACACTAAAACATGAATATTTTATATGTCAACATATTGCAGTGTTTTCATAGATGGATCATAATTTATTTAGCCAAATCCTAATTTTGGACATTTATATTTTTATAGGTTTTACTGTTTATGAATAATATATGGGATATCCCTACTTAGGCATACAGCTTTAAGCATTTTACCAATTTCTCCTTTCCACAATTAAGAAAAGTCTATTGCCTTTTCCCTCCTGATATAAATTGAAAATATTCATTGCCAAAGAAAAATCAAACAATATATTGAGGAAAAAATTAGAAGCCATCTGAAATCCACCTTTCTGAGAGAACAGCTACCATCCTTTCATGTAACTCTTTATGCATTAGGTACACATAGGTATAATTTTACATACATACATACTTGCCCACACACATATATACACATACACATCTACACTAATAAAAGAGAAAGATGCAAATTGACCATACCTCTGCTATACCAATCAGCCAATCAGGATGAGTATGCAAAATAACCTGAAAAGATGGCAGTTAATTTACATACACAGGCACTGAGTGGCAGGGGGCAGGGCAGCGCCAAGCATCCTGGGTCCCCTGGACGGGTGCCAAGTAGCCCCAGGAAGCAAGGGCAGCTCCGCCCGCAACCCCCCGCAGCCTCCCGGGACCATCGCCGGCCCTGAGAGGCATGCCCACAGCCTCCAAGGCCAATCGCAGGCCCAGAGCAAAATGTTGACAGCAAGTCCTTTCATTATAATTGGGGTATTAGAGGCCCACAGAATGATCATTTCCTTTTCTATGAAACACATAACTCTGACACACTATTTACAATTAAATAAGTTCCATATATTTTGACATTTTGTAGCCCTGGAAAGTTACATATAATGATCAGCAAAGTGAGAAGATGAAAAGAATTTTTAGGGTTTTAAAGATGTAACTAATTTCTGTCTAGAAGACACACCAATTCAAAAAGTGATGATTTTATTGTCCTATAGGACATTAGCCAGATTGTATCTAATTTAGCAGTTTTACTTCAGGCTTTCATTTTGGCAATCTTATTTGGACAGCATTATCATCTGCCAGTCCCTTCACTGAGTTAAACAGAACTTTTGCATCTGCTATTATGTATTTGAATAAGAATTATGTATTTAACACATGCAAAATTTTGTTTTGACACAATAAAACAAAAGATGATTTGATTCTTCCCTGGAACATAGAAAAGCACAAACTTGAATCACTGGTGTGGCTTAGGCTAATTTTCCAAATATTGTTAATAAAATTCATGTAGGGATCTTTACAGAGCCAAGAATTCTCTCTTTCAGGCCTATATATTCAGCATCTCCAAGGAGGAGGCCTGTTATTCTGTGTTTTGTTTTTTAATACAGAGGATATTTTTTTAACTGCTTTCTAGAGAGAGGGGATGGAAGGGAGAGGGGGAAGGTGAGGAGGAGGGCGAGGGGGAGAGGAGGGGGAGGGGGAGGGGGAGAGGGCCTCTGCGTGTGAGCTGCAGAGGAAACACATTTTCTGACCGCTCATTGGCTAAGCTCCCTGTACGCTACTCACAGTGTTCTTGGTAACTTGCCTAATAAGAATCCAAGAAGGTGACCTAGAGTTTTTCCACCTCACTCCTGGAGGAAAAAACGAAGTTCTGCTGCTGGAGGGGCTAAGAAATGTCATATCCTGCCCTAGCCAGTTTGGCTCAGTGGATAGAGCCTCGGCCTGCCGACCACAGGGTCTGGGTTCAATTCTGGTCAAGGGCATGTACCTAGGTTGCAGGCTCCTCCCTGGCCGGGCCTCTGGTCAGGGCTCATGCAGGAGGCAACCAAACACAGTGTCCCTCTCACATTGATGTTTTTCTCTGTCTTTCCCTCTCTCTTCCACGCTCTCTAAAAATCAATGGAAACAGAAAGAAAAAAGATGGCGGCGGAATAGACGGACGTGTTCCGAGCCTTGTCCCGGAGCAGAGAGGGGGAGCAGCTGAGGGTCGCACTGGGAGTGTTTGTTGGCGAGTTGGGGGACGGCTGAACTCCAGAGGAAGGTGGGAGACTGCTGGACGGGGTTCCCCTGACCTGGCGGCTCCCACTGCGGCTGGGTCCCCTCCCGGAGCTGCGGGCTTGGACGCGGAGTCGCCGCCATCTGGAACCGGAAAGTGGAGCTTATCGG